>NW_024424341.1:44511767-44569329 GCF_017311325.1 Ursus maritimus
CTTTCTGTCTCTTTCTTTCTTTTGCGATTTTATTTATTCACGAGAGGCAGAGAGAGGCAGAGGCAGGGGGAAAAGTAGGCTCCCTGAGGAGCAGGGAGCCCGATGTGGGGCTTGATCCCAGTACCCTGGGATCACGACCTGAGCCGAAGGTAGACACCCAAATGACTGAGCCACCCAGGTGCTCCCTAAATAAATTTTTATTTATTTTTTATTTTTTTAATTTTTAAAAAATGATTATTTATGGGGGCATCTGGGTGGCTCAGTCGGTTGGGTGTCTGCCTTCAGCTTGGGTTGTGATCCCAGGGTCCTGGGATCGAGCACCATGTCAGGCTCTCTGCTCAGTGGGGAGTCTGTTTCTTCCTCTGCCCCTTCCCTGACTGTTCTCTCTCTCTCTCCCAAATAAATAAATAAAATCTTTAAATAATGATTATATCATAATTAGTGCAGTTATTGGCTCACAGTCTGCCTCTCCCTACTAGACTGTGGGAGCCACAAGAGCAGGAGGGTCTGTTTTAGGCATTGATGTGTCCCCAGCAGGTATTACAGCACCTAGCATAGATCTTCCTAAGCATCTGCAGATTAAATGAATGCATGACTCACGTCTCAGCAGCTAAGAGAAGCTCCCTCACTGACCTAGCAATATCAACCATTTCTTCAGCAAAGTGTTTTCTCCCCACCCTCCCATCATGGCTCCCTCTAGATCCCGCCAGCACCCTCACCCAAGACTTCACAGTGTGGCAATGAGCTAGACAGGGGCAGCCCCTCTCTGGTTTGGTCCATCAGGTGCTCTTCCAGGGAGCTCTGACTCAAGACTTAGGGAACTATTTCATTTCTTTTGAATATGTCAGGTTGCCTGGAGTAGCTGTGTTGACACATACTCGGAGAGCAGGAGATGACTGGCAGAGAGAAGCAGGGAGGACAGACCATGCTACCTCAGAAAGAAAAAGAAGGAGAGAGAGAGAATACAAGAGAGAGGGAGACACAGAGTGCTTCCTGGTTCTTGCCCCAGTGAAGCTTAGTACCAAGGTCCACAAGACTCTCTCTTCCCCCTATATCCTAGCTTAAAGTACATCTCTGTTCCTTCTAAAATATGGTTTACAATTAAGCCACTCACGTTACTGAAGATATTTTTCTGCCAGTGAGAGTCAGGGCTGCTATCCATGTTCCAAAAGCGGATGGTGTTGTCTGAGGAACAAGTAAGAAAAGATCCTGATGGCAGACAAGCTCTCTGATCTTCAAACTCAGGATACACCTACAGTTCCCAGAGAATAAGGCAAAAGGGCGATTCATTACAACCATTTCAATGACGACACTGTGATACTCTACTGCATTCTGGTGAAAAAAAGTATGTTGCAGATAAATAGGCATAATGTAATACTTTCTGTGTTAAAAATAAACAAGAGAAAAAGGACACTGAATGCTACTATATATTGTCCAGGCACCATCTTCAGCTCAGGTCATGAAACGTCCCCAAACATAAATTTCCAAGGCAAATGGTTCAGCTCAGTCAAAAATCACTAAGCACAAAAGGAAACAAGGTACCATGAGCAAGAAGCAACAGAAACAACAGTCCAGCTTCAAACACTGGCGTTATCAGACAGAATATAAAATAACTATCTTTAATGTTTAAAGAAATAGAAGAATTTTGACAAAAGTAAAAGTGTGAGTAGCCAACCATAAACTATAAATAACCAAGCAGAGCTGAAAAAGAACAAAACAACTATTTCTAGAAACAAAATGCAGCTCAGAGAGTCAAAGAGATAACATATGAAGGGATTTCAAAATACAGAACACTGGGCTCTGAGAAGATGATAATAGCAGGAGCACAGATTTTTAATCTAAAATCCCCATATAGGGGCACCCAGGTGGCTCAGTTGGTTAAGTGTCTGACTCTTGGTTCTGGCTCAGGTCATGATCTCAGGGTCATGGGGTCGAGCCCTACCTGGGGCTCTGCGTTCAGCGCTAAGTCTGCTTGAAGATTCTCTCTCTCTGCTCCTCCCCCCACATGCACACACCCGCGCTCTCTCTCTAAATGAATAAATAACACTTAAAAAAAAAATCCCCACAGAAAAACGAGCAACTAGATATCAAAACCAAAACCCCATGAACAACATTTACAGCAAAACTAGGTGATGATATTCTCTTAACTCCCAAAATACAAGCAGGTAGAGATAAACTACCCCCAACTACAAGATCTACATATTATTAACATGTACGTGAGAGAAAGTAAAGGGAAGCAGTAAGGCCCCTGAGAGACCTGACAAAGGATGACCCCAAAGTAGCCAACAGGTATTCATGGGAAGGTACAATGGGCCAAACTGAACAGCAGTTCAAATTGGGAGGGTTTCATCCCCTCCAATAGTGGTTGAGTGCAAGGTTTGGCAGTTAGGTCTGAGGGGGCTAGAGCAGTGAAGGCCCTGTGAATTCTCACAACTGACCTGCCAGGGCTGTCTTCCAGGACAAAGGTCTACCCTGAGGGGAAACTACTGGGAGTGGAAACAAAACTGGTCAGGATAGACAGGAGAGCCAGAATAAAGGGGAGGCTTAGAAAAAAGTAGAGGCACAACACATAAATAGAAACATTAACAAGGAAATATCAAAAAGCAAGCTGCCATATATTTTTTTAACGGTATAAAAATCATAGAAGATGGAATTCTCAGGAAATTAGAAAATCTGTTCTGAACTACACCAACTTCTGTTTTTATTTTTCTTTTTTTAAGGAATCTCTATGCCCAAGATGAGACTCAAACTCACAAGCCCCAGATCAAGAGTTTCATGCCAGGCGCCCCATGAACTACTACAACTTCTAAAAATTCAGAAAAACTAGTAACATAAAAATGAAAACAAAAAAAAAGACCAAACTCAAGTCCCAAACAAAGTTACCCTTTAAAATAAAAGGAAAAGAAAGCACACCAGAAACATATTTCCACAAAACAAACCAAAACTGTAACTTACTATTTCAAAATAAGCCAAAAGACATTAAAAAATGAGGAGATATGAAAAGCAACCTAAATCACAATTAGAAAACTCAGAAATAAGATGACAGAATTCAATGAGTTAGAAATAAATGAAGAAATCATTTCAGAAATAAAAGCCAAATGAGAAGGAACCCAAAAGTGACTAAACACAAAGCGTAAGGCATGAAGAGATAGGTAAAAAGGGGGAAATTATTAAAAATCAAAGAGAAATGATGAAAGAACTAAAAGGATATGAGAAAAAGTGACAATATTGAAGCGAGGCAAATAAGATCCAACATACAGATAATAGAAATCCCTGAAGAAAACCAAATCAAGGGAACAAAAAAATACTAAAACGTATACTACAGCAATATGTCTCCCTATAAAAACCAATACCAGGACACACCATAGAGTAAAATTACCAGGCTTAAAAGTAAAAGAAAAAAAATCCTTTGGGCTTCTAGGCAAATACAGCAAGTGACTTAAAAGGAAAAGTCATCAGACATTTCAATAACCATAAGAAAATGAAACAACATATTTAACACAGACACAGAAAGAAAATGTGAACCAAGCATTTTCTATCGAGCAGGAGTGACTTCAAGTATAAAAGGCAAACATAAACTTACCAAATGCAACAACTCAGAAATATTGTCCCATCACCTGTTCCTGACAAATCTTCTAAAGAATGAGCTCTGGACAACAAAAACAACTAGAGATGTCAACAAATGTCTATATATAAATATGCAGTTACTTGTAGAACAAAGAATAAATGCGGATCCAGTAACATCACTGAAAATGGCACAGTAAGGAACTCCAAAAAGCTATCCTTCCACCAAAGCAACCTTAAGCTGAAAAAACTGTCAGAATCAACTTTTTCAGAACTCTGGAATCTAACTTACAATAAACAGGGGGAGCTTAGAAAAGAAAGAAGCTGCAGAATTTTGACATTTAAGGAAATTGCTGTCAAATCATTTGCTGACCACTCAGATAATGGAATAGAGACTTCAGCGACCATCCATGAAAAAGAATACAATCTTTACAAAAGGAATTCAGAAAAATCACTAAGCAATTACAACCCACACAACAAACCCTAGCAGGGAGGGGGAGAATTTGATTTCCAGAGTCATCACATTATAATAGTCAAAATACCCAGTTTGCAAGAAAAAAGCTATGAGATAGATAAGAAAAGAAGAAAGTACAGTACATTCAGAGAAAAACAGAAATCAACAGAAGCTGTGCCTGCGGAAGCCCAGAGTGGACTTACTAAACAAAGAATTTAAATCAACTGTCTAATATACTGAAAGAGATCAAGGAAATTGTGGACAAAGGACTAAAGGAAACCAGAAGAACAATGTCTCACCACACAGGGAATATCAGTAAGAGAAAGAAATTATAAAAAGGACCCAAATAGAAATCTAGAGCTGAAAAGTTTAATAACTAAAAGAAAAATTCAGTAGGGTTCAAGAGCAAATTTAATGAGCAAAAGAATGAATCAGTGAACCTAAAAATAGGTCAATTGAAATAACCCAGTCTAAGGATCATAATGAAAAAATTTTAAGAAAAATGAATAGAGCTTAAGGAACCTACAGAACACTATAGAGAATATCAACATACACATATGGAAGTCTCAGAAAGAAAGGAAAGAAGGAAAGGGGCACAAAAAATATTTGAAAAAACAGAGGCTGAAAACTTCTCAAATTTGATGTGAGATATGTATCAACACATTCAAGAAGCTGAAAAAACTCCAAGCAGGATAAACTAAGAAAAGATCCATGTCAAGACACACCACAAATTATTGAAAGCCAAAGCCAGAGAAAATCTTGAAATCAACAAGAGATAGATGACTTGCTCCATACAAAGGATCGTCAATAAAATTAGCAGTTGGTTTCTCATCAGAAATCATAGAAACCAGAAGGCAGTAGGACAACATATTTAAAGTACTACAGAGAAAAAGTTGTTAACCAAGAATTCTATATCCAGCAAAACTATCCTTTAAAAATGAAGGAGAAATTAAGATGACACAGATAACAAATGATGAGGGAAATTGTTCCTAGTAGACCTGCCCAACAAAACATACCAAAGGGAGTCTTTCAGGCTTAAGTGAAAGGATATGAAACAACAACTCAAAGTCACATGAAGAAATAATGAACACCGGTCAGGGTAACTGTATGGGCATATGTAAAAGCCAGTATTATTTTTGGTTTGTAACTCATCTTTCTTTTCCTATATGATTTAGTAGACAAAAGCATAAAACAATTATAAATCAAAGTTAATGGGTACACAATGTATAAAGATATAATTTGGGACAATAACAACACAAAGGAAAAGAGACAAAGTTACATAAAAACGGTGTTTGTATACTACTGAGGTTAAATTGGTATTACTTCAAACCAGTTTGTTATATATTTAAGATGTCACCTGTAATCCTCCAGTAAGAAATCAACTTTATTTTTTTAAAAGATTTATTTATTTGAGGAGGGGGCAGAGGGGCAGAGGGAGAAACAGACTCCCCACTGAGCAGGGAGCCTGACACGGGGTTCAATCCCAGGACCCTGAGATCATGACCTGAGCCAAAGGCAGCCGCTTAACTGACTGAGCCACCTACGTACCCCAAGAAACCAACTTTAAAATATACAGAGGAGGAAATGAGAAGGAAATAAAAATGGAACACTACAAATATAAACCCCAAATAAAGTAGTGAAAGAAGAATCAGGTAACATAAAAGACGTAAGATGTATAGGAAACCAACAGTAAAATGGCAAAAGTAAATCCTATCTTATGAGTAATTACTTTAAATGTAAATGGATTAAACTCTCTAATCAAAAGGAAATTACTGGCAGAATGTATAAAAAAGAAGATCCACTATGGGGCACCTGAGTGACTCAGTCAGTTGAGTGTCCCACTCTTGATTTTTGCTCAGGTCATGATCTCAGGGTTATGAGATCGAGCCCTGCATCAGGGTCTGTGCTTGGCACAGACTCTGCTTGAGATTGTCCATCTACCTCTCCCTCTCCCCCTGCTTGTGCTCTCTCCCTAAACAAACAAATAAATAAATAAAATCTTCAAAAAAAAAAAAAAAAAAAGATCCACTGTCTGTTGTCCATTAGAGGCTACTTTATATCCAGACACACATAGAGTGAAAGTGAAGGTACAGAAAAAGATATTCCATGCAAATAGTTAACTAGAAGAGAATGTTGTATGTATACAGTACTATCAGACAAAATAGACTGTAAATAAAAAACCATTTCAAGGGACAAAGAAGGGGATTATATATTGACAAAGGGGTCAATCATCAAGAATATATAGGGGCGCCTGGGTGGCACAGCGGTTAAGCGTCTGCCTTCGGCTCAGGGCGTGATCCCGGCGTTATGGGATCGAGCCCCACATCAGGCTCCTCTGCTGTGAGCCTGCTTCTTCCTCTCCCACTCCCCCTGCTTGTGTTCCCTCTCTCGCTGGCTGTCTCTATCTGGCTGTCTCTATCTCTGTCAAATAAATAAATAAAATCTTTAAAAAAAAAAAAAAGAATATATAACAAAGGGGCACCTGGGTGGCTCAGTCGGTTAAGCATCTGCCTTCAGCTCAGGTCATGATCCCAGGGTCCTGGGATGGAGTCCCGAGTCAGGCTCCCTGGTCAGGGAGTCTGCTTCTTTCTCTCCCCCTCCCTCTGCTTGTGCTCTCTCTCTCGCTCTTTCTCTAATAAAAAAATTTTTTTAATCTTAAAAAAAAAAAAGCGATCTCAGGGGTGCCTGGGTGGTATAGTCAGTAAAGCATCCAACTCTTGGTTCTGGCTCAGGTTGTGATCTCGGGGTCATGGGATAGAGCCCCATGTTGAGCTTTGTAATCACCGCAGTCTGCTTGGGATTCTCTCTCCCTCTGCCCACCACCTCTTCCCCACACGCACTCTCTCTCTCAAAATAAAAAAAATAGGGGCGCCTGGGTAGCGCAGTCGTTAAAGCGTCTGCCTTCGGCTCAGGGCGTGATCCTGGCGATCCGGGATCGAGTCCCACATCAGGCTCCTCCGCTGGGAGCCTGCTTCTTCCTCTCCCACTCCCCCTGCTGTGTTCCCTCTCTCGCTGGCTGTCTCTCTGTCACATAAATAAATAAAATCTTTAAAAAAATAAAAAAATAAAAAAAAAAATAAATCTTAAAAAAAAGTCTCAAATCAATAAGGCCTCACCTAAGTAAGTAGAAAAATAAGAGCAAACTAAACCAAAAGCTGGCAGGAAGAAGAAAATAAAGATTACAATGGAGATAAACAGTCTCTCCCCCCTCCCCCCAGAAATGGAAGAGGTGATCCTAAAATTCATATGGAATTATAAGGGACCCCAAATAGTCAAACGAATATTGATAAAGTTGTAGGAAACATACTTCCTAATTTCAAAACTTACTACAAAACTACAGTAATAAAAAAAATGTGCTCCTGGCATAAAGATAGACCTACATCAATGGAATATAATTGTGAGCACAAATTAAAGTCACACATCTATGGTATGATTTTCAACAAGTGTGCCAAGATTATCCAACAGGGTAAGAATAGTTTGTTCAATAAATGGTGCTTGAACTATATATCCGCATGCAAAATAATGACGTTGGACCCCTGCTTCAAGTATATACAAAAATTAACTCAAAAGAGATCAAAGACCTAAATGAACGAGCTAAAACAATAAAACCTTTTTTTTTTTTTTAATGTGGAGCCCAACATGGGGCCTGAATTCATGACCCTGAGATCAAGACTTGCGCTGAAATCAGAGTTGGACACACTTTACTGACTGAGCCACCCAGGCGCCCCTAAAACAATAAAACTCTTAAAAGTCTTAAAAGAAAAATAAATCTTCATGATTGTGGATTTGGCTATGGTTTGTTAGCTATGACACCAAAGATATAAGCAATAACAACAACAACAACAAAAAAGATAAATCACAGACTTCATCAAAATTAAAAACCTTTGTACATCAAAGGATACCATAAAAAGAAGTGAAAAGATAACAAAGAATGAGAGAAAATATCTGCAAAGCACGTATCTGACAAGGATCTAGTACCCAGAATATATAGAGAATTCTTACAATTCAACAGCAAAAAGACAAACAACCCAAATAAAAAATGGGCAAAAAATTTGAATAGACATTTCTCCAAAGATATACAAATTACCAACTGGTACATGAAAAGATGCTCAACAACGTCATTAACCATTAGGGAAATGCAAATCAAAATCACAACATAGGGGCGCCTGGGTGGCGCAGTCGTTAAGCGTCTGCCTTCTGCTCAGGGCGTGATCCTGGTGTTCTGGGATCGAGCCCCACATCAGGCTCCTCCGCTGGAAGCCTGCTCCTTTCACTCCCACTCCCCCTGCTTGTGTTCCCTCTCTCGCTGGCTGTCTCTATCTCTGTCCAATGAATAAATAAAATCTTTAAAAAAAAAAATCACAACATAGTACTACTTCACAAACACTAAGATGGCTATAATTTAAAAGCAAAAAACTAGTGTTGGTAAGGATGCGGAGAAATTGGAATCCTCATACATCACTGGTGGGAATGTAAAATGATGAGGGGCGCCTGGCTGGCTCAGTTGGAAGTGTGCAACTTTTGATCTCAGGGTCGTGAGTTCAAGCCCCACATGGGGTGCAGAAATTGCTTTAAAAAAAAAAAAGAGGAATGTAAAATGGTGCAGCTGTGGAAAAGTTTAGTGGTTCCTCGAAAGGCTAAACAGAGTTACCATTATGACCCAGCAATTCTGCTCATGGGTATACATCCAAAAGAACTGAAAACAGGTATTCAAACAAAGCCTGGACATGAACATTCAGAGCAGCACTCTTCGTAATAGCCAAAAGGTGGAAACAACACAAATGTCCATCAACTGATGGACAGATGAACAAAATGTGGTATATCTACACAATGGATTATTCAACCTTAAAAGGAATGAAATACTGAAACATGTTACAATGTGGATAAACCTTGAAAACATACTAAGTGAAAGAAGCCAGACACAAAGTCCACATATTCTATTATTCCACTTGTATGAACTATTCAGAACAGGCAAATCCATAGCGATAGAAAGCAGATTAGGGCTGGGAGAGTGGGAATAGGGAGTGATTGCTTAATGGGTACAGAGTTTCCTTTTGGGGTGATGAAAATGTTCCAGAACTAGATAGTAGGGATGGTTGTACAACATTATGAATGTACTAAATGCCACTGAATTGTACATTTTAAAATGATTTAGGGGCACGGTGGCTCAGTCAGTTCAGTGTCTGACTCTTGATTTCAGCTCAGGTCATCATTTCAGGGTTGTGAGATCGAGCCCTGAGTCGGGCTCTGCACTGAGCTTGGAGTCTCCTTAAGAGTCTCTCCCTCTCCCTCTGCTCCTTCCCCACAACCTATGCAAGTATGGGCACACACACTCTCTAACTCAAAAATAAAAATAAAAATAAAAAATTAAATGTTTTAAATGGCAAATTTTATGCTATGTGTATTTTACCATAATACATATGTACACTTATACCCATCTAAATAAATGGGGTCATAAGGGAGAGAATATGGTATATAATGTCTATATGATCGGATCACATAGATGTAGTAAAACTGGGGGAGAATGGAGAGAACATATGCAAAAAAATTGTTTTAACTCTTTTCAAAATTGAGTAATTGTCATTCTTAGACTGTTGTACCTATAATGTGGGAATAAGTAAATGATTAACGGGGATATTCTAATTCCATCATCCCCCATGTCTAGCATTCCAGAAGCATCAATCCGATACCTATGAGCATCCCCAGCACTCAGACTGTGAATTTGAAATACCAATTCAAACTGAAAACAAAACTCAGGGTTTCTTTAAGAAATGGCTGATTCTAGGTCTGGGATAGGAAATGTACAAGATGAGGCTGCAACATTTTGTCATCTCAAATAGCAAGGTAGTTCCCAAAGAAAGACTACTAGGGTCATGTCAAAGGGCTCAGGAGCCAACTTGAAGAGGCTCCTACTGGTCAAAGATGGGACAATTTGAGCTTAAATAAGGTTAATAACTGCAATGGATTAAAATATATCCAATATATTTACATATATGAGTATATAATGATATTAAACAAAAACAACTAATTACCTTTAGAGGACAGGGAACCAATTCATTATCTTGAAAACTGGTAAATAAAGGGAAAGAATCAAGCATTTATCCTGCCTTTCCTATATGAAGTGTATCACTGGGTGACCAAATGGTAGATGAGGGGAAGTGTTTCTTCATATAAGTAGTCCAACTAATAAAAAGAAATGATAGAATTAGAATATCACCATATTGTAACCCCCAAGGAATAAATGGATCTAGGCATTCAGCATCAACAGCTCCTAACAATAATCAATAAATTGTACATTTCCTTCGTGTGGTTTTCTAGATCTGTGTTATTTAAAAAAAAAAAACACATGAAGGATAAAGAGTTAGGACATTAGGAGTTGCAGAAGAAGAAAAAGAATGGGGTAGAGGCAATTTTTACTTCTGTACTGGTTGTTTTTTCCAGAACTGATAAAAAGATACACCCACAGATATTTCTGTTGAGGAGACAGATATATATAAATACAGGCAGATGCAAAGGAAATGAACTGAAAGTACACATAATAAACTAATAACAAAGGTGAGGGTGAGAGAGAGCAGGATTGGGGGGTGGAGAGGTGATAAAAATAGACTTTAGCTTTGTAATATTTCACCTTTTTTTCTAAGGAGAATATATTTATATAAAAAATTTTAAAGTTATTTAAAAAACATTCTTGTTAAGTGAGAAAAGTGCTATCAGCAGAAACATCAGATCCACGAAGGCAGATGGATTCAAGCAGTCAAAGGGCTGAATAATGCTTATTCAAAAGGATCAAGTTATTTCTCTCAATTCTGAATTGGGCCACTGAAAACATACTTTCTCCAGGACAAATGCTCCTAGCAATAAGAAATTTTCAGGTGGTGGGGGGTAGAATACAATTATTTCCCCACCATTGTCTCATTTGCGAGGAAAACTTAGAACAGCTTTGGAGAATGAAAACACCCCAAAGACTCATTCTCAGAAAACTTCAACACTTGAAAAAGCACTAAGTTACACAAGTGGCCCTCCACAGCAAGCTCTCCCAGGTACACACACTCCTGACGCCGTTCTCCCCAGGGGCTGCATGCCTCTGCCCCTCCCCTCCTGCAGGTCTCTGCTTGAATGTCATGTCCTCAGAGAGGACTTCCCTGATCAATCTCCTCTCTAGCATAGCACCCTTGATCCCTCTTCCCCTACACTGTTTTATTTTTCTTTGGAGACGTAGTGCCGCTTGGCTGTTACTGATTATGTGTGTGAGTTTACTCTCCCGCCCAAATGTGAGCTCCAGCAGGGCAGGACTTTTGTCAGTTTCCTTCCCAGCTGTGTCCCCAGCACCTAGAACAGCATCTGGTACCAAGTTGGGGCCCAGGAGTATCTTGTGAAGGAATGGCTGAATGGGTTCCCCGAACTGCAGAAGCTTTTCCCAGCTGAGCCCCAGATGGGAGCTGAGCAGGGACAGAGGTAGGAAAAGAGGGGCTCACCTCCACATTCCAGACGTAGGAGCTGTGGAAGAGCTCCGACCACATCTTGCCTACTTTGTTGATGTCTTTGACATCCCAGATGTAGATGCTGTGGTCCTTATACACGCAAGACAGCCACTGATGGATGGGGTCGAAGGTCAGTGCCACTGTATCTGGGTAGACTGCTTCTGCCTTCCTGCGGAAGAGGAAGCTAACAAGGCCACATGGGTCATCAGTCACCATCAATGTCAGTGTGAGTAATGACAGCTGCCTCTGATGACACTCGAGCTGCCTCTTGCCTGGTAATGCCATCCCTTATGGTAACTGGGGTTACCCTCCAACTCTACTTCTCTCTCCTCCCTCCCTCTTCCTTTGGTTTTGCTACTAGTACAGAGGTTGTAAACTGCAAGCTTCTGCCTGGTCCCCGAGAACACCTGAATTTTCACCTCCCCTCGTTTCACCCACGCAAGCTCCATCGTCTCTCTGAGCATGGAAGGATAATGGGCATTACCTTACTTCTCTCTCATTAGCCCCACCAACACATGACCAAAAATCCCTATGCCAGGAGGCTGGGGAGCTGTTCCCTGGCCTTGGGCCTCCCTGCAGAGGCTACAGTTTACTAAGCACTTGCTACGTGCCAATCTAAGAGCTCCTGCTACACTGAATTCCCACAGTCTCCATGAGAGGCATGTACTGTATTTCACAGATGAGGAAACTAAAGCACACACAGCGAAGGTGGCAGAGCTGGGTGGCCTGGCCCCTGCAACATGACAGCGTGGGTCACTCAGAAAAAGTACCCGGGAGCTAGTGTCCGGCAATCTCAAAGAGGCAGCCCCAGGCACCCAGCACCCCCTGGTTAGATAGCCCCTCCCCCCAAAAGCCTTACAACAAAGGGGAAGATACACCACAGCTCAGCCCTGCCACCCATCCTCAACATGGCAGCCAGAGGGATCTAATAATGCTTAAGGCTGACTATATAACTAATGCCAATGCCTAAAATATCCAGTGGCTGCTCACTGACCTCAGAAAACACTACAAGCTCCCTGCCAGCCTCCATCCATGTTCGGACCTGTCTCCTGACATCCCCCCCGGCACACTGGGCTCTGGCCATACAGCTCCTAGCTGTTCCTGCACCATGCCAACCCCAGGACGTTTTGCCCTTCAGGAGTTTATACTTGTTATTAGGACCCACCTCTCCACATAGCTGGCTCCTCCTCACCAGAGAGACTTCCTCTGGCTCCCCAATCAACACAGCCTGACCCCCAGGCATTTTCCTTCCTGAGTTCCTGGTTTATGTCACCTAAGCATTTCTGACTATCTGAAATGACTTTGTTTATATACTTGCTTATCATCAAGCTCCCTCACTAGACTGCAGACTTCATGCTGGCAGAGATTTTGCTGCCTCGTTATAGCTCTATGCTTCCAGCCCAGACCTGGCCAGATCGGTCCATGAAGCTGGAAGCATGACTGGATGTCAGCAGACAGACTCTGGGTGGGCCCCTCTCCCACCCTCTGCTGGGCAGTACCTGGGCTCCAGGCCCTGGGCCACATCCACCCCAAGGTAGTGTGGTTTGGGCAGGTTCGCGAGGTATTGCAAGCTGTGGGCCTGGAAGATGCGGACTATCCCATCTGTGCAGCCGCAGAAGATGAGCTCCTGGCTGACACAGAGGCAGGAAGATAAGGAGACCTGTGGGGGCAAAGGGGACCCAAGTGGACTTGGTGCTCCACGTGGCCCAGTGCAGAGACATAGGGACTAAGAGAGTAGACTTCAGCGTCCAGAGAAGCCTTAGAGTTCCTTGGGTCTAAGAAGCCCATTTTAGCAAATTTTAAACTTTTGGAATCAGGGTATAGCAGTCACTATTGAAGGAAATGTGCCAGCAGGCAGGCAGAGGCACAAACTGTGACAGAACTGTCTACAGAAGAACTCAACTGTGTGTGGAGAATAATCTGCTCAGCAGATTGTGACCTCGGAGAGGTAACGTGCAGGACCAGGGCTGAATCTGAGACTTCTGTTTTATTCCCTATTGTTTAAAAAGAGCTTCATAGAGATTAGACTTCAGAGCAACGCAGAAAAATGTGACTGTATACAGGAAAGACTCTCAGACTAGCTATCCTACCCAGGATACACAGATGGAAGGGGCAGGAAGTACCAGACCTCTGGACGTAGATTAGAGGAGCTTTTCCAAATCTAGAGGGACTTAATTTATAAGTCATTTAAGACAACTGCTCAGGGGTAACCACCCATCTGTCAAAAGCTTTGGACTCACTTAAGCTGCTGAAGTTTTAGAAAGAGGATTCAAACGAGAAAAAAAAACAAATGATGTTTAACCAACTAGGAAAAACAGCTGAAACTCCGAATTCTTCCACAGGCCTGACACCGTGCCATTAGCCCTAAAGGTGAGCTCTGGAGGGGAGCCACAAGAGCAGGGGGAGGAAAAGGAGGGAAAATCATGATGCTCCTGCTGATAGCCATCCAGTCTCAGAACCGCAAAACAGTTTGGATTCAAATCCTCAGAACCTGAAGAAAAGTGCTTCTGCAATTTATAGATATATCATCCTTTAATTTAAAATGTTATGTATTTTTAATATAGTCCTTTTTTGACTAAAAAACGAAGTCAGTAATACCTTAGATTTGGGGGGAAAAAAAAAGATGCAGTCCTCCCACCATCTAAGAGTGCTCAGTGAAGAAGAGAAATGGGAACTGGATCAAACAGTGATGGGAGAGCAACTGTAACCTTGAGCCCATCACAGGGTACCAGGCACCATGCTGCGTGCCTTCTATATATTATCTCATGGGACTCCCTGACCAACTCTGTGAGGCGGGCAGCAGGATTTCTGTTTTATAGATGAGGAAACTGAGGCTCGGAGAGGGAGAGTCACTCACCCGGAGTCTCACAAGCAGAACTTCTGAGGAGTCAAACCCAGAGCCAGCGGGATCAACTACCAGGCAGGGGTATTACTGAGCATCCCTTGGAGACACATGCCCTGCGCAGAGTGTTTTCCCCGCTGATGGCAGACAGGGAGCGTGGGGTACCTTTAGGTTGATCCACTTCTCCAGCACCCTCTTCTCGTTGAACTGGCAAAGGAGGCCCGAGTAGGACACACAGAAGGTACTGCCGGCCATCCGGCCCCGGCCGCAGGCCACACCACAGAAGATGTTGTTGTGCAGCTCACCCAGGATGCCCGAGCGCCCGATGAGGGGCACTGTGCCCGTCACCTGGAGGCACAGCAGGGCTCAGTGAGTCACTGTCCACATGGCCTAGATCCCAGCAAGGTCGCAATGGGACTCTCAGGACCAGAGAATATGACACATAGCTAAACAGAAGGACTCTAAGACGTTCCTCCAAATGAAGAAGGGAAGAAAGAACCAGAACACACACTTCTAGGCAGAGGGGCTGGAAGGCAGCAGTCCAGGAAAGAGGTGTGGCCCCGGGGTCGGTGGGAGGGGAGGAGATTTCCCAGCAGGGCCTGACAGTTAGCACCTAGAGAGCAGGCCCAGAAGCAGAACCTCTGAGCCCACTGCCTCCAAATCTCAGGTAAAGACAGGAGTCCATACTACCCCTAACGGTTCGTCTCCAGGCCTGGCTAAGGGGGCAGGGGAAGAAACCTACCTTTGCTTCCGTGGAGACTTCCAAGAACCAGAACCTCACGTGCCGATTCCCTACGGTGACAAAATAGCTGCTGTCCTCAGAGAAGGAGAGGGCGATGACCCTGCACGATACCTTGTTGGAAGCCACCACAATGTCTTTCTGGAAAGATCAATGCAGACAAGTTCATGCTAGCACCCATCCATTGAATCGTTTGTGCCTTTGCCCTCAGCCCGGCATCTCCTCACCCTCCCCTGCTCCAAGTCACATTTCTTTGGGCCCTCCAGTGAGCTGCTTTATGGGGAAACCCATGTGTGGCACTCATCGTTTCTAATACAGAGGAGACTGAGGCATGGAAGGGTTTCCATGTGTGAGTAAGTTCCAGAGCTCTCCCCCCGAGTCCACGCTCTATAGCTCACACATGGCTGAGCCTTCACAGCATGAAATCCTCTCGATAGTGGAAGGTGCTTCTCCCCACCTCTGCCAAGCTCAGAGAGGTGATGTCATGTGCTTAAGGTCACACAGCATGTAATGAACAGAACCAGGATCTGGTACCCGTTTGTGCCACGTCCAAGTCCTGCCCTAGCTGTTCCAAAGTCCAGCCTTCCAGCACATATCAACTCATTGATAAGTCTCACAACTCAATGAGGTAGATGCTAGCATATTCATCCTACAGATGAGGAAACAAGCTCACAGAGAAGTCAAGTCACTTGCTCAAGGTCACAGCTGGTCGACTTGAAAATAATTAGGTAATTCTACTAGTTGAGAGCTTGTCATTTGCCTCACAGTAAGTGTCTAGAACAGGGATCAGCATGCAACAGGTGCTCAATAAATATTTTCTGGATAAATGAGCACCTTACCAAATTATCTCATTTAGTTCGCTCAATGCCTGAGCCTCAGGGTGCTCTGGCAGCTGGCTGCCTGCCCACACACCCATCAATTGTCTTACCTTCCAGTCCCAGACGTTCAGTACCATGTCGTGCTGGTAGCCCATGGACACAATGTGCTTCATATTGGGGGAGAAGGCCACACAGGCCACGCCATACTTGTGGCCCAGCATCTCTGCCACCTGACTCTTCTCATCCACATCCCAGATGCGTACAGCAGGCCTATGCCCGTTCTGGGGAAGGCGGGGCCGTTACTGCTGATAGGTTCTGCACCAGGCAGGGCTAGAAGGGCTTTTAGGGCTGAAATTGTCATTGCCCCAGAATGTGTCCAAAAGCCACCTCCCCCATCTGCCCAGGAAGAAGCTGTTCTAGGGACCTCCCAGGCCTACTGGTGGGTAGAAGGAATGGCCCCAAGGCCCCTCCCCACCCACTCAATCACCATCACAACTCACCTCCCCAGTCACTATGTACTTCCCATCAGGGGAGAAGGCCAGAGCACTCAGAGACTTCCTGGGGGTAAGGAAAGGAGCTGGTCACTGGTTCCAAGGTGGGTAGGCAGCCAGACCCCTGTCTGGCTGTGCTCACAGAACTCTGCCCACTCCCGGCTTCCAAGCCTTGAAAGAGGCCAGGAGAGGTGATACCAGCAGCTCCCACACAGCCAACACTGCCTGTGTGCCCGGCACAGCACACACTGCGTTCCTTCCATCCCCTCCTGCCAGAAGGGGTCAGTGGCACAGGGAAATGGGGGTAAAAACAAAGGCCCCAAACCCAGATGGGGGGGTCACTGTACAGGGACCTTCCTTTCCTCTCCCTCAGCAGGGCTGGGCTCCCTAAGACCCCACCCACCCTGTAACCCCAAGAAATTCAGGTGCAGGAAATGGCACCAATCTGGTCTAACTACGGGCATGGTGCTGAAGGGAGGATCCTGGCAGATAGCACGCAGAGACAGCCTGCAGCTGTGCTCCACTGCTAAACACACTAGGTGTTCTGGAAAACCCATGAACAGTCAACATGTTTCTCTCCCGCCTTCACAAGGACTGAATGACCAGGCTCGTTTGTATGTTTTTTTGGCAGCAAGTTTCATGGTTCCCAGATGCTGTTGTTTTCTTCTCCCCTCTCTCTTTTATCTGTGTTCCTTGATAGTCTAGTAATTGTCTCCCTGAGTTAATTGGTGTGCAGATAACTAAGTAAATGCTCTGAGTTCTGACAACCACACGGAATATTTATCATCATCACCTCAACTCTGGTGGCTTCCCATTGCTCCTACAGCAGCAAACAAGGCAAGCTGCCTATCCAATGGCCACGTGCCCCTGCTTCCTCACTGACAGAATCCAAGTTTCAATTACAATGGCAGCGTCCCCAGTGAGAGTGCATTTCCTCACCTCTCCTGCAGCTACACAGGCACAGCTACACAATGGATTCTGGCCAACGAGAGGTAAGCTGAAATGCTGTGTGCAATTTCCAGAAAAGCTTCTTAAAGGGAACTCTTTGCCCTCATCCCCAGTCACTGCCCTTCTGAATCAAGGACATGACAGCCAGAACTCCATCTCAGACCATGAGACAACCTCAAGAACAGAAGCCTCACAATACACATGGTCAGAAAGACAGGCATATGGGGGTTCCTGATGCTTGCAGGGACACCAGCCGCCCGGGTGCCCACCTCTGGACTTCATTTATGAAAGAAGGGTATGTCCTTATATTTGAAGCCATGCTTGCTGTGGGTTTCTGTTGTCTAAAGCCACTCCTAACCTGTCACCTACCTTGAGCCTGTGCCTGGCCCTCTGCAAAATGCTATATGGGCATCACTGCACTAATCCCTCAAGTGACTTTGTGAAGTCAGGACTCTCAGCCAGTTTTGAGATGAGGAGACTTCAACACAGGGAAGTCCTGCCCACATTACCTAATCTGACAGGGCAGAGCCCTGGCCACACATCAGAATTCCCTGCAGAGCCTTTTTTTTTAACATTTCTTTTTTTTTTTTTTTTTAAAGATTTTATTTATTTATTTGACAGAGATAGAGACAGCCAGCGAGAGAGGGAACACAAGCAGGGGGGGTGGGAGAGGAAGAAGCAGGCTCATAGTGGAGGAGCCTGATGTGGAGCTCAATCCCAGAACGCCGGGATCACGCCCTGAGCCAAAGGTAGACGCTTAACCGCTGTGCCACCCAGGCGCCCCCCTGCAGAGCCTTTGAAAAATGTCAAAGCCATGCTAAGACTAGTGAATGAAATCCTGGTGAGGAACAGGGTAATATCTGCAGTTTCAGAGAAGTTCCCCACAAGATACTCACTGATCACCAGAGGAAAAGAGGCTTCACAGTTGGGAAAGCCTGGCAGACACCACTTTCACCAAAGGCCCAAGTGAACACCACCAGTCATAGGAGAGATCAATATCTAGCATCCTGCTAGAACGCACTGAGGAGAAAGCTGCATTCCTTCTGATGCAGAATCTCAGTCTATGAGGAAACATCAGACAAGCCCAAAAGCTGGGGCATTCTACGAAATACCTGGCCCTGTAATCCTTAAGTGTCAAGGTAATGAAAGTCAAGAACAGATGAAGAAACTGCTTCAGACTAAAGAAGCCCAAAGAGATAACTAAATGCAACGTGTGATTCTGGACAGAATCCTTTTGCTATAAAGAATATTCTTGGAATAAACGGTAAAACTTTAAAGAGGCTTAGATGGTAGTGATGTACCAATTTTAATCCCCTGCCTTTGTTGATACTATTGTGGTTCTGAAGGATGTTCCCCCTTCCCAAGGAAATACTGAAATATTCAGAGGTATAGGGACATCATGTCTGCAGCTTACTCTCAAATAGTTCAGAAAAAAAAAATTACTATATATATAGACCAAGAATGATAAAGCAAATGTGGTAAAAGGTTAACATTTGGGAAAAATGGGTGAAAGGTATACAGGCATTCTTCGTACTGTTCTTTAAAGTATAAAATTATTTCCGTATAAAAAATTAAAAAATTGCCAATACCTAGAAGTGGTTTCTGTTTCTACCTCATCTCCCCCTCACTCACTTCTTCATTCCAGGCACAGGACTCCCGGCTGCTCCTCAAAAAACCCAAGATTCTTAACCACTGCGCGGCCTTTGCCCTTGCTGCTTCCTCCACCTGGAACACTCTCCCCACACTTTCATAGGGGTCACCCCCTTACTTCTCTCAGGTCTCAGCCTCCGGGAGGCCCTCCCTAGGCCCTCTGATATGGTTCCCCTCTCCCTCACCATTCTCTGCCTGCACGGCTGCCCTAACACATCCTCATTCTTTCCTCCACAGCAATGGTCAGAGTTGGCTAGTAATTTGCCAACTGGTTTAGTCTGTCTCCCCCGCTGAGCTGTCGGCTCTACAAGAGCGGAGATTCTCACTGTCCTCAGCACCTGAAACACTACCTAGCACAAAGCAGCAGAATGTAGCTGAACTGACAGATGAGTGAATGAGTTAGTCACCCACCTACGAGCTTCCAAGCAATGTGGAGAAGGGGTTAAGTACCAGGACCCTGGTCCCACCCCTACCCAATGCCCAGGGCCCAGCCTACCTGGCAGTGTTAAAAATGTGCTGCTGCTTGTTCTCCTTGGGATTCAAAATCACCACCACACAGCTGGGGAGAAAGAGGAAAATATGTCCAAACTAAAGGAAGTACTAGGGTCCAGGGATGATTCTATTCCCAACAGAAGAGCCCACATATAAATAAAGCTCCCTCTGAACAGAAGAGTCTCTCCTCCCCCTCCAGGTATCTATGCTGAGAATTCTAGGACAATTCATGTTATTAAATAATACATTCTTAAACAGAAACCAACACTTCCTCTGTGGTAACTATTCTGTCAGGCCCTGGGCTAATAAAGACCTTATGTACACAATCTTTTTAAATCCTCACAACTGCCGGGTGAAGTCGGACATCTTAGTCCCCTTTTAGAGATGAGGAAACTTGAAGCCCAGAGAGGGAAAATCCTTTGCCCAGGGCCAACCAGCAGGTCACAGACAGAGTGAGGATATGAATCCATACCTGTCAGATTCAAGAGCCCACCCCTGTCCTCTATCCTGCACTGCATCCCAAAGACGGAATAACACATACAATTCATTAGAAATGACGACAGGTTTGGCCTGCCCTATAGGCATGGAGGGAGTCCCTTCAGTGCCTAGAACAGTGCCAGGCTAGATCAGTATTTGTGAAATAAACAGTAGGAGGATATCTTTCAGTCCTCTCAACTACCCAAAAGGAGGATATCACTAATTCTGTTTAATGGATGAAAAAGGAGGTGCTCACAGGAAAGCACATGGTGGAACTGGGACACAAATCCAGGCTGTCTGACACCACGGCTTGGGTCTTTCCCAGAATTACTGCCACCTCCCACCTGCAGTCACAATAAGGCTTTCATAGTGATCATCACATGCCAGATACTGTTCTAGACACGGATGGACCCATGGAATCCTCTCTGCAGCACTCAGGGGTAGGCAGCTTATCTGCGGTCTACAGATGGAAGAGCCAAGGCCCACCCACTCACTCACCCTGCTAGGTAGGCCACGTGGCCTGTACTGGGGTCACAGGTTAGGCCACTGCTGTTCTGGGCTGTGATGCCAAGTATCTTCTCGAGTGACACCTGTGGGGGAAAAGCCCAAGTCAGAAGGACCTGTCCCAGTAGGTCCTTCGTGGCACCAGTGCCTCAGCCACACATTCAGTCCCTGTGGCCTCCAACACTAACTGAGCTTCTACAGTCATGCTACCAACAGCTAACATTTGTTCTCAACACGCCTTTGAAGGACACAGACTGGTGGGGAAGACAGACAAAATCCCTGCCCTCTTGGAGCTCACATTCTAGTGGTGATGGGATGAAGGACATAAAAAACAAAACAAATATGTAAAACAGATGTCAGGTGATGACAGGAGCAAAAAAGAAAAAGCAGGAAAGGATATTGGGAGTATAGGGGAAGGAGAGAAGGCTTCACTGAGAAGGTGACCTCTGAATAAGTTTCTAAGTATTTTATATGGATGAAAGATCTGAAACCCCACAACAACCCAAGGAAGAAGATACAACTGTCATCCCTATTTTACAGATGAGATTATTAAAACTCAAAATCCCACATCTGTGGAGTGGCAAGGTTGGGCTACAAACCCAGCTAGTCTCTGGCTCCAAGGCCAGTACCCTGGGCCCTGCAGGAGAGACACACCAGTGAGCAAGAGTGGACACCCTCTGTTCCCTCAGCAAATTCAGTCTAGAGGTTCAACAGTAAAGAAACAACTGAACAGTCACATTTAAAATTTAAAAATTCTCTAAGCAAAATAATTTAAATGGGTGAGTCTTCATCATAGTTAATTAAACCTATTTAGAATATGGACTATTAGAACTGTGGTATTTTCATGGTTTGAATACACTAGCTTCCAATTCTTACAAAGTAAAACATTCTCAAGCAAGTCCTTGGCCCCAGAAATGAGAGGCAAACATAGGATGATATTAGCTCACGCTTCTTGAGCATTTACCAGGAGCCAGGCACTCTTTAAATACCTATAGCTGTACTGACTTACCTAATGCTCACAATAACCTTGTGATGTGTTCATCATTGTCATCATCTCCATCTTACAGATGAGGATATAAAGGGGTCCAGAGAGATAACCCACCCAGGAAGCAGCAGCACCAAGACTCTAACCCAAGCAATCAGGCAATGGCACTCACATGGTTTTTATATCTGTCAATCAGCACTGCTGGGCACTAATGTAATATGATGGTCATTTTTTAGAGTAGAGCGTTTGTCAGCCAGATGGACTCTGTGCCACCAAACAATAAAAATAAATAAATGACACCAATTACTCAAAATACACAATCAAACAATAGTAGCTACCACTAATAGAGTACTTGCAATGTGCCAGGTATTGCTCTAATGCTTAAGATATGTGAGCTCACTTAATCCTCACAAATACCCTACAAGGGAATATTTATATTATTATCCTCATTTGACAGATGAGGAAATCGAGGCACAGAAAAGTTCATAACGAGAACAGAATTAAGGGTTAAGCTCAGGCAGTCTGGGTCCAGAGGCTGTTTAACCACATTGTTTACTGCCTCTCTGAAATTGCTATTGCTCTTCCTCTATTTTATACACAGTTTAGAGCTCATGAGGCACTTTCAGGTACATACAAGATAAGGGCTACAAAGTACAGGATGCTAAGTAAGAGATTAAAGTAGGTATCTGTCTTAGGCTGGGGTTCAAGAAGGCCTCTCTGGGTAGGGATATTCAGGCTGAGACTTGAGGGATGAGGAGCCAGCCAGGTGGACTGCGGCGAAAAGCCCAGAAGACTCAGCAAACACTTAGGACCCAGCAAACAAAACTTTCCTGGAGCCTCAGGAAAACAGAAAACAGGCTAGGGTGACTGCACATTGGTAAAAGGGTGCACAAAGGAGGTACAGCCAGAGAGGTGGGCAGAGGCTACTCGCCCAGGCCTTGCAGCCAGGAATGGGTGATATAATGAGAGTGCAGCAGGAAGCCATGTGGCAGGAACAAGATCCACCAGCATCTACCATGTTTCCACCTTCTACCTGGCCTCTGCTAACCAGGTCATAGTCACAATTTCATTTCTGCTCCCCTGAAACTCCATGATATGGTTATTGTTACTTCTATTTTATAAAAACAGACTTTGTAGCTCAGAGGGTTAGAGAACAATTTTTTAAACTGCTGCTGTGCTAATGGAATTCCTTCTACCTACTACTTACTTACAATTACTCACATGGTCTCCATAATTTGGGGTGCCAATATGTAATAAGAATTCCATACTGGTAAGGCAGAAGGAAAAAGAAGGCAGGCGGGGAGAGAAGGTGGAGTGAGCTGAGGGACAGACGAGGGAGGTAGAACTCGGGATTGAACACTGGTAGGGACCCTAAAGATCCAGCGAAGGGCGAGGTCAACAAAAATGGAAGAGCCCAGAGAGACAGCTGAAGGTGACTAATGGGATACGCAGGAAGGAGAGAGTAGATGGTGATTAGAACTAAAATACACTCTGGGGATAGGAAGAAATGGGCTGGGAACGGTGGGCACTACCTCAGAGAGGAGACGGGAGAGTGGGAGGAGCCCTGGCTAACGGGGCGGGACCTAGGAGACCAAGCGGGCCAGAGAGGAGCCTGAGCGGACGAGCCGAGGGCTGATAGGCGGGGCCAACGATCTAAGGGCGTGACCAGGGGAGGCCCAGGGGAGGCCCAGGGACCCTGGAACTGGGGTGGGCAGGGCAAACAGCTCCTCACCCGGTTCTGCACCGTGTCCTCCGACGCCGCCGAAAGTCGTGTCCGCCGCCGGAGACAGAGCGGCGGAGCGGGGGGAGGAGAGCACTGGCCCCTCCGCGCCGGAACTCCCACCGTGACGGATGGCAGCTTCTCGACAGCATCGTTCCGCGCGTAGCCTCCGGGCCCCAAGGCCGCCATCGTCGTGCCGGAGCCCGGCGACCGTTACGCTCCTCAACCGCCGCCGCCGCCTCCACGTCCTACTGGAAGAGCAAACGGCCGCGGGAAAGCCGGCGCCGCCGCCCATTGGATGCGGCGTTCCCGGGTCTGGCCAATGTGAGGGCTGCCGGGCGGCGGTTTTGACCAATGAGGGCTGAGAGGCGGAGCGAAGTATAGGGCAGGGTGGAGCCATAGCTAGTTTACTTGATGCCTGATCAAGGGAGGTGGCGTTTTTTATGTGGTCTGTGTTTTCACTATTAACAAACATTTAGGTTTTAACTTTTACGTAGCTAAGACCAAAGCCTCCAGTTCGTTTTTTGCTGCATTCCCCATCCGCGAGCGAGTACCCACGCAGTGGCAGTCGCCCGGATGGAAGCGTAGGGTGGAGCCGAAAGAGACCGACCACTTGGCACAGGCTTAGAAAAGCCGTGACTCCACCTCTCCCCCAACACGTGGTCAGGTCACGGGTGGCTAAGAACGGGCTTTGCGCCAGAGCCTAGCCGGTCCCCGTTTGCCACGTGACCCGGCGTAACTGTGGTAACACGACTGGGGGCGTAGAGCGCAGGCGCTGTCTTCCGTCCCCCGCACGTGACGAGGCACCAGGGGCCATCACGTGAGGCAGGTGGAGAGCAGGCGGGGCGGGGTTCGGCGGCGCCGGGCGAGGACCAAAGTAGGTCGGCAGACTGGACAGGGCTCAACGGGGTCGAACAGCCATGTCCAAGTACTGCCGGGCGCCGAACTGCTCCAACACTGCGGGCCGACTGGGCGCTGACAACCGCCCTTTGAGCTTCTACCAGTGAGCGCAAGCGTGGGGCGGGGCTTGTGGGGGCGGGGCATGGGCGGGGTTCGAGGGTAACTGCAGCTATGCCGGGCTCCTGATCCAGCTTGCAGGTGTCTAGAAGCCGGGTTTGCAAAGTGAAGAGGCGGTATTCTCAGCACTAAACACAGCACATGCAAAGGTGCAGATGTGTTAAAGCGCAGGGGTAGACGATTAACTACAGGTAGTGAAAGGGGCGAGCGTGAGAAGTGGGACTGTGGAGGAAGGAGCCTAAAACTGCCTACCCGTTACCCCCGCGAATTTGAGGTATCTCAAAAACAAAACATCCGAAGCTGAGCTCCTGATCTTGTCTCCCTTCCAAACCTTCCACAACCTTTCTTATTTCAGTTAAGAGCTTACTCCATCTTTCCCGTTGTTCAGCCTGGCAACCTTAGAGTCATCCCTACCTCTTTTCTTTCCTTACACTTGAGAAAGTAGAACTTAGCTTGAACTGTTAAAAAAAAAAAATCTGTCTTCCCATTTATTATTCCCTGGCTGGAATAAAATACATGGGAAAATCCTGCTGAAGAGTTAATAGGAAAAATACCTCTATATTTTTCTCAGGGACATACTGCAGATGTAAAGTGAAAAAAAATCCCCTTTGAGTGACTGCTTTTTTACTAGGAAACTTTGTTCTCTAAAATCATAGGCTGTCATAAACTTCGCCATTTGGAATTATATCAGTAAAAATGAACCATCTCACTTAATGCCTGGAGGGTTGTCACTTTGACAACTGAGGCTGCTTCTGTCCAGGTGCAGAGCTTCAGGTAAGACATTTCTAGACACAGTTTTCCACATCTACCTAAACTTTATTGCTTTCAAGGAGACAGGACCCTGGACTCACTTCACAATCCAAACCTAATATCTATCCTTTTACACATAGTTCTGCGGTTAGTTTAAGCGTATCCAAACAGTTTTATTTACATTTCACCTAAAATTCACCCTTCTCCCAAATCCAAATAATAACGCTTTTTCTTTGTTGGGTGAGACTCCTCGTAGTACGGCTGGTGTGCAGTTTCCCTCATTGCCATGGTAAATAAACCTGACTCTGTTGGACTAGAGCTGTGTCTCTGGTGGCCTTAGTCTAAATGGGCCAGGACACATTCCTCAGCAGTCCATCAGCAGATCCTGTTGACACTCCCTTTAAAATATATCCAGAATTGACCACTTCTGACCCTGTTCTCTGCCTGCATTCTGGTTCTGGCCATTACCACCTCCTGACTGTACTATTTTAGTAGCCTCTTCATTGATCAACCCACTCCCACACTTTGATCCCCACACGCAGTCCCAGGGAACCTGTGTATCCCTGTCAGGTCAGAGTCCTCCTCTGTTCAGATCCTCCCCTGGCTCCACCTCACTCTATAAAAGACAAAAAGGTGAGACTGGAGCAGACAGAAATCCCTACAAAGCCCTACAGGCGCTGGATCCCCAATATCTGTATGACCTCATTTCCTTCCTCATGCCCCTTACCACTATGCTCTAGTGTCACTGGCAACTCGATGTTTCCCTAACATGCCAGGAACGTTGTTGCCCCAGGGACTTTACTTGTACTTTTCCCTCTGCCTGGAAAGGTCTTACCTTTATGGTCTCATTCTGTGTAAAATGATGAGCCTCTCCTGCTTTATTTTTCCTTTTAATGCTTATCACTATCTGGCATATCACATATTTGATGTATTCATTTATTGTCTCCCCCACTAGAATGTCAGCTCTATGAAGGCAGATTTTTCTCTGTCGTGTTCTCTGTTATTTCCCCAGCCCTCAAACAGTGCCTAGCACATAGTGGGTGCTCAGTAAATATTTGTCGGATGAATTTCATTAATGCATTTCAGATGCCCCCCCCAAACGAGGAAACCCAGCAATCCATGTCCCTTGAGGGACCCTGGTGCAGAATAGGAGTAATGCAGAGAAGTCTTTAAACCTAAATCAGCATGTCTAGATTTGCTTTTTTAGACATGTCACCCTGGCACTGTTTATTAATTCAGCAATTCTGAGTGTCTCCTGGAGTAAGGAAGCCCCTGCTGGACACAGAGGACCTCACAGATCTTTGTTCCTGTCTGGACAAAGCTCATGGATAGGTGAAGGGTCAAACATTGAAGAATTGAACACCCCGCCTGGGAGTCACTCCTGATCCTTTCTTCAGCACTGCTGCCCCCAGTCTAGTCCATCAACCCATCCTTTGATTTTACCCTCCAAACACATCCCCACCCTGCAACAACCACAACAAAACCCCTAACACCTTGGCATTACGGTTATAAGTGCAAATGGGAAAAACCTAACTAAACTGTTAGGAAATAACAGAAAACCCCTACATTTTCCAGCCTAACAACTTCTTATTACCTCTGCTCTCACAGTGTAGTTCAGGCTGCCATCCTCTGTTAATGAGACATTGAGATGGCTGCTTGCTGGCCTCCCTGCCTATACACTTCTGCATCCCTTACAAGAACAACAACTTATTTAGAGAGCACTTATTGTATGCCAGGCACGGTTCTGAGTGCTTCACATATAATAACAAGGAGAACAATGACAACCATACAGAGCAGCCAGGTGACTTTATAAAAATCAGTTCATGTCTATGTGGTTTTAAATCCCACCAATGGCTGCCAGGCTGCCCTTCACACAGGCTAACCCATTTCCACCTCAGGGCTCACCCCCGAGTCAGTCTTGCAGAAACCACAAGGTTAAGAGTTTGGTGAGTAGCTGTTTCCAAAGGAGATTCAGGAGAAGGTGTGGATGGGAGGAAGGAACAAGGTGAAACCTGTCGAGGGAAGTGGCTGCCAGGGAATAACATAAGAGCCTGCCAGGCAGCCAAAGGAAACACTCATTAGTTCTGTTTGCAGCCATTGCAGAACATAGGAGAGTCATCTCTAATGGGAAGCATATGAGTTAGGAATTGCATTTGGGTGGCAGCAAGAAAGTCGTGAAATATTATTATTATTATTTTTTAAAGATTTTATTTATTTATTTGACAGGGACAGCCAGCAGAGAGGGAACACAAGCAGGGGGAGTGGGAGAGGAAGAAGCACGCTCCTAGCGGAGGAGCCTGATGTGGGGCTCGATCCCAGAACGCTGAGATCACGCCCTGAGCCGAAGGCAGACGCTTAATGACTGCGCCACCCAGGCGCCCCAAAAGTCGTGAAACATTATTGGCTTAAAAACTATTATGGAGGTTATAGGATACAGCATGGTTAAGTTATGCTGCAATAACAGACACAAAATCTGCTACTACAACAAAGGTTTATTTCTCATTCATTGTATGTCCTTTGCAGACCATTTGTGGACCTGCTCTACAATATCCCAACCTGGGACTCAGGCTGAAGGAGCCTCCCCTACATGGAATATTGCTGGTCTTATAGGAGGGGGAAAAGACAAAGTAGGAAGAATCACCCAATGACTCCTCATAAATTCTATATTTAGAAGTGTCCTATGTCACTTTCAGTCCTTTGGCCAAAGGACTATGGCAAGCCTCAGGTCAGTGCAGTAGAGATATGTAATCTTCATCTGGGGAAGGGCAACAAATATTTTGAACAATAATAGAATGCACCAAGGGTTTATTTTTCTCTCAAATAAAACAAATACAGAGGTTGACAGACCAGCACTGGTGTGGCAGGTCCACAATCATTAGGGTTGAGGTTCCTATCTTTGTGTGCTGTCATCCTTAGCACGCAGCTTCCATGCAAGATGGCTGCCAAGTGCCCCAGCATCATGGCCTACCATTCCTGGTAAGAAGAAAAGAGAACGAAGGAAGAACAAAAGGGGCTCCAATTGTAACCTCAGTTAGCCCCCTTTATAAAGCCTTCCCAGAAACCCCACCCAATAGTGAGTTCTTCATCATTGGTCACCCCCAACTACAAAGGAGACTGGGAAATGTAGTAATTTAGCTGGGCATTTAACCACCCTAAAGACATTTTGAATTGATTGTTAGTAAGGAAGAAAATAACTTTTTTTTTTTTTTGAAAAGAGGGACTTCTAGCAGTGTATGCCACTACATGATCTAGAAAGATGACCGACGAGACTACACTATTTTATAGAAAAGGCAGACACTGGCTGTCCACTTAAAGTAGACTTTTTTTTTTTTAATTTTAATTTTTTTTAAGATTTTATTTATTTATTTGACAGAGAGAGCAAGAGAGCACAGACAAGGGGAGCAGCAGAAGGAGCAGAGAGCCCGATGCGGGGCTCAGTTCCAGGACCCTGGGATCATGACCTGAGCTGAAGGCAGACACTTAACTGACTGAGGCACCCAGGTGCCCCTAAAGTAGATTTTTAGAGATTCCGTTATAAAAGTGTTGCCATCCAGAGGAACAAAGGAAAATAAGAAAAAGACTAAGTAAGGAAGAGAGTTTTCATGATACTTTCCTCCTTTGCCCCTTGAGCTGCCCTGATCCATTTGAGAACCCCTTCGCATTTAAGGTACCATCTCAGATTTCTCACACAACACTTAAGCATTCACTGGCCAGAGCTTAGTTACGTGGCCCCACCTACACAAAGGAACCTGGGAAGCATAGTCTTTTAGCACGGCACATGACCTCAACTAAAGTTGGAGTTTTGTTAGTAAGGAAGAAGAAAAGGAGGTGTGAGTAGTCACTTGTCAGTCTCTGCCAAGGAGAAGGGAGTGGGGAATGCTGCTGCAAGAGATTTCTTGTGTGTGTCCAGGCAGAATGGGGTTGATGGGAGGATTTGGATCCCAAACAGAGGCGAAAGGGACCACAGCAGCCAGAGTTCCTGGCTGGGTGCCTTGGGGTTCTGCTCTTTGGGTTCCACAGCTCAGATTCTGAGTCAGCCCCTCTGTCCTCTTTCACCAGCTGCACCCCCACCCCCACCTGCCCTGTCTGTCGGCCTTTTGGCTGAGAAGTCTTGCTCCCATGCCCATCTCTGTTCATGCTGCCCACCTCCTTTCTTATGTGTCCTTTCCAGTTTCTTTATGCAAATACTAGCAAATCTGAATATGTGTTCTAATTTCGCCCTTTATTACTGTATTAGTTTCCTGTGGATACTGAAACAAACTTGATGGCTTAAAACACCAGAAATTATCCTCTCACAGTTCTGGCGACCAGAAGTGCAAGTCAGTTTTACTGGGTCAGAATCAAGGTGTTGGCATGGTTACACTCTCAGCGAGACTGGCTGTAGGAGAGAATCCGATTCTTGCCCCTTCTGATTTCTGGTGGCCACGTCACTCCAGTCTCTGCCTTTGTGATCACATCACCTTCTCCTCTTTCATCTGTCATAGCATCCGTCGACCCCCTTCTTACAAGGATCCTTGCAATCGCATGTAGGGCCCAAATGAACGATCTAGGGTGACTTCCTCATCTCAGGATCCTTAACTTAATCACATCTTTTGTCGTGCAATGTAGTATTCACAGGTTCCAGGGATAGAACATGGATATCTTTTGGGGGCCACTACTGAGCCTGCCACAATTACTAACAGCTAATATACTCTGTTTGGAACTTTGCTTTTTTCATGTAATGTATATGCCTGACAGTAGCATGTCAGTTCATAGATTGCCTCCACGTTGTTTTAGGGTTGTGTGGTATTCCTTTGTGTGCATGTGCCTGAGTTTGTTACTTTATCTCCTATAGATGGTGGTGTCCCCCACTCTCTAACACCCCTTACTCTGCCCTCTTAACAAAGAGAGAGCGGGCTTTGGAGCCTTCAGCAGATGAAGGTATCCAGTGGTTTTTCTGGTCAACTTCTGTTCAGGAAATTGATACTGGTTTTCCATTTTCAGTTGTGGTGTAAAATTTCTCTTTGAGGTATCTTTGTTCCATACTTAAAGTTGGTCAATTTTAAGAAAAATATTAAGTAAATGTGACAGATATGGAAGGTATTACGCAGGTGGAATGTGGATGACTGACTATATTCTCTAATGCTGCATAACAAACTATCTCAAAATGTAAGTGCTTAAAATAAACATTTAATGTGTCACAGGTTCTGACAGCCGCCACAGGACAGACTGGCCAGAATTCAATTATGTGGCCACCCCTGGCTACAGATGAAGCTGGAATAAGATCTTCATTTTGGACAGTCTTGAGTCTCAGATAATCCCCACCCACTCCCACAGAGAAAGCTTTTATTTCATTTTTTTACACTTTAATTTTTAATTTGTTTTTTAATTGTAAAATACATATAAAATCTACCATCTTAACCATTTTTGAATATATAGCTGAGTAATATTAAGGATATTCACACTATTGTGCAACCAATCTTCAGATCTTTGTCATCTTGAAAAACTGAAACTCTATACCTGTTGAACAACAGATCCCAGTTTCCTACTCCCCCCAGCCCCTGGAAACCACTGTTCTATTTCTTTTTCTATGAATTTGACTACTCTAGATACCTCATATATTTTGTGTGTGTGATTGGCTTATTTCACTTACCATAATGTCCTCAAGGTTCACCATATTATATAGCATGTGTCAGAAATTCCTTTTTAAGACTAAATAATATTCCGTTGTGTGCATATACCACATTTTCTTTATCCATTCATCCATTGATGAATATTGGGTTTCTTCTAGCTTTTGGCTATTGTGAGTAATGCTGTTATGAACATGAGTGTGCAAATATCTCTTCAAGACCCCCCTTAACGATTCTTTTAGGTATATACCTAGAAGTAGAATTGCTGGATCATATGGTCCTTTTTTTTTACATTTTTTTGAGGAGGTGCCATGCTGTTTTCCGTAGTGGCTGCACCATGTTACATTTCCCACCAGCAGTGCACAGGGTTTCCGTTTCTGCACATCCTTACCACACTTGTTTTGTTTTAATTTTTATTTATTTTTTTTTAAAGATTTATTTATTTATTTTAGAGAGAAAGAGCATGCGTGCACATACACATATGCTAGTACCGAGAGGGGCAAAGGGAGAGGGAGAGAGAAACTTTCAGCAGACTCCTTGCTGAGTTCAGAGCTTGACATGCGGCTTGATTTCAAGACCCTGAGATCATGACCTGAGCAGAGACCAAGAGTTGGACGCTTAACTGACTGTGCCACCCAGGGCCCCCTCAATTTTTTAATTTATTTTTAAAAATACTTTTATTTATTTGAGAGAGAGAGTGTGTGAGATCATAACCTGAGCTGAAGATGCTTAACCAACTGAGCCATCCAGGTACCCATTTTGTTTTTTTATAGTAGCCATTCTAATGGTTATGAGGTGATATTTCCCTAATGATTAGTGATATTGAGCATCTTTTCATATGCTGTTGGCTATCTGTATATCTTCTTTGGAGAAATATCTGTTCAAGTCCTTTGCCCATTTTTAATGGGATTAATTTTTGTTGTTGAGTTGTTTAAAAAACCTTTTAACAGTTGTTTTCAAGCATACACAAAAAATAGTTACATGAATGGATTCTCATGCATCTGTCACTCAGATTCACCAGTTGTCAACATTTTGCTAATGTTTTGCTAACCTTTAATGCATGATTTTAAAGTAAATCCCAGATATTAGTGCTTTTACCCATAAATCTTTCAGGATGTTTTTCCAGCAGATGACTATTTTAGAAGCATAAACCAATACAATTATCATACCTCGCAAAATTAATTTCTTACAACTATCCAATACCCAGTTCATGTTCAATTTTCCCCAACTGTGTTAAAATGTCTTTTTATGGAATGATTTGTTGCAGATGAGGTCCACAGCCTGCAACTGGATGTTCCTTAAATCTCTTTTAATCTATCACCCCACCCCACCCCCACCCTCATGAATGTAGACACTTTCCAGATTTGTCCAGTTTCATAAACTATTCTCTCAGGCTCATGTGGAGGAACAGATTGTGTGGGGGGTGGGGCACTCGGCTACGGGTGGCAAGATCAGGAAGGAGGCTGCTGCAAAAATCCAGCCAGGAGAGGATGGAGGCTGGCTGGAAGGGGCAGCAGAGGTGGGAGAGGTGGGCTGATGTTGGGTGTTTAAAAGGTGGAGCTGGGGCGCCTGGGTAGCGCAGTCGTTAAGGGTCTGCCTTCGGCTCAGGGCGTGTTCCCGGCGTTCCGGGATCGAGTCCCACATCAGGCTCCTCGGCTAGGAGCCTGCTTCTTCCTCTCCCACTCTCCCTGCTTGTGTTCCCTCTCTCGCTGGCTGTCTCTCTGTCACATAAATAAATAAAAAATAAATAAATAAATAAATAAATAAATAAATAAATAAATAAATAAAAGGTGGAGCTGAAGAATGGGATGTGGGTTGGTGGTAGGGAGAGACTGGGTAGGAGGCAGGTCAGCTTCTGGCCTAGGGAGACAGGTTGGGAGCCTAGGGACCTCTGGGTGTGCATGTCCTCAGAGGGCTGGGACTGCACCTGATACTGCTGACCCTGTAACCCCACGGTCCTGGCAGGTTCCCACTGAAGGATGGCCCCCGGCTGCGGGCCTGGCTGCAGCACATGGGCCATGAGGACTGGGTACCCAGCTGCCACCAGCACCTATGCAGTGAGCACTTCACACCTTCCTGCTTCCAGTGGCGCTGGGGTGTGCGCTACCTGCGGCCTGATGCAGTGCCATCCATTTTCTCCCCAACACCACCTGCTCAGGTGAGCAAAAGGAAGTCCCACTGCTGGTGTCTGACCCCCAGTGTTCTCCACCTGGAAATAATCCATGGAGTCAGATCCCCAGCCTTCCTCTCCTGAGGGAAATCCCTCCTGCAGTCTGATCCTCAGCCCTCCCCTCCTGAGGGAAGTTCCTCCTTGATGTCTGGCCTTATCTGAGGGCAGTACCCCTTGGAGTCTGGCCCTGATGCCCCCTATCCCATGCCTTGTCTTCCAGAGGCAGCAGAGTTCCCGAAGCACTGAGAAGCCAGTTGTGCCTCCCTCCCCACCAGAGGCCACGCCCCTATCCCCAGGTGCAGCTGTCTCCGCCCCCGGCCCCAGGCACTTTGTGGTACTGGGGTCAGCATCTGGAGGCTCTGAGGCCGCAACCGCTGTGTTCCTGAGCCCCCTGCCCCCTCCTTCTGCTCCTGCTGGACCACAGCCTGGAGTCCGGGCCCAACACCCCTTGCCCAGGCTGGGCGTTGTCCTGGGAGCGCTGCAGAGGCGGGTGCGGAGACTGCAGCGGCGCCATGAGCAGCACCAGGTGCAGCTGCAGGCTCTAGAACAGCTGGCGCAGCAGCTGTGCAGGGACGGCCTGCCAGCTAGGCCCACCAGGGCCTGCTGTGCCTGGTGAGTGTGGCCACCTGTCCCCCATAGTGTATGTATTTCGTTTAAACTAGAGTCCAGTATTTAAGTCAGAATGTTTCACTCATGTTTCCAAGTTTCTGGCTTTTCTTGAAAAAGTCAGTATGGCAACGCCTACCAACTATTGGTCATAGCAGGATAATGGCTGCTCTATTTATTAATAATATTTAAGGAGCCCTTACTCTCTGCCAGACAGCGTTAATAACTTACTGAAAACTCACTATGACCTTGATGCTACAGTAACTTGCCCAAAGTCAGGCAGCCAGGAAGTTGCAGAACCAGGATTCAAACCAGGTGTCTGAGGATACAAGGATACATCACAGGATGCCGGTGCTCTCCTCTTGGAGAGCTCCCAGGCTGGCTCCCGATAGAGCTTGAATTTGCAGCTTATCTAGTTGAGTCTCCGTGGCCCCATCTAAAGGTCCTTTGCTCCTATATTTTACTACTGAGTACTGGAGGAGGGTATCCTCTCTTGAAAAATCAGTTTGACCAGGCCTTTACCCTGCTTAAAAACCCAGGGCCAAGTTTGAGGTCCCAGGCCTCTCAGCCCTCGCTGGACAAGAGAAGTGGGAAGAGGTTGCAGAAAGGAGCTCCCCCAGGGTGCCTGGGTGGCTCAGTGGGTTAAGCATCTGCCTTTGGCTCAGGTCATGATCCCAGAGTCCAGCGATCGAGCCCCTCATCTGGCTCCCTGCTCAGCAGGGAACCTGCTTCTCCTGCCCCTCACCCCATTTGTGTTCTCTGTCTCTGTCTCTCTCTCTCTCTCTCAAATAAATAAATCTTAAAATTAAAAAAAGAGGGTCTTTAAAAAAAAGGAGCCACCCAAAGTAGCCCTGTAGCTAAGGTGTCTCAGCCTGACAGCCAGTGGGTTGGACATGGCACACAGATATGATTTTTTCTGGCCTCAACAACAGTGTTTTAAAATAATTTTTGGTCTTCCTGAAGGCTCAGCAGATGTAGCGGCACTAGGTTTGTATTCACAGCTAGTAGCAATCAGCTGGAACCACAGTGTGCTGCTCCTGGAGGCTCTGTGTTTGAGACTATGACCTGACTATGCTGGGGCACAAGGGGGACATACAGAAGAGCAGGGACAGAGCTCTGACTCAGACCCGGGACTCTTTATGAAGCCTGCCAGGGCCCCGGGCTGACAGTGTCTCTCTCTGCCTCCGCTGTCCCCATTCAATCCCTGTTTTTCCGTGTCATTCTCTCTTCCCACGTTCATCTTTATGTTTCTCCTGCCCCATCTCTCTGCCCTCCTGTCTCCCCATTTCCCCAAGTCTCTCTTCACCGGCATCTTTCTGTGTTCCTCATATCACTGTCCCTTTCTGTCTTCCCCTGTGTTTGGCCTATCTCCATATCTGTCTCTCCATGTCCCCCACATTTTCCTCTATTTCCCCGTACTTCTTTATTCCCCCTACGAATGTCTCTCTGGCCTCACATCTCTTCCCCTGTCCACCCCACAAATCTCTCTGCCCACATCTCTCTGTGTTCCGTGACATCCCCCTCCTACCTTGGCCTCCCTATTCCTCACCATTTTCCCCCCTCCTCTCTAACCCCCCTCTCCTTCCCTCCCCTCTTTCCCCTATGTTCTCCATCTCTCTCACTTCTTTGTCTGGGACTGCGTAGCTCCCTGGACCTGAGGAATCCTATCATCTGTGGAGGGCCTGAGATAGCTGTGGTCATTGCCCAGAGTCCTGCACCTCCTACATTGGATGCCAAGCAGGAGCTCCTGCACACTAAGACTCCCAGTGCATAAGTACCAGGACAGATAATGTTATGGGACAGATGACAGAAAACAGAGGAAGAGAGACTCCTCATGCATGGGCCTGCCTAGCCCCACCACCCATGCCTGGGCCATTGCAGCACCTCCCTCAGGGGCCTGACTCCAAGCACCCCCTTCTATGGAGCCCTTGAACCTTGGGGCTGACCTGGGCCCAAGCCCCAACAATCCTTATTCCCCTTGGTGCCAGGTCCCTGGTGCCAGCTTGAACCTTTGCAGTCAGTAATAACAGTCTCAGAGCAGAACAAGGATTTTACCTGGTTCTGAAGAGCGCCCTGTACCCTTTGCCAAGTCTCTTGCCGAGCTGGGTATACAGCAGTGAACACAGCCAATAAAATCCTGCCCTCACGGTGCTCCTATTCTGCTCGAGTGGAAGACAAACTAGTAAACTAATAAACAAGATCATTTCAGATTGTGATAAGCACTAGTAAAGACTAAATGAAAATGTAATGGGCTGGGGTGGCGGATGGGGGGATGAAGAGGACTCTCTATGGAGACAACGTTTGAGCAGACACCTGGATGAGAGGAGCTGGCGGGGAACACATATCGGCTGGATGCTCCAAGGAGAACAGCCGCTGCAAATGCCCAGCATACAGGGTATCAGCTGGGGGAGGGCAGTGTTGCTATGGCAAAAACTGAAGCAAGAAAGGGAGTGTGTTGGGGGGGTGCAATTTTAGAGCAGAGAAGGTCTCACTGAAAAGGCACCAATAAGTGAAACCCTAAACGAGGGGAGAGAGGGAACTGAGTATCTGGGGGAGGAGCATTCTGGGCAGAGGAACAGCCAGTGCAAAGGTCCTGCACTGAGGAGGAGCAAGGAAGCCAGTGTAGTGTAGTGGATGTGGGGGAGAGTGAAAGGAGAGGCTGGAAAGATGACGGGGGAACGTTCACCTAGGGCCTTGTGGGCTGCGGTTGAGAACATTGTTTTTTTATCTAGAATGAGGTGCAGCAAGCAGATGTTTCTGAGTCGAGGAGGGCCCTGATGTGGGATGTGTTGGGTCCCTGCGGCTGCATTATAGGGAGCAAGTTGTGGGGTAAGGGAGGAGGAGGGAGAAGAGGCAACAGGCTGCTGTCATAGTCCAGGTGGGAGAGGATGAAGGAAGGACCAGGATGAGGGCATGGGTGAGGGGGTGAGGGATGAAATTCCGGGAATATTTTGAAGATGGAACTACCAGCCCTGACCGTTAGGGGGCTGAAGGGTGGAAGGCAAAGTCACCCAGTCCTCTTTGGGCTGGGGTTGTGGGCAGTGCAGGCCACAGCCAGGCGGGTGTGACAACCAAACCAGGATGATGGAGCCAGGAAGGCCTGGCCCCTGGGCTGACTCCAGATCCTCTTGGGGTATATACAGGTTCAGAGAGGGTTGGAGGGGTTCATTGGCAGCTCTGTCCCCTAGACACTGCTACAGCCATGTAGCATGGTGATTAAAAGCCCAGACTCTCCAGCCAGGCTGGAGATGTTTAAAGTCTTACCTCCATCACCTATTTGCTGTGTGCCCTTGGGCAAGTGGCTTAACCTCTCTGAGCGTGGTAAGTGCTGTGTGAGCACTCCGTGATGATAACCAAGATGACTGATGACCGAAGAGGATGAAAGGAGTCTACAAAATCATCCCTCTGAGACACCCCTTATATGCGGCGAGCATGAAGAAGGGGTTAGGTCTGAGACCTGAGAGAGAGAAAACACTCATAACCACCACCACACGGAGACCCCTGCCCTAACTGGCCTGGTTTGCTGGCCTGCGAGCAGGCTCTATCCCAGGGGTATGAACGAAAAAGAAATGTGCCCGCTTTCCCCTCCCTCTCCTTTTGCCCTTGTCTCTGCTTCATCTCTTTCTGTTGCGATGTCTCACATCCTTTTTCGTGGCCATCTCTTCTTTCTCTCTCCATCCTCGGTGTCTATCCCCTTCCCGACGGTGCCTCAAGTCTTTCATCAAAGCGAGGAGCCTCCCGGTATCTCCGCCCCCGCGCCTGGTTGGGGGTAAAATTGCGCATGCGCCGCCAGCGCCCCGCCCTCTCCACCCCCATCCCCTGTCGGCGTCTGGGCCTCGTCCCCTTCTGTCTCCCTCTCCTCCCGCATCACTTCACCCGACACTGACACCCCATTACTCCGGTCTCCCCAGTCTCAGCTTTGGTCTCCAGACCCATCCGCCCGAGGTAAGATGGGTAGAGGGGAGGCCCGCGGAGAAGGGGAGGGGCGAAGCATCCTGCATCCCGAGATAAACAAACCCGGGGAGGGGGCGGCCTAGACTGAGGGGTCTGACGCTGGAGGAGAAGAATGGGGGGCTGGACCTAGGGGAAGTGCTAGGCGTCGGGCCCACATACCAGGGTCCTCTGAGGGGTAATGGTCGTCGCTATGATTGCCCAAAATCCAGAGCTGGGGGCGTGGGAGCCAGGGGCCTTGGAGCTTCTGGGAGCTTCTGGGGGCTCAGACCCTGGATCCTGTGGGGCGCTCTCTCTAAGTGACCGCTGTCTCCAGGATTTGTCTGAAAGCCGCCCCCAACTCTGCATCCGCCCCCCGGAGGGCCACTGAAGACCATGACTAAGACAGATCCCGCTCCGATGGCCCCTCCACTCCGGGGGGAGGAAGAAGAAGAGGAGGAGGATGAGCTGGTCCCCGAGGCCCCCAGCCCCACCCAGGAGCGCCGGCAGAAGCCTGTTGTGCACCCCTCGGCACCTGCCCCCCTCCCCAAGGACTATGGTAACCACCCTCCCCACCCTGCAATTTGGTCTGCAGCCTTGGGTGGCCAGGGAGGTTGGGCTGAGCTCTGCCGGTGATTCGGGGGGCTTTGAAAGTGGTCCGGGGGAGTCTTGGCCCTTGGAGTCCCCCTTCATTAATTTATTCATTCACCCGTTGGAGAACGGAATTGGAATAATCCTAATCTTTGATTCATGACACATCATTCATTTAGTCATTCAACAAACATTTACTGAAAGCCTGTCATGGACGTGGCTGTGTGCTAGGAGCTTGGGGCAAAGCATGGAGCCACACAGACCCAGTCTTTGCCCTGAGAGAACTTACAGGCCTCCATGACAACCTACACAGATAACGATGTAATATAATATAAATATATAATTATCAGACATGATGAGAATTGCGTTTGCCAATAGGATGCTGCAGGAGCTTTTTAAGACATGGTTTCCATGAGGAGGTAACATTTGAGGAAGACGCAAGGATGAGTTGGGATTTAATAAGGGAAAGGGCCAGGGGAAGGGAGTACCCAGAGAGATAACTGCAGGAGTAAAGGCTCCAGGGTAGGAAGTTATGGAGTGGAGAGTGTGACCTCTTGGAGAAGCTGAAAGTGTCTATTCATTCACCAAGCATATTTATCCATTGCTACTACTCTGTGACAGGCCTTAGTCTGGGTGATGGAGATTTATGGTGAGTGATCCAGGCATGATCCCTGTTCCCAGGAGGGAGCAAATAATAGTTAAATCAGAGAAGTTCAGATGGAGTGAATGCTATGGAAGAAATAAAAGATGGACATATAATACGGGGGCCCAGGAGCAGCACCCTGAGACGGAGTGGTCAGGGTGGGTCTTTCTGATGAGGCTTCAGGCTGAAGCCCAGAGCATGAGGAGGCGTCAGCCATAGGAGAGCTGGAGAAAGATAGTTCCGGGCTGTGAGCAGCAAGTCCAAAAGCCCTGAGGCAGGAACGGAAAACCATCCTGGAGCCGGAGTTAGGGAGTGATGGGAGTTGATGTGAGGGTTTGGCAATGACTAGATCTAGGAGGGCCTTAGGGGCTACTGTGAGGACTTTGAATAAGTGTGATGAAGGGAGAGCAGTTGGTGGGGAGATATTTAAAAGCAGAGGAGTGGTGGATTTATATTTTTGATTTATATTTTTAAAAGTGCCCCCTGGCTACTGGATACAGAGGGTGGAGGGGGCTTTTAGAAGATGTTGGCTGGGAATCCCCAGCAGGTGTAAGTTCAGAAAGGAGACACCAGGTTCAAAGAGTAGGCATTGCTAGGTTAGGGCAGGAGGGATGGCATCTGTGACCATGTCACCTGCTAGAGGTGGGTCAGAGAGGCTACAAGTTGAGCTCAGTCTGATAGAAAAATAAGAATGTTATCTGGGTGTCCAGTGCAAGGAATCCACGCCAGGAAACTGGAGAATCTCGTTTGGAAATGTGGCTAGATGTGGCTGAGGCCTGTGGCCTGGTGGGAAGTCAGAGGGTGTAGGCTGCTCCCTGTGCCCCACCCCTGCCTCCCTCAGAATCTTGCTTGTAGAACAAGGAGGGTTTGGTCACAGAAGATGAAGGAACCTGGAAACGTGGTGAGGAGAGAGAGAGGGCTAAGGTGGACTTAGTGAAGAACTTCTGTATTTGTGTATTAAATGTACGCAATTAATTCAGCACACATTGATTGAGCACCTACTGCATGCCAGCTGCGATGCTGGGGAGAAGGGAGTGAGCAGACACCACGGAAACATAGTGAGGGAGACATAGTGAGGGAGACACGTGAGAGAGGAAAAGAGGGAAAAAGAGAAACAAAGGAAAAGAGGGAGGGAAAAAGGGAAGGAAGAAGGAGTAAACAAGTTAATGTTAAGTAGTGGAATGCACTGTGATTAAAGAAAGAAGAAAGGGCCCAAGCTGGAGAAGGGCACAGGTGCTGATTTACACAGGGTGGTCTGGGGAGGCCTCCCTGAAGAGGTGACATTTGAGGAAAGCCTGTAAAGCCTTGAGAAGGCTTGGGGGCGAACACCGTCCCTGGCAAGCAAAACAGCAAGCGCAAAGCCACTGAGACAGGAATTTGCTGGGCATGTTGGGAGGACAGAAGGAGCCAGTGTGGCTGGGTAGGATGAGTGAGGGGGAGAGGGTAGAGAACAGTCGAGGCCAGTTTGTCTGGGGCTTGTGGGCTGCGGGGAGGACAGTCGTCGGTACTTCAAGTGTGGGGGGGGAGCCAGGGCCGGGTTCTGAGCCAACGAGGGTGTGACGAGACTGAGGTTTAGAAAGGAGCATGCGGGCTGATTCTTGGAGGTGCTGTGGCACTTTCCCGGGCTGCGTGGCATCCGGGTGTTCATTTACTCATTCATACAGTATGCGCCAAGCTCCTGCATGTGCCAGGCCCTGTGCTGAGTGTTGACAATACTACAGGGAGCACCAGCCATCAGAGCCTGGTTGGGGGAGATGCAAATTCCTCCAGGCCCCTGCCCTGGCTGGCCTCAGGTTGGATCCTGCCCATGGGTACATTTTAATGTGTACTCCACACTATTTGAAAAATTGAGATTTTTCTTACAAACCAGGTTTTCTGGGTTTTTTTGTTTGTTTGTTTTTTAAATTTGAGATTTAGCCAAATTGTGCCCATACTGTGCCAGGGCAGCAGCATGCTAGAGCAGTAGCAGCTCCCCTCACCCCCACCCCAACCTGGGGGGAGGGGGGTGGCATGCAGACTCAAGGTACTGCACTCCTTCCACACTGTTGTTTCAAGGAATGGAATTTGCTGCTCAGTAGGATTGCTGGATCTTCCAACTTTTCAAGACACACTGAGGCAACCACAGTTTGATGTGAAACCTCCTGATTTTAAAGCCTCATGCTGGCCACACAGGAAATGTCTGTGGCCCATGCACCGTATGGTTTGAGGCCCTGCGTTAGAGGATCTTAAAGGCAAAGGCCTAGAGCTGCCCTGCCTGAGGATGGAAAGAGGGAGTCAACTTGCCTGGGGTGACTTTGGACCTCTTACTACCCTAGCCTTCACATTCTTCGATCCCAATGACCCGGCGTGCCAGGAGATTCTCTTTGACCCCCAGACCACCATCCCCGAACTGTTCGCCATTGTGCGCCAGTGGGTGCCCCAAGTCCAACACAAGATTGATGTCATTGGCAACGAGGTAAGATGCTTGGGAAGCCAGGGAAGGAAAGGATAGGGTCCCTCACATGTTTGGGTAAACCTCCCTGGTCCCTTGGTTCTCCCAGATTCTGCGTCGAGGCTGCCACGTGAACGATCGTGATGGGCTGACCGACATGACACTGCTCCACTATGCGTGCAAGGCTGGGGCCCATGGAGTTGGTAAGGTCCAAACCTCTAAAGCATGAGCCCCAACACCTAGGCCCCCAGACTGGACAGCCTCAAAACCACTAAGAACCCTGGCCCTCAGACCCCCACCCTGAATCCACAGCCTAAGATGCCAAAGCACAGTCCCTGAGGCCCGGGGCCTCAAGGGATGCAAGTTGACCTGGGCTGTTCCACAGGGGACCCTGCTGCGGCTGTGCGCCTTTCGCAGCAGCTGCTGGCCTTGGGCGCTGATGTAACACTGCGCAGCCGCTGGACCAACATGAACGCGCTTCACTACGCTGCCTACTTCGACGTGCCCGACCTGGTGCGGGTGCTGCTGAAGGGCGCACGGCCAAGAGGTGAGCAGGAGGGTCCGGGCTGGGAGGGGATGGGACCCAGGCTAAGAAGGAGGCTGGAGGCGGGAGGAGGGTGCCCCAGATGTGTGTTTGGGGAAGAGGGTGGGTGAAGGGCGAGGGGACCGGGATCCAAGGAGATAGTGGTAGGCTGGAGGCAAGAGGTGCGGGAGATAGGGCCCAGACCTCTGTGACCCATCCCCAGGGCTGGGCAGGACCTGGTCAGGAGGGGCGGGGCCTAGAAGGGAGGGAGGGAGGGAGGGGCGAAGCTCTGCATGTGAGGCTGTGGGAGGCCCTGGGGCCTGCGGGTTAGGAGGTGGACTTGGGGAGGCTGTAAGGTGGTGTTGGGGGGCCGGGTGGGGTACTGAGCCCACTCACCTGGAACCCTCCTCTCGTCCACAACCCAGTGGTGAACTCCACGTGCAGTGACTTCAACCACGGTTCAGCCCTGCACATCGCTGCCTCCAACCTGTGCCTGGGTGCTGCTAAATGTTTGCTGGAGCATGGTGCCAACCCGGCGCTGCGGGTACTGCACCCCTGGCCCAGACCCCAATATTTTCCTTCTCCTTCCTTCCCCACCCTTTCCCGGCCAGCAGAGCTTCGGGAAGCTCATTACAAAAATCATTTGTACATTCAAATGAAGTGATAGCTGGTGTTTACTTAGGGTTCATGATGTGTCAGGTGAACTCTATTATGATCCCTATTTTACAATGGGGAAACTGAGGCAGAGAGAGTAAGTGATTTTTCCAAGGTTACCCAGGAAGGAATATCTTCTTTCAATGCTGGCCAACCCTGTGGCTGTATGTAGACAATATTTCAAGATCATGAAAAGAGTTGAGACTCTCAGTGAATGAGAAGATTGGGTCCCCCCATAAGCCTGCAGCATGAACTTTGACCTCCAACCCATCCATTTCCAGGTCCTATTCATAACACCAATTATTCTGCATTATTCCAGGCCCAGATATCTTAGGGGACGTGGCCTGTGTTCCTGAAGCCCTGCGTCTCCTCATTCCCTTTTGGCCCAGTTGGACCCCTGACCCAGTACCACAGGAGACCATTTTCAGTTCTCATCCCTCATGTGGTCTCATTCCAGGCTTGGGATCTCCCGAGGCATGGCCTCCGTAAGAGCATGACCTAGAGACTGAAGTGTGACCTTCATTCCCTTGGCTCCACCAAGAGTTCCACCCTTAATTCCTTGAAATCCCCCGCCTGAAGTTGAGGGTGGTCTTCCCGGGGGACATGGTCTGTACCTCAGTGCCTCACCCCTTCTTATGCCCATGTTGGCCTAGGGTATAACCTAGGTCTACCTTTGCTTTACCTGGACTAGGGGTCTCTGGGAACACGGGCTCAGTGGAGGTACAGCCTGTGCCACTGCATCCTCACTTCCTTTCTTCCCATTGGCTCCCAGAACCGGAAGGGACAGGTGCCAGCGGAGGTGGTCCCAGACCCCATGGATATGTCCCTGGACAAGGCAGAGGCAGCACTGGTGGCCAAGGAACTGCGAACCCTGCTGGAGGAGGCTGTGCCACTCTCCTGCGCCCTCCCCAAGGTCACGCTACCCAACTATGACAACGTCCCGGGCAATCTCATGCTCAGTGCCCTGGGCCTGCGCCTGGGAGACCGTGTGCTGCTGGATGGCCAGAAGGTCAGAGACTGGGGAAAGGTGGGGAGGGCAGGACTCAGCCCTCATGCCTCAGAGCTGGGTCCTTGGACAGAGTGTAGACCCTCTCCTTTGGCCACCCACCCTCCTAATCATTCCCACAGTTGTTCTGTGAGTGCTTCCTTTGTGCCCCACCCTGGGCTGAGCTCTCAGTCCAGCGAGGGAAGACAGATCTATCACCTGACAGTGATGGCCCAGAACAGTCGTGGCTGTCATGAGGAAGCACAGCAGAGTGATCAGTGCAGCTCTGCACCTGTGAGTTCCCTTGGGCCTCGTGGGCCCCAGTCAGGGCCCACCTCTGCTCCCAGAATGGTCAGTACTTTGGGAAAAAAACAGGTCAGAACAATCAGGGGTGTGTTGAAATGGATGCACTCCCTTGAAGATAAGGTGGGATAAGCCAGGAGAAGAAAAGGAGAAGGGGGGTCCCATGTAGGGGGAGCAAGTATAAATGCCCAGAGGGCAGAGAGAATCTTTATTTATCCAGGTATCCCAGCTTTGATTTATTTCTCTGGGGTCCCTCAGTCTCCATGCTGGACCCAGCCCATCCTTGGGAATAAAGAGCTGTGTGAGCCCAGACCCACTCTCAAGGAGCTTTTTCTGATGAAGGAGACATGGCCAATAAAGTAAATGCTTGGTTAAGATAATGTCTGGTAGCAACAAGGGCTTTGAAAACCATTAAATGCTTGGATTTAGGAGTGCCTGGCTGGCTCAGTCAGAACATGTGACAGTTGATCTCAAGGTTGTGAATTTGAGTTGGATGTTGAGATTACTTAAAAAAATTTTTTTTAGCTTAAAAAAAAATTTGGATTTAGTAAATTGCCCCTGGCTGAGGGCAAATGCAATTTTAGGCAGGGTGCTCCAAAGGCTTCTGCAAGGAGCTGATGTCTGAGTTGAGCTGCGAGGGGAAGGAGCTCACCTACAACAACATGGAGACAGAGGAAACAGCAGGTACAGAGGCCAAGAGGAGTGAAGGGGTAGCATGTCCAGAAGGTGAAGTGGAAAGGCCAGCAGGTGCTGGATCACACCCAACCTGCAGGCCACTGGAAGGAATTTGAATTTCATTGCTTGTTCAGCGAGAAACCGTAAAAGTCACATTGTTTCCCGATCAAGGGTTTTACACGCATCAGCCCCATCTGTAGCACCTTCTATACCTGAGCTAATCAAATCCATGTGACAATTCTGAAAGCAAAATGCGTTGATTCTCTCCATTTTACAACCCAGAAGACTGTAAGAGGCTCAGAGAGGTGAAATGTTTTGTTTGAAGATAAGAACAATAATAACAATCTGCCCCTTAGAGAAACAGCATAGCACAGCGGTTACGAGCTCAGGCAAATCTCAGCTTTGCTGCTTTTCAGCTATGGGGCCTGGGGGCATGATTCCACCTCTCTGGGTATCGGTTTCTTCATCTCTAAAATGGAGCTAATAACAGTACCCACCTCAGGTAGTTGCATGAGGCTTAACTTAATTAAAATCCGGAAAGCCCTTAGAATAGGGCTTGGTGCATCCCAAGCGCTCTCTGTGTACCAGGTACTATTCTGATCCCCACACCTATCCTCCACAGCAGGCACTATTAATTCACCCGTTTTAGAGACAAGGAACTGGGGCTTAGAGAGTGAAGCAGCCTTACACGATGATCATAGCCATACCCACTGAGGGCTCACGGCAACTAAATGAAATTACATATATTGCAAATGTTTCCACCAGGCAGCCAGCCTATGAAGTGCTTAGCCATCCCCATTTTACAGGTGAAACTGAGGCCTAGGAGGGCATTTGACCAAAGTTGCAAGATAATAATAGTTAACACTCATTGATCCCTCACTCAGCACTAGGCCCTATTCTGAGGCTATAACAGCCCTGTCCAATAGACCTTCCCATCTGTGAGGATGGAAATATTCTGTCTGTATTGCCTAAGAAACTAGCTGTAAGCCACATGTAGCTATTGAGCACTTGAAATGTGGTGAGTACAATCAGGGAAATTAGATTTCAATTTAATTTCAGTTCCTAATGGCTGTTTACTGCATTGAATAGGGCAGCTCTACAACCATCCTATAAGGTAGGTGTGATTTCTGTTCCCATATCATAGATGAGGACACAGAGGCACAGTGACGTTAAGTCATGTAGCCAGTAAATGGTGATGTCCAAACAGATTTGAGCTTGGGGCTCCCTCATCCACTCTCCATGCTGCCTGTGTGCCAGTGATCTATCATGGCGTCTCAAGGACCATCCCCCCCCAACCATATCCTCCCTTGTTTCCTCAGACGGGCACACTTCGGTTCTGCGGGACCACAGAGTTCGCCAGTGGCCAGTGGGTGGGCGTGGAGCTGGATGAACCTGAGGGCAAGAACGATGGCAGTGTTGGGGGTGTCCGGTACTTCATCTGCCCTCCCAAGCAGGGTCAGTCCCACCTGGGGCTCAAAAGGGGTGGTGGTGGGGTCCACTCAATAGTTCCAATGCTGCTGACTGGTGATGGGGGTGGGGAGATGATGGCCGGGCAGAGGGCAGAGGCTTGGACCACTCCCAGCGCAGGCTGTGTCCCCCCAGGTCTCTTTGCATCTGTGTCCAAGATCTCCAAGGTGGTGGATGCACCCCCCTCGTCCGTCACCTCCACACCTCGGACTCCTCGGATGGACTTTTCCCGTGTCACTGGCAAAGGCCGCAGGGAACACAAAGGTCAGTGGGGGAGCCTTCTGGGTGAGGAGGGTGAGGAGAGCCAATTTGAGGACATTCTGTGTGTAGCCCAGCTTTGGTGACTCAGTTTCTCCTCAGGCCTAAACGCCTGTGTTAGAGGACAATCTCTGAGTTCTTCACTTCTATGACTCCGTTTCTCTTTTGATGTAGTACTGGCCTCCCACCCAGTTCTTTAAAGGATCTGTGGGTTCTCTGCCTTCTGTGATTTAGTTTCCCCTCAGGTCAAGGGTTTTCGCTCAGTTTTAGGGAAGAATCTATGGGGTTTCTGGCTTTAGTGACTTGATTTATCTTTATACCCAACTCCTTCCTTCATTTTAAAAGGATAATTTCTGGGCTCCTGACTTATGTGACTCCATTTTTCCTTTGGCCCAAATAACCTCAGCTTTGAGAAAGGATATTGGGGTTTTCCAGGTTCTTGGTTCAGTTTCCCCTCAGGTCTAACCCCCCACCCCCCAGTTTTCTGGCAGTTGAGATTGTTTCCTTTCAAGCCCAAAGCCCTCCTGGTTCTGGGGAAGGCTCTAGAGTTCCTGATTGGAGCCAGGACAGAGTTTCTACCTTGGGTCTTTCTGGGTGGCCTGGGGTCCCCAGGGCTGGCATCTGGGGGCCCCAGTCCCTCCCCCTATGCCCTTTATTCCAGGCAAGAAGAAGCCCCCATCATCCCCATCTCTGGGCAGCCTGCAGCAGCGGGAGGGAGCCAAGGCTGAAGTTGGAGACCAAGTCCTTGTCGCGGGCCAGAAGCAAGGGATTGTGCGCTTCTTTGGGAAGACAGACTTTGCCCCCGGTGAGGACAGTGATCAGTGGTGGGGGGGGGGGCAGGCAAGACCTTGAGGCATCCTGACACCCCGCTGCTGCAGGTTACTGGTATGGCATTGAGCTAGACCAGCCCACTGGCAAGCATGATGGCTCTGTCTTTGGTGTCCGGTACTTCACCTGCCCCCCACGGCATGGAGTCTTTGCGCCAGCATCTCGAATTCAGAGGTGAGCCCAAATGCCAACGCCAACCGAGGGCACCTCCCAGAACCCTGATTCCCCACCCCTCTCTTCCTCTCGGACCAGCAGGACAGTGTGGATACCCACCTCCACACCCTAGCTCTTTCTGCGTAGGCCCTGTGGGCTCAGCTATCCTGGCCTCTTGTGACTGTGATTCCTCCCACTCTTCTTATGTCTCCCCAGGATTGGTGGATCCACTGACCCCCCTGGGGACAATGTCGGAGCCAAAAAAGTGCATCAAGTGACAAGTGAGTTGGGGCTGTGGTGTAGGAGGTAGAGGAGGGGTGAGGGCTTGGAGATAGAAGGAAGTGTCATGGGTTCTCAGGTATATGCTGGTGACAGAATCTCCAGTACTTAACAGGGGACACAGGGTCCAGGAAAATGATGAGACAGGATCCCGAACAGGATAAGTGCTGTGGGGGAGGGTATGGGGATGTTAACGACAAGGCTCTGGGCAGGCACTGGGGACATGGGTAGGTATGGGGGATATAGGGAATATTACTGACAAGAGATCTGGATAGGTATTGGAATGTGGGGTCCAGGTGGGTATTGGGGATGTGGATGAGTATCAATGACAAGGATTCTGGTTGGGTATTGAGAGTTTATCATCCCCTCACCTGAGACCTTGCCCTCCCCTTCAGTGACACAACCCAAACGCACTTTCACGACAGTCCGGACCCCAAAGGACATCGCATCAGAGAACTCCATCTCCAGGTGGGTAGCCAACCCTTTGGCCCACCTCCTATGGGATGTTCAGGGAGAGGTTGCACAAAAGGCCACTGGACACAGGGATCTGGACTTCTGGCTAGGGCTGGAAATAGAGGTTAGGAAAACTTGTGACTAGTAGCTTACCCAGAAAGAGTTTTTAGGGAGTATTCCCACACTGAATTCTGGTGGCTTCCACTCTTAAGGAGCAGGTGGAGGAGGCAGAACACCTTCTACTTCACAGGAGCCTGAGAAGGCACAGCCAGACAGGTAGAGACAGAATCCAGAAAGGCCAAATCCCAAGCACTTGGGGAAGAGCAGGGGTGGGGTCTTGGGGGGTGATGAATCCCGATGTTCCCGTATCCTGCATCGAGGTGTGACAGACGTGATTCTCCTTTCCAGGTTGCTCTTCTGCTGCTGGTTTCCCTGGATGCTGAGGGCGGAGATGCAGTCTTAGAGGCCTGGATACCTGAGAGTCAAAGAGTCCCCTCTAGCATCTCCTGACACAAGGAGTCCCCGAGTCACCCTGAGATAGAGATTCCCAGTAACACATCCAGAATAGAGACCCCATTAGCCAGCCCTCAATCACTGAGGCCCCATTATTAACATGATAACCCCCAAATACAGACCCCATGGTACCCAGAAAGAGATTCCCTGAGTGTAGCACCTTCAGGCTAGTCCCTGTCCCCAACCCCTCAGAGCAGACCCCCCAATAACATATTTCCACATCACCTCAAATGATGGTGACCTCTACGTAATGCTCCAGAGTAGAACATTCCTGAGTCATTTGTCACTGGGTCAGAACCCTCCCCCATTAACAAAGACCCCACCCCCTCCCATCAATTCGCCTTGAAATAAACACAGGTCATACCTCCAGAGCAACAGAGTAACAGAACTACATTTAACATCAGTCCCCTCAAGATGTTGTGACCCCCATGGTCACCCCAAAAGCTTACACTGCAATCAGAGACACCCTACATTAACAAATACCTGCTCTTACCCCTCAAGAAGAGACCCACATTAACCAGCCCACTCTCACCCCAATTTACAGACACCAAAACAGTCCTGGAAGTGCTAATTACAGGACCCCTAAGTCTTCCTACCCTCTGCACCCTCAAGAAACCCCCAGTGCCTTGTATGAAGCCCAACCCACACGGCCCACAGCCCCTGTGCTGGCCAGGCTCCCAGAAAATTCTCTATTTTTTAAGTAATGACTTCCCCCTTTGGGGGACCCCAAAATTTGGAGGCCCCATTCTGGGACTCTGGGGATCCCAAACCCCAGAGTACATGTCCCAAATTCCCCTATGCCCCCAAGTCCTACAGCCCCTAGAGGACCCCAAGGCCCTAACTCCCAGGATCCTCAAACCATGGAATCCCCAAATCCCCAGGGAATCCCAAATTTAAAAATTTAATCCCAAGCCCCCAGGAAACCCCAATCATGGAGGTCCTTGTGCCTGGGATGGAGGAGACTGCAGTCAGGATATGCATCCCGGGCTCCCAGGGCACCTCAAGCCCTTTTGGTAGGCACCAGGAGACCCCAAACAGGAATTCTTATCCCTGGAAACCAGAGCACTTCAATGCCCTGAGTCGATGGATCTCAAGACACCCAAATGCAAAGAGCCCCAGCCCCCAGGGAACCTCCAATCCTAAAGCCTCCATCTCCAATACATGAAGGGCCCCAAGGCCTTGAGGGGATCCCAAATCCTGGAACCCCTATTTCAGTCTACGTTCTGGTTACAGGTCCAAAACACCAACTCTGTCACTGGCCCCAAAGGACTTCACAGCACCCGGGCCAGACCAACAGCCTGAGGGAGAACCTAAAGGCCCAGGGGGTCTAGGGTGGACCTGGGGCCCTGACCACCAAGGACAGCTCACGACTGCCCCTTCACTGCATGTCCCCGAACTCAGCATGACCCCTATCTCCTTCAATAAAGATGTTTCTATGGCTTGTCTGCGTCAGGTCAATATCTGGGGAGTTGTGGGCCTGCCTCTGGACCCTTGTGGGGGGGAGGACGAGAGAGGAAGCCCTTCCTTCAGTCCAGCCTCCCCGCGGAATGGGCACAGATCGTTCTAACAATCTTTTCTTCCTGCGGCTTCCCTTCCCTTCTGGCCCCTTCCAAGGATACTCCTCCCGTCTGGGCCCGCTTCGCAGTGAGAACCGGTTGGGTTCTGGAGCCTGATTGGTCGGTGCCAGATGAAGACCCGTCTCCGGAGGATCCCCAGTGGCTCACGGGCCAGGAGGTGCAGCCTATCACTGAATGAGGGTGAAGGGGCGGGGCAATATTGGGTGAGAGCGCCGATTGGGTGGAAGGCGGACCCTTAGGACCTTTGAGAGTTCTCGTTGGTCTGAGGAAAACTGCGTCAGGAACGTGGGGCGGAAGTGGTTGGGAAGGGAATGGGGGTGTTTAATTCGGGTATTGGAGGGGACACTGGTGGACGGTCAGTGTTGGGGGTGGCTGGGGACGGAGACGGGAGGTGTCTGAGAGGGCTGAGAGTGGGCATCTGAGGAAGCTCAGATGGGACTCCAGGGAAGCTCAGAGTGTGGAATTCTAGAAGACTCGGGGTGGAGAGACTAAGGGGTTCAGTTAGGGAAGAAGGTTGGAGAGGAGTCAGGCTCCGGACTAAAGGCCCAAGGTTGCTGCAGGGAAGGGGCGCTCGGGAGAAGTGTGAAGGGGTCCAGAATGGGGAGATCCGAGGAGACTGAGAGTGGACCTGTCTGAGGAGACTCAGATTGAGGGCACATGGGTGTTGAGAATGGGGCATCTGAAAGCGTTTGCGGCGGGAGGAGGGTGCATGGTGACTTTGAATATTGTTCGAGAGCCAGACTCATGGTTTCAAGTCTGAAGTTGTTAGGATGGGGTCTCAAACTGTTTAAAGGGGCTTTGGGGTGCAGCCCTGGAAGCCATGCGTGCAGCTCTTGGGAATGGCTCCCAGTGAGGTCAGAGATGTTCTCTGTGAGAGGCTTAATAGGGCAAAAATGTGTGTAGTTTGATGGGCCCTTGTGGATGGAGTTTGGGGCAGTGGGGCAGCGTTCTGGATGCTCACTGTGTCCGGGTGGCTTTTGAGGTGCTGAGGATTCGGGTTTTAGAAACCAAGTGAGTTTCCCTGTAGGGCTGAGGTGAGGCCCGGGCCCTTGATAAAGCAGGAAATGGGATCATAGCCTGATGGTGGGAGGCTTGGTGACTTCAGAGTGTCCTCCCCTCCCCCACAGGACTGGGTGCATGGAGTTGGTGTCGATGGAGGATCAGGACGCCAGGGTCCCAGCCCTGGAACCATTCAGGGTGGAGCAGGTTGTCAGGACTGGGGGTGCAGAGGGTGAAGGTGGGGACTAGAGGGTGGGAGATAAGAGTGGGGAGAGGTAGGCTGACTCCTGGGTTTGTGGACTGGGACTGCTCCCTCCCTCCAAATTCATTCTTACCCTCAGGATATAGCCCCATGTTCACCCCCACTTCCCACCCCAAAAATGGGCATTAGTCCTTTGAGGTCAGGCCCTGGCCTGTCTGGGAACATCCGGAGCCTCTCTTCAGAGGGAGGGTCTGCTCAGTGTTACTAGGACTCCTGTGTAGGTCTAAGGGCTGCACCTTCTGGGGGCTTTCTATCCTAGGCACCACCTGTAATCTACTATGTCCCTGACTTCATCTCCAAGGAAGAGGAAGAGTATTTACTTCGACAGGTAACCCCAACACCCTTCTGGTTTGTTTTACCCTCCTTCCCAGATCCCTCCCCAACCTCCAGGTTCTGTGTGAGAGCCTCTAAGGCTACACTGAAGATCTTGGCAGGAAGGAGAGTGCCATCCAGCACCCATCCCTCATCTTATTTACTCCTCTTGCAGGACCTGCTGGGGCCTGTCAGAAAGAGCCTCTCCCAGGAGGCTTAGGGGAAACCAAACATTCTTAGAAAGGTAGTTATTATGTAGCTCAGATCCCTGTGCTGGGATAGCCCAGTCCAGCCTCCAAAACAGATGAAATTGCTAGAAACAGATTCCTTATGCTAGCAACAAGGAAGTTACAAACCTTATACCCTCTGTGCTGAGATAGCCCAATCCTGCTATCATAGAGAAAAGGGGGTTATAAACATAGGCTAAGATAGCCCAGGTTGGGCCCTTGAGGTTTGGGGAATTGAGAATTTGCAGTTTCAGATTTCTGTGCTGACATAACCCAGGCACCAGAATGCTATAGAGGAAACTCTTCCCTCTGCTGAGATAGCTCAGCATAGACCCAGAGTCTTGGGAACAAGGTTACCAAGCACAGATCACCTGTACTGAGATGTCCCAGTATTCTGTATTCTATTCTTAAGGTTTGGAGAGAAAAGAATTTACAAAGCTCAGAGCTTCTGCATCCTCAGAGCCTTAGTTACAGAGCACAGATCTTCCTTGTGCTATCCCAAGTAGTCTTGTCCAGTTTGATCTCAAGAATAAGTTAGCTACAGAACACAGACTCTTTTTTTTTTTTTAAGATTTTATTTATGTATCTGAAAGAGAGAGCGTGTGAACATTCATGGTGGGAAGGGCAGAGGAGGAGAGAAAGAATCTCAAGCAGACTCCCTGCTCAGCGTGGAGACTGACGCAGGGCTCAGTCCCAGGACCCTGAGATCATGACCTGAGACAAAATCAAGAGTCAGATGCTTAACCGACTATCCACCCGGGTGCCCCACAGAACACAGACTCTTGTGCTGAAGTAGCCCATTCCAGCCCCATAAACTGTGAAAGGAATGGGGAGATTATCGAGTAGAGTACAGACTTCTTGGAGATTGTCCATTCTAGACCCTTGGGATTTTGGCAGTTGGAGAATTTTCAAAGTACTCTCTCTGCTATGCTGAGATAGCCCAGCCTCGCACATTTCCTCCCCCAGGTGATAGGAACAAAGAGGTTCCAGAAGTCAGGCTGTTCTGAGATAGCGCAGGATTCAGGAAATTACAGAGTGCGCACTATTTGCTGGGTTAAAAGAGCCCAGTCCAGCCCAGAGCTCTGAGTGGATTCAGACCACAATTGTGTAGCTCTGGTTCCTCTCCTTGATCCTGATAGATACAGGGGAGAGGGCAAACACCACAATCCTGGGAACACTGTCTCAGAGAACAATCCCACAGACTTTGAGATGACCCATTTCCACCCCCGGTAGAGGGCCCTGTATTGACCTGGGTCGGAGAATCCATGAGGGTGGTCCTGAAAAAGGACTGACCCCTCCCCACCTCCTAGGTCTTCAATGCCCCAAAGCCAAAGTGGACCCAGCTCTCTGGGAGGAAGTTACAGAACTGGGGTAAGTGTCCCTGCCTGGGGGCATGGGCAATTTGGGGATGTAGGCTGGGGCAGGTGGTCCAGGTTGGTGACACTGGGTGGGTCCTTGAGGGTTCAAGGGGTTCCAAGGGCAAGGAGGATCCTGAGGGGTGAGTGGAGGTTCTGAGAAACTAGGGATTTCCTGATGAGGCGGGGGTATCTCAGAGTGTCCAGGTGTTTGAAGAAGGCAGGATGCCTTGGAAGCGTCGGGTAGTGATCTCCAGAGTCAGAGGTTCCCCAGGGTCAGAGTGCTACCAACCACTGGGATATCCCTTATGGGGGCTCCAGGTGCCAGGGCTCCTCAGTTGGGTGTCCTCAGGACCCCATTGCCCTCTCCCAGGTGGGCTCCCCCATCCCCGGGGAATGGTTCCTGAGAGGCTGCCTCTGTGGCTCCAGCGCTACGTGGACAAAGTATCTGACCTCAGCCTTTTTGGGGGTCTCCCAGCCAACCACGTCCTTGTGAACCAGTATCTGCCTGGGGAGGGCATCATGGTAACCACACACCTTCACCCCGACCCCCAGACCTCTGATCCACCATGGGGCAGGGCATCATGTTGACCCACCTCTGCTCATTAAGTAGCCACATACCCTAACCAGGCATTCACCTCCCCATCCCAAGCAGGGGCACCCTCCTTGAGCCCCAGAGGGTGGGGGGGGTGTGGACTCTTGCCCTGTCCAGCCCTGGTGCCCACTCCCTAGCCCCACGAGGACGGGCCACTCTACTACCCGACTGTCAGCACCATCAGCCTGGGCTCCCACACCATGCTGGACCTCTACGAGCCGCGGCAGCCAAAGGATGATGACCCTGCAGAGCAGGTGGGCCCTGAGACACTGCCCTGGCCACTCGTGGGCATTCTGACATCCCACAGCCTCCGCGAGGCCCCAGTCCCTCCTGCTTGCAGGGTATCCCTGATACTCTCTCAGACACCTTCCCCCGTCCCCTCATGGAATGCACCCACATCCTCCCAGGCTCCAGCCCCATCCATTTGCAGGAAGCCCTAGGAATGATACCTGTAGACACCCCAGTACCCTCACCTGCTAAGTGGATGCCCCGATGCGCTACAGATCCCCTTGCCCCACACATTCAGAATGCTCCAATAGCCCAAGGTCCATATACCCTGTGCAGGACTCCCCAGACGCTGATACCCTCAGATACCCCAACACCGTTTACTCACCGTTGTCCCTGACATCCTCTCTTTGCTTACTGCACAGGGCACCCCAACACAGACCTCTCTGCCACTCCAGTAGTGTAGATCTGCCTTGTAGAACACCCTCAGATTCTCCTTGGGGCCTCAACCCATGACTTGCTGCTCAAGGACACCCCCCCACACACCCAGATATACTGAATCCCTTCTGTGAGGGCTCCGCACCACAGCAGCTTCCCTGACCTTTCTCTGAGTAATGCATTTCTGATACCTCAGGGTTCACAGAAACTCCCCTGGACACCCTGATCCCAGCTGCTCCTTTTTAGCCCTACATGGTCCTGGGTAGGCTGACACCCCCTTCTACTGTGTGGGTGTCCTCAAACACTCTGATGTCTGCAGGCAGGCCCAGACCACACCGGCTCCTCCCTGCCTCACTGTTACCCCACCCACACCCTCCCCTTTCTAGCTTCACCCAAGCCCTGAGTCCAGTTCCATCCAGTTTCCTAGGGCTGCTGATCCCTGGGTCCAAGCTGCAGTCAACTTCCAGGCCCCTCCCGAGGGACTGCGGGTCCTGGCCCGCCACCGGCGCCCACTAACCAAATCGCGTAGGATTTCCACTCCAGAGCTTCTCCCTGGGAGCACCCTTGCCCCTCAGCCTTGGCCCCTAGGAACTCGCTGACCTTCCCCGCCCCCCACCTTTAAAGTCCGCGGACCACTCTAACCCCCTGACTTCTGGGGACCCGCTGACCTTCAGCCCGCCCCGCAGCCCCGGTCCCCGCCCCGGCCAGTCACCTCGCTGCTGCTAGAACCCCGCAGCCTGCTGGTGCTCCGTGGCACCGCCTACACGCGCCTCCTCCACGGCATCGCGGCTGCCCGCGTAGACGCGCTGGACGCCACCTCCCTGCCGCCCAACGCCGCCGCCTGCCCGTCGGCGCGGCCCGGAGCCAGCCTGGTCCGCGGCACGCGCGTCTCTCTCACCGTCCGCCGCGTGCCCCGCGTGCTGCGCACCGGCCTCCTGCTCAGCAAGTGATGCCTGGCGCCCGCCGCGCTCGCATTCCCGGGCTCTCCGCCGCCTCCTGACAGCTGCAACCCTGTGACCTTGGAACCCCGGGGCAGAGGGGGCTCCCTCCCACTCCCCGGGTTATTTATTTTCCCAGTAACTTTGTGGGAACTACAGGAAGAGGTCCCATTTCAAATAAACTAACAAAAATCTCTCTCTGGTTTTGGATTTGGGGGGGCAGATGCTTGGGTTCCCGTGGGGCACTGTGTCTGGGACCTTGGATGCTGTGGGCCCTGGGGTCAGATGTCTGGTCACCGAGTGGGGCAGAATCCGGGGCTCTTGAGGGGTCGGGATTCTATCTGGAAACTCCTTAGGTGTGATGAATGGAGTGAGCCTGGGAGGTTCAGCCAACTGGCCCGCTGGGGAGGAAGAAGTTAATTGGTGCTGCTCTCACCTGAGCTGGGCGTCAGATTACCTGCGACCAGGTTCTGCTTATTAGGAGGTGGAGCTGAGCCTGCCCCTGGGCCTCTGGCTGCCTCGGGCCTGGGTAAGTCCTACTGAGGAGATCTGGGGGTGGCGGATACCCCCGGCCAGGGAAAGGGCTCTCACTGTCCATCCCCAGGCTCCCAGCTATGGCCCTGCCACCACCTCTGGGCCTTAGACTCCCCTCAGAGCCCCTCAGCCACCCCCCTGAAGCCCCTAGGGAACTGGGCATTGCTGGATGTACCATCTGCCCTGCATCTGGAGAGGAGAGAATCAGGTAGGGGCCAGGGCTTTTGAAACTTGGGTCCCAAAAGGGTGGGGGCAGTAGCAGGGACATTTTGAGGGAGAGAGGTACTATGGCTATGATCACCTAGGGACATGGCAGAGGGAGCTGCAGACGGGTAGGGTAAGGTGGATAATGGGCACCTAGGCTCACCCAGAGGCCTGTCAATGCTTCATACCTCCCAGACTAGACCAGGCCCAGAAACTGGGGCAAGACTCCATGGACCCTCCCCAACACTTCCAGGGTGGGTTGAGGGGCACTGCGCCTGTTGCTGCTCCCCTCAGATTGCCAACACCCTCTACCAATGAGGACCCAGCTGGGGGCAAACACTGTGAGGTAAGCTGAGGTGATCCAGGCCCCTTATGCCAGCCCCCACTTTCTCTCCCCCAAAATCTGGGGATGAGATGATGATTCTGGAAAAGCATTGGGCATCTGTGAGGGGGAGGGATGCTCTAAAAAATGATTCTTCACCAGTCACGATGGAAGATTTTCATTATTTTACCAACTGGGAGAGAATTATTTCATCATTGACCCTGGTGCAGTCCCATTCCTCGTGGGGGTATCCAGCACCATCACCCCTCCCTGTCCAGGCCCCTAGGCCCCGTATGTCCATGTTTCTAGGAGCCTTGAAAACCTGGAGGCTTTGAACTAGAGGTCTTCAGGCCCGGTTCCACGGGGAAGGACTCCAGGTGGGAGCCGCCTTGGTGCAGACCCTGAGATGGACTCTGTGATAGGAGGAGCAGCAGAAGGGGGGCAATGGGAGTAGGGGCAAGGTCTTGGTTGGCCCACCCGCCCTAACTCAGTCCCCTATATTCCCCAGCACCTCAGCTCCGGCCGGGAGGTATTGGAGGCTGAGCAGGACAGCCTGTCCCTATGCCTGTTGGGCCTGGGCCTCCAGCTGCAGGACCTAGAGCAAGGCCTGGGGCCCTGGGCAACAGCCCAGAGCAGGATGGGCCAGCTGCAGGTGGGCAGGGCCTCAGGAGTGGGTGCCAGCTTCCTGGGGTGGGAAATGGGTTTATTCCACATTCCAGGTATCTGCGTAGGAAAGGCAAGAAGGGATGTAACTCCAGGTCCCGGATCTCTGGTGCTCCTGGTGTGTGGGGGTACGGGTGTGTGGTGGGGGGTGGTGTCTAACCTTGTGTCCCCAGGCCCTCCAGGCAGACCTGCGTGCGGCAGCTGAGCGTGTAGATGCCCTGCTGGTATTTGGTGAGGGGCTGGCACAGCGGAGTGAGCCTCAGGCCCGGGCATCCCTGGAGCAGATCCTGAGGGCACTCAGAGCCCACCGAAGCAGCATCTTTCGGCAACTGTGGTGGCTGCAAGCCCAGCTGGTCAGCTATAGCGTGGTATGACCCACCCTGGCAGTCCCTGCCCCAGGTACCAATTTCACACTGCCCATGACTCTGTCCTCTGACCAGGTATTTGAGGAGGCCGACCCACTGGATCAGGACTTGGAAGTCGAGGGGGACTTGGACGGGCCAGGACCTGGTGGGGTCTGGGGGCCCTGGGCACCCAGTAGCCACCCCACTCCCACAGAGTTGGAGTGGGACCCAGCAGGGGATGTTGGAGGCCTCAGGCCCTTGGTGCAAAAGACAGCCTGGACTCCAGGAGCTCCCTGTGAGCTGTGTGGCCACAGAGGCCCCCAGGGCAGGAGACAAGGCCTTGAGGTGAGAGCAGGTGGGGGATACCCCTCCCTCACAGGCACCCTTGGGAAACCTCCATATGTCTCTTATTAGGGTACTTCCCTTTCAAGGGGGTCTTGGTGGCTCTGTCTCTCCCTCAATCTCTCTGTCTCTTGCTCTCTTACTATCTCAGTGTTGTCCTCCCTCCCTCCCTCCCCCTGCTTCTCTTGGTCTCTGTGTCTTCTCTATCTCTCTTTCCCTCTT
>NW_024424341.1:44569338-44593093 GCF_017311325.1 Ursus maritimus
TCTCTATCTGCACTTCCTCATTTTCTCCACCTTTCCTCACTCTCCCCTCTGCAGCCACCTTAACCTCCTGGTTCTTCGAACATTCCAAATTCACTCCTGTCCCAAAGGCCCCAGACACGTGCCCCCCTCATCTCCTCACTTCATTCCAGTTTCTCCCCAAATGTCACCTTTTAAAATTTTTTTTAAATTTTATTTTTCTTAACTGAGCTTTATGCCCAACGTGGTTCTTGAACTCACAACCCTGAGATCAAGAGTCACATGCTGGGGCGCCTGGGTAGCGCAGTCGTTGAGCGTCTGCCTTCGGCTCAGGGCGTGATCCCGGCGTTCCAGGATAGAGCCCCACATCAGGCTCCTCCTCTGGGAGCCTGCTTCTTCCTCTCCCACTCCCTTGCTGTGTTCCCTCTCTCGCTGGCTGTCTCTCTGTCACATAAATAAAAATAAAATCTTTAAAAAAAAAAAAAGGAGTCACATGCTCTACTAACTGAGCCAGCCAGGTGGCCCTCCCAAATTTCACCTCTTCATAGAGGCCTGCCCTGACTTCCAAACATAATCAGTCCTTAACCTTTTTATTTCCTAACAGCACTTACCACATCTTGACATTGTACATTTATTAATGTGTGGTCTGTCTCTGTTAGAATATAAGCTCCGTGGATGCCAGGACTTTGCCTATGTACAGTGCCTGGCATGTAATAGACACTCATTAAATATTTATTGAATGAATGAATAAGTAATGTCTCTTTTCTCTTGGTTTCTTCAGCTCTGCCCCTCTCTTCCTCTCCCTGAGATCTTTTTCTTCCCTTAGAATCTCATCTCTGTGACAAGCCCATCTTGGCCCTTGCCCAACTTTGTGTCTGTCCCTAGTTCTCCAAGGACCCCACACCTCTCTTCCCCCACAGGACATGCTCATGTCGGGCTTCAGCCACCAGAAACACTTGGCAGGTCACCGAAGACGCTCCCTGCTCCGGAAGTCTCAGGTGAGCTGGTCCTCAGCCAGGGCTATCACTCGGGAATCTTGATGGCAAGGGACAGAAACCTAACCCAAATTGAATTACACAAAAAAAAGGGATAATTTTTTATTTTACCATCTAACGGAAAGTCCGGATGCTGCTGAAAAGATCTCAAGTGCTATCAGGGCTCAGTCCTTCCCTCTCTCAGGCTCTTCTTCTCCAAGGTGGTTTCCTTCTCAGCAAATGGCGGCCCCAGCAGCTAAACACTCATTTCACTGGTTCACCCACCCAAGGAGAAGCACAGTGCCACCGACCTACTGGCAGCAAAGTCCGAGGGCTGACTCCCACTTGGCCAGTTTGGATCATGACCTACACCCTGAACCAGTGACAGTGGCCAAGCTGATGGAGTGCTTCTATTGGCCAGACTGGGCTCACATGCCCAGTCATGGAAGTGGGAGTTGTGTGGGGTCATCTATTTGAGAGCCCGAAGGCCTGAGGGTGGGGAGGCAGGATGCCCTCCACCCCCTGCACACATTGAGCCACTGTTATCAGGAAAAGGAAGATTGGATGGAGGGCAGGCATAGATATCCACCCCACTTGGAGATATTCCAAGCCCCTGTGGGTTGGGTCCTGAAGGCTCAGGGGGTGCTAGGAAAGGAGGAAAAATAAACAGCTCTGTAGGTCTGTAGTAGTAAGGAAGAGTCCAGACTAAGTGTTACTTCCATCCATTCTGCTCCTGGCTGCTGTCTCCCCTTAGGACAAGAAGCAAGCATCTTCCAGTTTCCAGGATGTGATGTTGGAGGTAGACCCTGGGTGAGATGCCTGGGAGTTGGGTCTGGGGATGGGGGTGGGGTACAGGGCTTCTGGTGGCAGCGCAGCATGCACGTAACACTGCATTTCCCTTCACAGAGCCCCTGCTCCTGCATCCGGGCACTCCCTGACCTTCCTCCTTCTCCTCCTCCTCCTCTTCCTTCTCCTGGTGGGTGCCACGTTGCTCCTGCCACCATCAGGGGGGTCTTGCTGCTCTCCTGCCCGACTCTCCGTGACACCTTACCTGGTGCTCAGCTATGTCAATGGTCCCCCCCCAATCTGAGTACATAGCCCAGACATGTAATAAATCGTCACTGTCAAAGGATATGTCTTAGTCCGTTTGGTCTGCTCTAACAAAGTAACAGACTGGGGGTGGCTTCTAAACAATAGAAGTTTGTTTCTCACAGTTCTGGAGGCTGGGAAGTCCAAGATGAAGGTGCCAACAGATTGGGTATCTGATGAGAGCTGCTTCCCACTTCACAGATGGTCGCCTTCCCGCTGTCTCCTCACATGACAGAAGGGGCAGGGAGCTCTATTTCATAAGGGCTCTAAATCCTTTCCACGTGGCTCCACCATCATGACCTAATCCCTTCCTAAAGGCCTCACCTCCTAATGCTATCACGTTGGGGGTTAGGATTTCAGCATGTGAACTTTGAGGGGGCACAGACATTCAGACCATAGCAGAATGTGTGAGGATATTGGGTGTTTGAGTTCAGAATTTGGGATACAGCTCTGATGTCTGGACAGCCCCCTCCACAGATCTCTTTGCTTTGAGTGTACAACACAGAACAGAATCACCCCATCTTGGATCGGGGGCCCCCAGCCCCTGAGACAAAGATTCAAGCACAAGTAGTGTATCAGGGAGGTGACCCCCTAGGCAGATTGATAGGGCAGTGGGGAAGTGAGCCAGGGAAGGCAGTTAATGAGCTGGCTGCTGGGCATTGGGGCTCCATCCCACTAGGGACCTCTGGGAGAGTCTGTGGAACACACTCAAAAGTGGTGCCACCCGAAGGGTGAAGAAGTCGTGGCATTAATTACCGCTTCCATGTCTCATTGGTTAGGGACTGTTCTAGAGATGCTAACTTCCCATCCCATCCCACCTCTCCTGCCTGTCAAGGCTCCCCAGGCAAAGAGGCACAGGTGCCTGCCCCAGGAAGCTAGAGGTGTGTATGGGAAGGATGCAGGTGATGTGGGCCACCTGCCAACACCTGCTACAGCCCCTGTCCAGCATCCATAGGTGCTCTGTTCAAATATTCTACATGGGGGCTCCCAGGCTGGGCCATCCCTGGTGTAGGACCATGAAATCCCCCATCCCCAGGATCTTGACGACACCAAGCTGAATTGCCAGGGCTCAGTCCTGGAGTCCAGTCCTCAGCCTCAGGGGTCTAGGCTCCTCCTCTCCTCGGAGTTTATGCAATCAGGACAAGAGGAACAGGACTAGACTCAAGAACAGAGACAGAAGCCCTGTGCCAGGCTCCTGGATGTGCGCTAAACACATGTCCCCTCTTTAATGCTCATGACCACCCAATGGTGTGTCCCCACTTAACAGAACGGGAAACTGAGGCTCTCAGGGGGAAGAGAGGAAGTCTCTGGCTCACAGCCACACAGGGAGCAAGTAGCTGAAGCCCAGTCCCCACTGATGTAAGCAGACATGGGAACTGATTTTTGTGGGTAGCTGAAAAGTTCAGGCTGCAAGCATTGTTGGACCCAAGGGCACACATGGTATCTCCATCTCTCAGTTCTCTCCACTAGTTTGGCTTCTTCTCTAGTGGTAGCCAGAGTGCCCCCTCAAAGCCTTCAAGCACACAACCCACCAATTCAGCAGCCAATAAGACAGTCACTCTTCCTTCCCTTACTGTTCCAAGTCAAGCAAAGTCCCAAAGCTGGCTCCCCTGGCCAGTGTCACCTGCTTCCCTGGCGGCTGCAGTCAGCCCTACCTGAACCCTGTGTACTGAAAATGGGGGAGGAGTGGGTCTCCAAAGAAAACCAGGGGGGCTGTCACCAGAAGGGGGAATGAACACGGAGAGAGGGGGGCAGGAAGCAGCAGATTCCGAGAGACTCCAGGTTCAGGGAAAAACCAGAATGCAAACCCATCTGTACTGTTTCCACACCAAGTCTCTGTCCCCAGTCAAGGAAGAGCCATCGTCTCCCTGGAGTCACCGCACAGGGCGGGCAGAGTCTTGGCAATACTGGCCCAACTGACTGGGTAATGGAACAAATCTGTGCCATTCATTCATTCATTCATTCATTCAAAATTGAGTGTCTGCTTTGAGTCAGTTCCTGGTCAAACAGCAGGACTAAGTGAAGAAGGCAGGTGAAAATCCCTGTCCCCGTGGCCGACATTCCAATGGAGGAGATCAACAGTCAACAAAAGCACTAGATAAAATATGTAATAGGTCATATAAAAAATATGTAATAGGTCAGATGGTGATTAAGTGCTAAGGAGAAAACTAAAGTAGGCAAAGGGACAGGGGATACAATTTCATTAGGGTGGTTGAGGAAGGCATCAGGGAGACAATTATGTCATTATGTGGTAATTATGTGATTATAGTAAATTGTAGTGAGGAAAAAAGCCACAGGACTCCTACTAGAGTAGTGCTGTCCCAGACAGATATAATGCGAGGCACAAATATAATTTTATTATTACTTTTTAAAGGAGATAGAAGTTTACTGAATATACCACAACGGAGCAGCAGACAGGACAGCAAAAGAGAGGCTGTCTGCCAAGAGGTGGTGGTGAGGGGCTATAGTTATAGGGTGAAGTGAGAAAGTATGGGAATGTATGGAATTTTTCCCTCTTTGGTAATTGTGCCTGGTTGAGGGTAGTCCATTGGTCAGTGAGGACCTATGATTATTTCCAGGTGGGTCACTTAATGAGCCTTTTTGCATTCAGCTTGGTGGCCACTGTGGGCCCTTTTGCCTTGTCAAGTTTCCCGTGCTCAAGCCTGTTGCCTAAAAGCAGCCTCTACATACACCCCCCTGCCCCCCAGATCTGGCATATGGGTGGTGGGCTCATCTTTAGTAGCTGCTTTAATTTTAAATTTTCTAGTAAACAGGTGGTACCTGGGTGGCTCAGTCAGTTAAGCGTCTGCCTTTGGCTCAGACCATGATCTGAGGGTCCTGGGATTGAGCCCCGCATCAGGCTCCCTGCTCGGTGGGGAGTCTGCTTCTCCCTCTGCCCCTCCCCTCCTGCTTGTGTTTGCTCACTCTCAAATAAATAAATAAAATCTTTAAAAAAATAATAGTAATTCTGTTAAATAGTAATTCTAGTAAATAGCAGAAACAGGTAAAATTAATTATAACCTAATTTTTATTCTATTTAACCCTATATACCCAAAATATTATCACTTCAATATGTAATCAATCTAAAAATGTGATATTTTACAATTCTTTTTTCTTACTAAGTCTTTGAAATCTGGTGTATATTTTATTTTTTTTAAATATTTATTTATTTATTTATTTATTTGAAAGAGAGCATGAGTGGGTGGGGCAGAGGGAGAGAGAGAGAGAATTTCAAGCAGACTCCATGCTGAGCACAGAGCCCAAGATGGCCTCAATCTCACAACCCTGAGATCATGACCTGAACCAAAACCAAGAGTTGGACGCTCAACCAACTGAGCCACCCAGGCACCCCTGGTGTGTGTTTTATACTTTAGAGCACATCTCAATTCAAATGCTTTTCAAATGAAATGTAATCCTACAAAAATAAAGTTGTGATTAATGGAAAAAATGTTTTACACTGCTTGTTTTAAAATTTAAATTACTTAAATTTATAAAATTTTGGGGCTCCTGGGTGGCTCAGTTGGTTGATTGCCCACCTCTTGGTTTCAGCTGAAGTCATGATCTTGCGGTTATGGGAATGACCCCAGGTCGGGCTCTGCGCTCAAAGGCTCTGTGCTCAGAGCGGAGTCTGCTTCAGATTCTCTCCCTGTCTCTCCTGCTCACTCTCTCTCTCAAATAAATACGATCTTTAAAAAACATTTATAAACTTTTTAAAGATTCCTTAGTCCCTAATCACATTTTTATAAAGTTTATTTAAGTAATAATCTCTACACCCAACATGGGGCTTGAACTCATGACCCCAAGATTAAGAGTCACATGCTCTTCCAACTGAGCCAGTTAGGTAGCCCCCAATCACATTTCAAATACTCAAATCTCAGGTTGCTCCCTGTTACCATACTGGACAGTGGCAGACCCAGAGAAGAGCATTCCAGGTAGAGGGGGAAAGTGCAAAGGCCCTGAGGTAGAAGTGTGCCTGGCAAGAGGGAAGTCCAATATGGCTGGAGCATGAGTGGTGGAGGGGGAACATGGAAGGAGGTGAGGTGAGAGAGGTGATGGGGCCAGATCAGCCAAGGCCTTGTGGACCAGGGTGAGGACTTCTGATCTGAGTTAGGCTGGGGACCAATAGAGTTTGTTTTCCCAACTTCAATTCTGATACTTTTTGAACTTGTACAAAAGGAGATGGGACAGCATTACAAGTTCTCCTAGATTCATCACCAGCTCCAGTCATTATCAACTCAGAGCTAATCCCATTTAATCCTCCCAGGCACTCACTCCCCTCTCCCTAGATTACTTTGAAGCCAATCCTAGACATCCTATCCTTTCACTCATGAGCAATTCATGGAGTATCTCCAGATCAGAACTGTTTTAAAATCGAATCACAATACTTTAACGCTGTCAAGAAAATCCTAGTCATTCCTCCACATCATTCATGTCCAGGATTGTCCAATGCTTACTGAGGGAGGGAGCTCAGCAAGAGTGGTGGTAACGTGGGGCACCTAGCTGGCTCAGTCCGTAGAGCATGTGACTCTTAATCTTGGGGTTTTAAGTTTGAGTAGCAATTACTTAAAAAAAAAAAAAAAAGTGGTGATAACTTGCTGGTGTGGCTACTGGCTCCTCATCAGGTACTGTGAGTTTCCCAGATGTCCTAAGGCCCCACTAGATCACCTCATGCACCTGGTCACTGGCTTGGCCCCTTGGGACAGCTGCATTTGTGACCCAAAACAAGAACATATTCTAGTGAACTGTCATTCCCAATTGGGTGGAGATCAGAATCTGTAAGGGAGACCAGATATTATTTTCCCAAAGGTCAAAAATCCAGAAATGTAAGTTTAATTGCTTGCTATATCTGTGAAGCTATGCATAGAATTTTTAAAGGGGCGCCTGAGTGACTCAGTCAGTTAAGCATCTGCCTTGGGCTCAGGTCATGATCCTGGGGTCCTGGAATTAAGCTCCCTGCTCAATGAGGAGTCTGCTTATCCCTCTACTTCTGCACCACTACCACCCACCCCCCTTGTGCTCTCTCTCCCAAATACATAAAATCCTTTAAAAAAATTTTATAAAGTCTCGAAAATACAGGCTTTACTGTTTTCGAGTTTCTTATAAAAATGTGCCCAGTGTGTAAAGATCTCTGGTGCCCAAATATAAATGACCACTGACTTTTTGGGTTTTTTAACTTTGTTTCACATTACTGAAAAGTTTTAAGACTAGTACCACAAATTCCCATAGGCCCCTTTACCCAGACTCAACAAATGGTAACATTTTACCCCATGTGCTTCACCATTCACACTCTTGCTAATATAGTTATATATGTGCATACATTCTGAAGCCATTTGAGAGTAGACTGTAGACATGATAAGCCTTACTCCTAAATACTTTGGGTATAGTTCTTAAGAACAAGGGCATTCTCTTACACTAGAGTAGTTATCAGAATCTGGAAATTCAACTACTCCATTCAATTCTGTTACTAACCCACAATACATACTACAAATTACTCCAAGCCCCGTAAGTCCTTTACAGCAATTTTCTTAGGTCAGGAGATTCCTGTTTGACAGGGCCAGGGGGGTGAGAAGCACTGATCCTGTGCCTTAGCAGACTAAAAATCACAACACAAACGCAGAGATCAACCATGTGTAAATATTGGTGCACTCTGAGCCAAGGACTTGGGGGAGGTTTATTTGGGACAAGATCCCATAAGACAGGAGTCAGGGAGTAGGGAGAGTGAGACAGGCTAGGGGGCATGCCAAAAACGGTGCTTATGTTGTGGTAACCGCTGTGGGCAACTGGGGCTCAGTCCCCTAGGGGACCTCTGAGGCACCCTGTGGAACAGACATTGTAATTGTCCCACCAGACAACAGGCAGGCTGGTGCACTCATTCAGTGACTGCTGTCCCCCGACAGGCTGAGAAGTGCCCCCGAGGGTGTTAACCCATGTACCATAACTCCCAGAAAGCCCTCATGCAAAGGAGCAGACACAGAGGCTCAGGGCAGGAAGCTGGCCGTCTCCTGGGAACCCTTTTCTTCAGCTCCAAGTGGACCCAAGCAGGGGACAGGGTCACGGAGTTGGGGTACCATCTGCTGCCACGCCACGTATTTAATCCACTGTATCCTAAGAGGCATATAAGGCAGGCCCTATTATGATGGCCATTTCACAGATAAGGATACTGCGGAACAAAGAGGTTAAATCACAGGCCCATGATCATATAATTAGTAATTACTATGTTGGGAGTTAGGATCCAAAACCAGGCACAGCATTTCCACAGTCCATGCTCTTCATCACCAATGACCTACAACCTCCTCCCTCAAATCAGGCCCTCCCCTCCCTCATTCTCTCTACCACACGAACTCTATTCATCTGTAATGCCTGGGTGGAATGTCTCCCCTCCTGACCTAGGTTGTCCAGCCTCAGCAGGAACTTGCTCACTGCCTACAGTCCTGCCAGAAACTCCCATTCTGGAGCTTCTAAGGACTCAAATTCTTGAAGCCAGGAGTGAGCAAAAGGGAGAGGTCAGTGCTATGGGGCTGGATGAGTAGGCCCCCACAGCCAATTTTAAGACTTTGGCTTTTATTGAGATGGAGTGAGGCCAGGATTAACAGGAACACCTTGATGGAGGGGAAAAAAAAAAAAAAAGCAAAAACAAAAAACAACTGAGGCTGAAGAGAGCTGAGCAACCTAAGATAGCTGAAGTAGAAGCCATGTGTACAAGCCACATAGCCTGTGCTCTGGGGCACTCCAGGGCCCAGCTGGAATCCTGCATTTCTCCCCTTTGCCCCCCACCAGGCCTTTGCCCACACTGGTCTTCCCGCTTAGAAGCCTAACCCTACCATCCGGTAAACTCCTTATCATTCTTCAAATTTCAACTCCACTTTTTAACTCTTTGTGCACCTGCATGGGTATTAGGGCAGAGTCATGTTTCCCTTCTTCTATCCTCTCTTTGTCGGAGGTCTGGGCTCCTTTCCTAAGGCTGTCCTCCTCTTCCCAACAGCATTTGCGAATTCATCTGCTTTCCACTTATGTAACCGACATGGGTGCAAATACAGTTCAGTGCTGCAAAATGCAGTACCCCAGAGAATGTCTAGGGAAGTTCAATACATGGATATGGGAGGAGGTATGCCTGGGGTCTATGGGTCCATCTCTCCTTCCCGACCCCTGGGCTTTGCTGACAAAAATCCTCACCTGTAGCCGAGGCTGGACTCTTTAGCCATGTTTGAGGTCCCCAGTACTGCCTCAGGGGTTACCAGCCAGGCCTCCTCAGCTCCACCATTTTCTCTTCTACCTCACTACCTTCTATGAAGGAGTCAACTGGGGTTTCTTTGGTGTCAAATCAGGGTGGGTCCCAAGGATCTGCCCAGGTGTAAGAACTAGGCTGTTTCAACCAATCTGCTAGTCTAGAGGGCTCCAGCGTGGAAGAGACCTCCTAGAGGGTCACTTCTTGGTGTGTGAGGGCCTTTTCAAAAATCCCCAAACATGCAAAATCTTTAAGACCACCAACAGGGAAGTAATCACATCCCCAATTTTATTCCTTTTGTTCAACAGTCCTGGGAGAAGGGCGCAGGAGTCAGGGTTCCCCCTTAGAATCATCAAGTACAGGTCTTGAGGGATCTTTAGTTGATCAGATGGGGTAAGATACCCCAGCCCCTTCCTCCCAGGTCCTAGTCTGCCGCAATTAACGGGAAGAAAGTTTTCCGAAGGGGGGATTCGGGGCTTCTCACCATCAGGATATCTTCCCAAACTTCTCAGCAAAAAGTCTGCTCTTCTCAGAGTTAAATACAAGACAGGGGAGCCCAGGGTCAAGAGAAGGGTGTCTCTTTCTGTCCGATGGCGGGCGTCCTGGTTCCCCATGCTTTCGGGTAAGTAGCTCTCAGCTAGACACAGTTCAGCCAGCCGGCAACCAAGCCACCCCAAATCCTCACGGGGAGAGTTCGACCCGTTATCATGGATCGGGCAAGGTCGGGCATCTCTCAGCATCCATCCTGGGGGTCTCGAGGACCCCACGTTGCTAGGAGGGCTCTCCGATTCCCCCAATTCATCCAGCTCGTCTTCTCAAGACATCTCACCCTCTATCAGGCGGGTTCCTCGGACCCCCCACGCAGTCAGGCGGGCCCTCGGTTCCCCTGTGCTACCGGGTGAGCTCCTCTGCCTGTCACCGCCCATCGGTAGTGGTCTCTGGTGTCCCCATGCTATCGAACGTATTCCTCGGACCATCACCATTGTCAGGCTGGGTCCCTGCGGCCCCCGCGCCTCTGGACTCCTCGGTTGGACCCCGCGGGCGCACGAAGGCACCCATGGCCGTGGCGTGGCCGGAGCGCAGCAGCTGCAGCTGGCGCCGCCCGCGGCGGTACAGGTACTCGATACGCAGCACGTCGGAGCGTGGCAAGGAGGCGTGTTGCCGAAACTCGGCCCGCACCCGCGCCTCGGCGCCCGGCTTCCCGCGGCCGGCGCGCAGCAGCTCACGGTACAAGCTCAAAACTTGCCTCTGCAGCCGGCTGGGCCGGCTCATGGTAGCAGCTAGGCCGCGGGCACACGCAGGCAATGTCCCACGAACAGTCGCGCAGCGGCACCTTTGAAGTGGCTGTGCAAGGCAACGGGAACTTCCGGCCCGCGCACTCCAAAACTTCCGCCTCCTGCTTTGTTGTCCCATTGGCTGTCGATGCAATTACGTCACAATGTTGCGGCTCAGGGGCGGAGCTGCTGCTTCACAGGCCTGCGGGACAAGGAGGCTGTGTCCTTGAGAGGACTGCAGGTCTCGGAACACGGCGCGGGGAGGGGGGGGGCGGCGCAGGCGCTCCCATTCAGATTTTGGGTCGGAAGGGGACAGGATCCCGACCTAACTCCTGGGGTCCTGGGAGACGGGGGAACTAGAGGTTGGGACCTTTGTGTCCCCCTGGTCGTGGGGGTACTGGGAAGAAGATACAGGCACAAGCAGGTTTGGTCATAAGTTATTTATTAAAACAATCTCGGGGAGGTCCGTGGGCTCCTATCCCTAGGGCAGGTGTGCACAGGGAGGTCCCAGGCATGGGGACACAGAGAAGGACGGCGTCAGGTGGTGAAGTGTTGTGTCATGGCTGGAATAACAAGCTTCTCAGTGCTGTGGAAAGACCATTAGAGACGGGGTGTGAGATCCAAGTGCCCAAAGGCAGCCTGGGGCGCACAGAGTTGCGTTGATCGCGCCCTCTGCCGATATGAGTCAAGTACGGGGGCAGGAGAAGGGAAGGTCCTGACCAGTTGTTGAAGCCCCGAGCCCGGCACGCCTGGAACACATCGGTTAGGCTGGCACCCCGGAGTCCTCCTGGGAGTATCAGGTCGTCGGCCGCAATTCCGTTGTAGTCCCCGCAGGCTGCTCGTAGGCGTCCTCGGAGCGCGGGGGAGGCCCGTAGGGCCACGGCCCCCTCGGGCCCCACCAGCACTCGCAGGGTGGGGGACCGCTCGATGACAACCCGGGAGCCCTCAGCCCAGCGTGCGACCACGCCCCTGCATACTTGGGCTGGAAGCCGCGCCAGTTGTCCGTTCACCTGCAGAGAGGAGAGGCGGATCAGGAGCGGGGATTAGGGTTTGAATCCCAAGGTGCGGCTCAGAAACCACTGTGAATCCTGCCGCGTGTCTCTATCAGAAACGCATATCCAGGTCTTCGCTAGAGGAATAAGGTCTGGGATTTGCTTTAAAATCCTCCAGCACGAACAAAGCAAAAAGAGTGGGAGGAAAAGATGAAAGCAAGAATGGCAAAATATTTCTAACTGTAACAGGGTTTCATTAACACCACTCTCTACTGTGAGGCTTGAAATTTTCCAAAATAAACTCTTTCCTAAAAGGGAGCTCTAGAGAACAAAGAGCCTTTGGAACCTGTCGCATCTCTCTCACCTGTGTCTTCATAATCTAATAACTGTTTACACATACTCTGTGCCAGGCACTATTCCAAGTGCTCTAATATGTGGTTATTTATTTTATAAGAATGTATGACAATATATTGCAGTATATGATGCAATTGATATCTTATATTGTGACCTAATTTATATTATTATATGTAATTAATGATATTATTTAGATGATATTAAATTCTAACACTCTGACAAGGTAGATCAGTACTATATGCCTATATCCCTCTTTTCTTTTACTCATTAGGAAACTGAGGCCCAGAGAAGTAACATAGCTTGCTTAGGTTCACATAGCTGGTAAGTGGCACGGCCAGTTTTGAACCAAAGGGGTCTGATTTCATGACCTGTGTTCTTAACCATTCTCCTATACGTACTCTCTCCATTAATAATATAAAATCGGTTCCAAGAGCAATCACAGCTTTTTAAAAAGGGGTTTAGATTTACTTGTAAGTAATCTCCACACCCAACATGGGGCTCAAACTCATGACCTCAAGATCAAGAGTTTCAAGCTCTTCTGACTGAGCCACCCAGGAGCCCCAAAGAGCAGTCACAGCTTCTACTTACTGAGCCCTTAGTATATGCCACCCACTTTGCTGGAATCCTCACAGCTACCCTATGTGGTGAGTATTATTATTATCACCACTTTTTGTGGGTGAGCAAACTGAGGTATAGACAGGTTGAGTCACTCACTTGCCCATAGTTACATTAGGAGTTTAGAAGACACACAGGGTCTCTTGACCATTTAACCAAAGCTCTGGCTTAGCTTACCCACCAGCTTGTGGCAGATACCCCGGCTGTTCTCTTGCTGGACCATCCTCCCACTTACAGTTGGCCTCCACCGCACAGCTGTGTTCTTTTTCTCAGCATGGGGTTTCAGGTTTGTTTTCCTCTTAATAAATACTATCCACTTTGCCTGCCCAGATTCCAATTCTGCTGCTCCCCTGCTTCCGTGTTCCTTAGGAGAGCCAGGTGTCCTCCACCCTGGCATCTCTCTCTGCTGGATTTCCAAGCTCTCCTTGTCTGGCTTCTTCCCATCAGCATTTGAACATCCCTGAGTTTCTCCCATCACAAAATCCTAGTAGTAAATCAGTTCTACGATGCCCTTGCCCTCTGCCTCTTCCTGGCTTAGCTCTATTCTCCTCTGTTTGACAAGGGGAGTTTGCATGTACAACTTGTCAAGAGATGTGTCTATTCCTGCTATTCCTCAAACCTGCAATCCAGGAGCTGCCCCCACTGCTGTGATTTCCTTTTTTTTTTTTTTAAAGATTTTATTTATTTATTCATGAGGGACAGAGAGAGGGGCAGAGGCATAGGGAGAAGCAGGCTCCCCACTGAGTAGGGAGCCCGATGTGGGACTCGATCCCAGGACCCCGGGATCATGACCTCAGCCCAAGGCAGACACTTAACCAAATGAGCCGCCGAGGCATCCCCCTGCTGTGAGTTCTCAAGTCACTAACAACCTCCTTGGCCCTAAGTCGAAGGCATTTAGTGGGCTATTTTAAACTCAGTAGCTGATTTTTACCACTATTCCCCAAATATGGTCCCTCCTTTTCCCTGGCCTTGTTCTTCAACACTCCTCCCTGCTGTCTTCCCCAGCTTAACATCAGATCTCACTCATTTGTCACTTTCTCCAGAAAGCCTTCACTGGTCTTCTAAACTGAGGGTACCTCCTCTGGACTTCCACTGTTTCCCTGTGCTTCCCCCATTCCAGCCCTGATCACTCTGCCTAGGCCTCCCCTATTAGAGCTCTGATCACTCAAATCAGCTGGAGTTAGTGGGTCCTGAGAAGTCCAAGGTGAAGTTTCTGTGGGGTCTAGCGGGTCATGGGAGATCAGGACAAGGACATTTAGCCAATGGAGGTCAATGTGAGATCAGGGTGATGGGACAGTTCTATGTTAAAAGGCTATGGAAGGCCAATGAGGGATCAAAAGGCCCCAGGGATCAGTGCCAGGTTACAAAAGAGTCTTGGTTAGAATTGAGGAAGTCCCTTACCCATATTTCCTGATTGGTTCCCACAGCTGCACAGCCATCCCTGAAGCCGATGATCACTCGTGGTTTGAGAGCAGTGCAGCCAGGACAGGGCAGGAAGTCAGCAATGACATGGAACCAGTCAGGATCCTCAGGCCTGGAACCCACCAATGTGGCTAGCTCATAGGCACAGGACATAACAGGCATGGGTGTGAGTCCACTGAAGCCATCAAAAGTGGTGAAGAGGCCCCCCGGCTCTAGGTGGCACGTAGCACCCTGCCCAGCTTCACAGTACCGCACACCCCCATCCAAGACGCAGCCTGTGCCCTGTGGGCAGGAAAAGGGCCGGCACTGGAGGCCTTGACCACGCAAGCACATACAGTGTTCCTGGCAGCCAGGTAGGAGCAGTGCCTCCCCAACCTGCAGAGACAGAAAGACTCAAAATTGGATTCAAAAAACTTATGAGTATCAACAAACAACAAAGGGTATGTGTAAAACATATCATGAACGACTAAGTTCCCTCATATATAAAGAGTTCCTAAAAATTTAAAAAGAGACCAATAAGTCAATATGAAAACATGGGCAGAGGCTATTCAGAAAGTTAATAGGAAAAGAAATATGAATGTTTCTTAGGCGTTTGAAAAGATGCTCAACCTCCTAATAAGACAATACAAGTTAAAAATCCATTGAGATATTTTTTTCTCTATGAGATGCGCAAAAATAAAAACGTTTGATGAGTTCTCCAGTTGTCTCTCCAAATATCTATTAACGATATTTTTTGAATTAGGATCTAACCAAGCTTTGTGTACTGCCTTTGGCTATTGTGGTTTTTAAGTCTCTTTTAACCTAGGACAACCCCCCTTGCTTTTCGTCGGTGTGTGAAAAGCCTTAAGAGCTCTCTGCAAATGTTGATGTGTGGCTAGTGTCAGGGCTGGTGTGCAGTGGACGTGCAATGGCAGATGCATCAGCTCTTATGCCCTGTTCCTCCCGGTGTGGGCATCTCTTCATTTCCAGGCTTGGTCTGGGTTTTAAACATTCATGTTTTTACCTATCCAGTGGCCACCAATCTCCAAGACAACTATGTCAGCCATCTTGGGGCTCCTTTCTTTACTTCTGAATGGACTCCAAGAGCTGCAAAACCTTTAAGAGAGCACTTTGCCTGCTGAGGGTCCATCCATGGTCTTCTGGTAACAGCCTTCCACTTTTTTCGGGGAACTAGCCCCACTTTCAGTCTGTGGGGTTTCCCAGGTGGTATACCTACTCTCTGGCTTCAGCTCTGGGCACATGCCCCAGGCCTGGCCAATCAGAGACAAATCAGAGCACCCCATCTCCTGGCTTCCGTGATTGGCTTAGGGATGGGCAAATGACCTAACTGGAACAATAGGAGTCAGCACTTAGACTTCTGCTGTAACTATTGAGAGAGAAGGCTGTCTTCCCACTGAGATGGCTAAATGTACTTAATAAACTGGGAGCAGGAGACCACCATGCCCTACATACAGAAGTGGTTGGAGAATGAGGCTATGCATGTCTTCAAATATCCATTCTCCATTTCTTTCCCAGAATTAGAATTTATAGCTGCACTCACGGCCACCCAGCTAAAGATACATCTTCCAGCCTCCTCTGCAGCCAGATGGGGTCCTTCTGTGAAGTTCTGGCCAATGGGATATGAACAGAAGTGATGTGTCCTACTTCTGGGTTATGCCCTTATAGAGAGGAGGACTGACCTCCCTGTCCCCTGTTTTCCTGGCCAACTTGTATGAATGTAGATGTGGTGGGGAGCAGATGATTGCAATACCACAGGGGAGGCAGAACCACATGATAGAAGAAGCCTGTGTCCCTGACTTGGAGGAACCAAACTGGTTATTCTTGGACTGTTCATTAGAGAAATAAGCTTCTATCGAGTTTAAGCCACAGCAATTTTGAGCCTCTGTTGTAGCATTTGGACCTAGAGCCTACTTCATATAGAAGCCAACACAGAAAAAGGAAAAAGGAAAAAGCAGGGATGAAAGACAGAAAGAAACTTGAGTCCTAGTGACATCATTTAAGCCCCTGAATCCAGCCATACCTGAAGGCCTCAAATTTAAACACTTAGAGGTAGATATATCCTTGTTGTATTTAAGATACTTGGCATCATTTTCTGTCATTTACAACTGCAAATGCTGACCTATATATAGTGTGGTCCAGGAAACATCTTATGATGAGATATGGGAAACTTTGCACACACCCGCCCATGCCAGGGGACCTCTCTTACAGGGATGTAGCGTCCACTGTGAAAGCAGCCGCAGTGCTCCTGAGACACACAGTCTGTGCCATCAAAAATGAGTCCAGGGTCACACTCACAGCCCTCATAGCATTGGGTAGAACAGTGTGCAGGGCTGGTAGGCTGGACACAGCCCCCATCACAGGTCCGTGCGCAGATGCTGTAGTGGCTTCGGGGTGGACAAGTCAGGGCTGCAGGTGGACGGCAAGGGCCACTGCTTAGGATTCAAGTTTCCCTCTCCAATCCTGTTGTCTCTTGCCCCAGTCAGGCTAGCTTCCCATTGATATTTCCCAACCTTCACATCTTTGCAATTACAGTTCTCTTTCCCTTGGATGCCCTTCCCCCCCCCTCTACTTAGCCAATTCCATCTATGTCCGGGCTTCTGTGATCCCCATCAAGAGGGGCTCTTCCTGCTGCCTGCAACCTGCCCCAGATGCATTCCAGACCCAGCCAGGGCACTCACGGCAAAGCTTGGGGCCCCTCCAGAGCTTCACAGGGATTCCAGCTTCCTGACAGGCTGCAGTATAGGCTGTGAGGGCATCACAGAGACCAGGGTGCTGGCCATGGGTATGACATCTGTCTTGTAGGCATATCCTGAGGAAAGGCTTGGCACTGATATGGCCCAGGCAGCGGCCAAAGGGACCATCTGGTGCCTGTAGAAGTCTACACAGTTTGGAAGCATTCACGATCTGGGCAAGTTGCGTGGGGCAGCTGATGCTAAAGTCAAGATTGGGCTGGGGCAGTGGGCAGGGGTTAGTGACCAGGCCCTTGGGCCATGATCTTTGGTCTAGAGGCAGGTCAAGGGGGCCAAGTTTGCCACCAAAGGCCCCACAGATCCCCACCAGCTGGCCGTGGAAGGTGGAAGGCACAGTTAGGTGCACCTGGCTGCCCCAGTCATACATGAGATGTAGCCCACAGGCCGTGTACACCACCACATAGCGGCCCTCCACTGTGGCCCAGGCCCTGCCCTCTGCCAATACCCAGGGCAGCCGGCAGTGCTCACCATCCACCTGTGGAGGAGGAAAGGGGTCAGGATTGGGGCTGTGAAGGCTGAGCCTGCTCGCGTGCCATTTCCCTGACCTTTGCACTTCACATTCCCTCTGCCTGGTTTGCTCCTTCCCAGATATCCACGTGGACCCCTCCCTTACCTCCTTCAGATCTTGACTCAAATGTTACTTTCTCAGTGGGGTCTTCCTCATCACCTTATTTAGAATTCTAAACCTCGTTACTCTGTTCTTGTACTCTTTCTCTTCCTTGTTTTATTTTGCTTTATACCCATCACCGGATGTACTACTTATTTTACTTATTTATTAACTTATCATTTGTTTCCCTGGAGGAATGTGAGCTTTCCCTGGAGGAATGTGAGCTCTCCCAGGACTTGCTCACCATCAAATCCTCCAGGGCTTTCCTGGACCACCATATAATTTACTGAAATAATACTGAATGGTTGATTGTCTCCGATTCTGGGTAGGAGGTGATAATGCATACCTAACAGATACGCTTCAGTGAGCCGTTACTGTGTTCCAGGCAATGCTTCTACCTTGTCACATACTTGCACCGCCTCTTAAGCCTTGAGGGGCAGACACGCCCATTTTACATATGGTGGGGGACACTGAGGCACTTCCAGGAGGAAGAGGGCGGGGAGTGGGCCCAGTCCAGAGGACGCATACCGTGATGACGCCGGCAAGGGTGCGGTCTAGCTGCAGGTAGTGCCCGGAGATGTTGAGGCGCAGGCTGAGCAGCCCCGTGCCATCAAGGGCCGCGTCTAGGCTGAAGGGACAGGGCCCCTGGCTTGCAGTGCGAGCCAGCACGTGGAGGCAGCGCTCAGAAGGGAAGGACGCTGGCGAGGGCAGCGTGAGCACGCGGCCATCGAAGGCGAGCACGTGCGCGGGCCCGGCGAGGGCGCAGTGGTCGCGGCTTGCCGGCAGGCACTGCCTCTCACCTCCGTGCAGGCCGCACACCGCCCGGGCCGCACGCCGCGGGCCGGAGCCACCCGCGCCGCCGGGCCGCAGCGGCAGCGGCGCGCGCAGCCGGGCCCGGGGTACCACACGGCCGCCAAAGCGCGGTAGCGGCCGGCGCGGAAGCAGCCGCACTTGGCCGCCGGCACGCAGGCGGCGCCGCTTAGCACGAAGCCGGCGTCGCACACGCAGTCCTCGCAGCAGCGGCTGCCGCTGGCGTCGCGACCGGAGCAGCTCTGTCTGCCCGCGCACGTGGCTGGGCAGCACGGGCCGCACAGCTCGTAGTGCGAGTGCGGCGGACACCGCAAGGCTGGGGAGAGCCGCGGGGGTGGGAGGGTCAGAGCGACGGGAAAGACATAGAGGGACGCGGGGAAGAAATCGCGAGGGCCAGAGAAAGGGGTAAGCCGGAAGAGAGGAACAGACGAGAAGATGGAGACGGAGGATGGGGGGCCGGGGGCGGGGGAGAGCAACACGGCGGGGAGAGAGAACGGGGAACACAGAACGGAAACACGAGGTAGAGACAGGCACAGAGAAGCAGCGGCGAGAGAGAGAGACAGTGAGAATGAGACAGGCACAAAAGACAGAGAGATCTCGTTAATTAACTGCTTCCCCTCCAGGTCTAACTCCTTGGCTAGTCCCGCCTGGCTCCACCCACCCAGTCCTTAACTTCACCATCGGTCCTCCCGCGTCCGTCCTCTGGTGTCCCAAAGCTCTTCCGAGCTTCACCCGCTATGTCTGCTAAGCCCTGCGCACTCACGGCAGAAGTCAGGCGTCCTCCAGGGCCGCAGGTGCACGCCTAGAGCCTGACAGGCGATGGTGAAGGCGGCCAGGGCTCGGCAGACGATGTGACGAGCGCCGTAGTGGCGACACACGTCTTCCAGGCAGTTGTCCATAAACGGGAGTGGGTCCAGCGCGGCGTAGCATGGCCCGAAGGGACCCTCAGCTGCCCCCAGCAGCCCGCAATACGCGTCTCCAGCGAATTGAATGCGTTTGGCCACTGGGCACGGGCCGGGACAGAGAGGCCCGCAGAATGGGCCACAGCCCGGCACTTCTGCCACCTTCCAGGTGTCGGGCACCTGCACGGTGGGGCTGCTGGGGCCGTATTGGCCACAGAGTCCACAGAGATAGGGTCCATAGGGCCTCCGCAGCGTTACACGTGCGAGGCTGTCCCAGTCGTAGGTCAGGGAGAGGCCGAAGTCCGTTTCTACGCAGAGCTGGCGGCCTTGGTAGTAGGCACGGAGGCAGTGGCCGTGAAAGAAGGGTAGCGATTCCAGAATTCCGTCCACCTACAGGAAGGACATGCAGGTGGTGAGATCAGCGGGGAAGAGATATAGTGCTGTCAGGAGAAATTCTTGGAAATGTCAACGAAGGATCAGAGAAGGATCAAACCGAACATTGGTTAACAGCGATAGTCGTTAGGAATCACAGGGAGATTCAATAGGGCATCAGTGGAGGCTAAATGGAGGGTCAGTAAAGGATTCCATGGGGCGGGGGTCAATGGTAGAGTGATTAGATAAGAGTTAATGAGGGGTCCATGGGAGATCAACGAAGGTTAAAAAGAATAATTAGGGAGGCAGTAGGGAGGAGCCAGTAAAGGATCAATGGGAGGATCAGAAGAGGGATAATGGAGGAAGTGGCTAGAGAAATACAAAGGGTTCTGAGGATCAAGAGAACGCTTAGGTGGCTTTGGGTAATGGGGAAACTTAGCTGTTGGGTAATAGGGGGTGGAGTCAATGAATTTTAATGGAACTGTCTAGGGAAGGCTCAATGCGTATGAGACTGAGAATCAAAGACAGGAACAATTGGGATAATAGAAAGCCTTGGGAATTCAAAGGAGGAGTCAATATCAATAGGAAGCTCAATGGGAAGATCCATAGAGATGTAAATAGAATTAATGGTCCAGTCAGTGGACTACTAGGAAGGTTAACCCGTAGATCAGTACATATCTATGGGTGTGAGGTGAGGTCAAAAGGACAGTAAATAGGGTTAATGGGCCAGTCAATATAACAGCAGTAGGATCCATTGGGGAGGGGTAATGGATGGGTTTATGGGATATTCATAGGGGAGAAAGGGAAGGTCATTGGGAAGTTCAAGGCTGGGTCTATGGTTAAAGGGGAGTCAACTGAGGACTCAGTGGAGGGTTAATGGGAAGGTAATAGGAGACTCAAGGGTAATAGGAGTCTCAAATAGAGAGTCTGTGGGAAGGGGTCAACAGGCAAGTCAATGGGCCACTAGGAAACTGGAGGAAATCTTTGAGGACCAGTGAGAGAGTGAATAAAGGGGGTATCATTAGGAAAAGAGGGGTCACTACAGTTTACCTGTGTGTAGTAGGGATGGTAGGGGATAGTAGGTTGATCTGGAGCCTTTGAAAACTCACCCGGATGTGGTTGAGATCTTTTGGACTCATGTCCAGCCTCAGGCCACAGGCTAAGAGGGTCAGGGCCTTGGTCCAGCCACGTGGCCGCAGCAGTGGGGTCAAATTCAGGCTGAAGGGCTCAAGGTTGGCATGGGCTGTGCCACAGAGACCCACCAGGCGGTAGACACAAGAGCCAGGGAATTCATAGTGGGTTCCTCCAAATGTGTGGAAGTGGAAGTCTCCAGTGGCAGTGCAGACCAGTGACTTCTCCAGGACAGTGGGACTGGGTGGGGACTGGGCTAACAGGCAGTGGTACCAGCCACCTGTGGAGGCCTTGCAGTGACCATGGCACTTGCCAGGCCAACACTGGGGAAGCTGGCTTACCAGGGCCCCAACGGTCGGACAGTGGCATTGCTGAGTACAGTTGTCTGTCCAGAAAGTCTGGCCTTGGTGCAGGGAGCAGAAGCAGTGGGCACGGGGCACGCATTGGCCCCCTAGCAGCAGGTAGCCGGGTAGGCACTGGCAGGTCGGAGCACAGGGGTGGCTACAGTGCTCTTGGGCTGCGGGGTTGGCACATCTGGCTGGGCATGTAGAGCCACATGGAACAAAGCGGGCGTTTTCTGGGCACTGGGGACTGGGGCTGGAGAGCAGTGGTGGGGAAGGTGGGGAAACCAGTGGTGGGGCCACAGAGCTCGGAGCAGGGGCCGAGGTGGCTGTGGGGGAGAGAGAAGATCAGGCACCTATGAGCCCCAGAGGCCTGGGTAACCAGTCCTCTCCTTCCCAGGACTTAGGAGTCATGCCCCAATCTCTGACCCCTCAGACCACAGCCCTGGGCACCTTGCAATCGACAGCCTAGGACTCCATCTGTGATGCCACAGATCTCCTCCGTAGGGCAGCTGAAGGGGACACAGGCCACACCCTCCCCTAGTTGGCAGGTACAGGAGGAGGAGCAATTCTTGATGAGGACAGTCTGGCCAGGCTGTGGAGGAAGGCAAGGAGGGTGAAAAGGGAGGTAGCATTGAAGGGAAGGTACAGCCAGACCTTCTGAGATGAGACCCACACAAGGAAGTGCATGGAAATCCGAGGCAAAGGTGGGGGGACCCAAGTGAAGCTCTAACAAGGACCCAATAGGATGCTCACAGGGAAGTACTGGCCATTGTGGAAGCAAGGACAGTGGTCCACAGGGACACAGTCACGCCCGGCCGGGAAGAATCCATCCTCACACTCGCAGCCCTCAGAGCAGGGAGTGGGGAGCTGCACCACTTCCTGAACACCTGGACAGGCCGCAGGGCAGGGGTTCACACACAGACTGTAGTGGCTGTGGGGGGGGCACTGCATGGCTGTGAAGAGGGGGCTTGTCAGACTCGGGCAAGCCAGGGGCCTCCCCTCTGCTGACCCAGCACCCTCAGATTGCATACCTCCCCCTCAGATTAACCTCGACAGCAGTAACAACCAGCAGTGATTGAGCAGTGTCTGCATGCTATGTATGCAGTGAGCTAGCTACTTGAATGTATCCCAGATACGACTAACACGGCTTTCCTGCTCTTTGTCTTTTATGGGGTTTTCCCTCCCAGTCCCAGCCCCAGCTGAAGGGGTTGACTGTTACTTGAACCATCAAGTCATCCCACCTTCTATCCTACTTGTTTGGGTCCATTAGGAACCTGTCAGTGGATTCTAGTGGTGGATGTCTTTTCTTGCCTTCTCTGCACTTCTAATAATAATACCTCCACTTGCTTTTTAGCAACTACACATCCTTACTTTCAATACATGGACTGAGATGATTTCACATCCAGGTTCCAGGGATGTGTACAGAACCCAGGGCTGGCTAATCAGAGGATTCTTCCCTCCTCTGGATCACAATAACTGGACAGGTAAAGCCTGTGGGTAGTGACCCTGGGACTTTTGCTGGGGCCGCTGGGAAAAGGGTGTTACATTTTTGCAAAGGCTTTGAAGCTGGTAGAACTGTCAGCCTGAAGTTGCCAAAGCCTTGCTGCTACCACAAGAGGAGAAGAATCTGCTTTCAAACAAAGCTAACAGAGAGAGGATGGAAGGGAAGAATAAGATGGAGAAGGAGAAAAATGGACTTTTTAAAAACTGCGGTTGAGAATTCTTAATCCGGCTAAGCCTGAGGATAGAAACACCCTCAGTCTTCGTGGGTAGATGTGCTCCAGATCATTTGTTCTTTCTTCCTTCAGTTTGAGTTGGGACTCTGACATCGCCATTAAGAGTCCTGCTTGATACAGTGGCCGCATTGTGTATCCATGACCAGCTAGTTGGGCCAGGGCTGGGTAAATGACCATGACAGACAGAGGTGGAGGTGGCCATCAGTCTGTAAGTAAAGATCAACCCAAACAGATTCCCTCCAAGAACATTTGAGCCTAGAGGCAGAAAGAGGTCAGAAGGAGATAGACACTGACACCACAATGATAAGTCAAGGTGGGGCCAAGAGTCCATGAGATCATGGAGGATACATATGGACAGAGAAATTGGAAGTTGATGAGAAATTGTTAAATGAACAAAATATTCAGGTGCCAGCTAATAAGTCATTTTCTAGGTGTGTGTCCCTCTGGGCAAATTCCTTAACCATCTATGCTTTGGTTTCCCTCATCCATAAAATGTACTTGCCTGATGGGGCTCTTGGGAGAATTGAGAGCTTAGCACCGAGTATGTACACAGTAAGGTCAGCTGTTCTTTTCATGTTACTACTGGAACTATTTTTACATTATGGTTGGGAGAGAAACTATAGCATAGCGTGTCAGAGAGAGGATTCTGGAACCAGGTGGAAAGGCCAGTTCTGCCACCTACTGGCTGTGAGATCTGGAAAATTCTCAGTGCCTCTGTCCTCAACTATAGGCGGCAGACAATTGTCCCTATCTCCTAGAGCAGTTCGCAGGTGGAGTGAGGTGACTTAAAGCATGTAAAACTTGTTCTCAGACCCAGGCTTGCATCCAGGTCGCCTGGAGGGGCTTGTTAAAACAGGTTGCTGGGTCCCACTCCAGAGTTTCTGGTTCAGGAAGTCTGGGGCAGGGCAAGAATTTGCATTGTAAACAAGCCCTGAGTATGGGCAGCTGCTGCTGGTCCAGGGGGAACGATTTTAACACAGCACCTGATATTGAATGAGTGCTTTGTAAATGTTAGCTAAGGGATAAAATCAAATCTGTTTTCCCAACCATCGGGTGTGCAGGACTCTGTCTTGTTTGGTGGTGTATCATTAGCGTGGGCACGACACATAATAGGTCCTCAACTAACACCTGCACTATGAATGAAGCCCAGATCGCGGACTCCCGCCCCGACCCCCCCCCCCC
>NW_024424341.1:44593103-44604517 GCF_017311325.1 Ursus maritimus
CCCCCCCCCCCAGCCCCGCACCCCGCCAGCTCTGAAAGCCCTCTGGTGGGGAACATACGGCAAAAGCTGGGAGCCCTCCAGGGCCTCATATCTGCACCAGCCGTCTGGCAGGCAGCCACGTAGGCTTGCAGGAAGGCACAGAGCACTTCGCGGTTCCCGCGGGCACGGCCCACGTCGGCCACGCAGGCCTGGAAGAAGGGCTCCGGCGGCAGGAGTGCGTGGCAAGGTGCCAGCGGGCCGCTGGGCTCGCGCAGGAGGCCACAAGCGCCCCGCCCAGCTGCGTCTGCGCCCGCGTCCTCGGCGGCCGGTGGACAGCCCGAACCTGGGCAGGGACGTGGCGCGGCGCAGGGCCCGGGCCCCTGCAGCTGCAGGTCATCGGACGCATTGCCGTTGAAGTTGCCGCAGAGGCCGCGCGTGAGACCCCGGTAGGCCGCAGGCAGCTCCACGCTCAGGTGGCCACCGAGCTCGAAAAGCAGGCGCGGGCCCCCACGCACCGCAAGCACCACCGAGGCGCCCCGCGCGAAGGCGCGCACCCTGCCGCTGGTCAGCGCGAAGGGCAGGCAGCGCCGCACGCCGTCCACCTGCGGGAAGGGGTGGGGCAGCCTAGAGTGAGGGGTGAGGGCCGGGTCTGGGGAGAACTGGGAGGGGACTGTGAGGAGGGGTGGTGTGGGGAGTGTGTGCAAAGGCGAAGAGAAGTGGTGTGCCAGAATAGGGGAAGAGTGGACAGGGACTGCTGGAGTGAGAAGAGGGCCATGGGGTGAAGAAGAGTCAGGGGTGGGCAGTCCTTGGGAATGGGTATTGTGGGAAGGTGTGTGGAGATCTGGAGAGGGGAAGAGTGAGGGGGAGGGAGAGTGGTGAGGTGGGCCTTGAGTGCATGGAGAGAGGGGAAACTCCTTATTCAGGGACCGGAGAGGGACCTGAGGGCATCCATGGACCTGGGGGATGGAAGGCCGCAGAGGAGGGTAGAGCAGGGAAGAAGGAGAGAGGGGATGTGGGGACAGGAGGGGGAGAGAGGGGAGGGACCACTTTGGAGAGAAATAGAGAGGAAGGGCAGTGGTGAGGCAGGGGCACCAGAGAGGAGGCTGGGCCAGCAGGGAGCAGGGGTCAGGGAAGGCTGGGTGGGCCTCATGGGGAAGAGGTGATAGTAGTTGTGGAGCAGGAGAGGGCGCATGGAGACCCCGGCGGCGGAGGAGAAGAGCCCGAGATGAAGGTTGGGGGTGGGCATGGGTGGTGATGAGAGAGAGGAGGGAAGTGGGAGAGACAAAGAGCCTGAGCAGCACGGAAGGGGGGCGTGCAGACCCAACTATTGAGACAAGGATTGAAAGGGGCAGGGGCAGGAGAGGGGGGAAGTGGAGACAGGAGAAGGAGGAGAGTGGAAATGAAGTTGTCAGAGCGAGGCAGGCATCAGGAGGTACTCAGAGATCCCACCCATCAGAGCAGAAACTGCCAGGCAGCTGAGAGGAGGCGGACCACAGGGAGGGGGCTCACCCTGATGTATCCCCAGTCCTCCCAGTCTAGGCCGAAGCGGTGGCCATGCACACAGAGCAGCACGCGGCGGAGCTCGGGCGTCCTTGGGCCTTTCTCCAGCACCACCTCGAAGGGCCACACACCCCGGAGGCTGCCCGTGCCCGTGCCCACCAACGAATAGGTGCAGGCGTCCGGGAGGTGGAAGGTGGTGCCATCGAAGGTGCGGTAACGGAGTTCGTCTGAGGCGAGGCAGAGGCCTGGGCCGCCCCGGACTGCGCGGCAGGGTTTGCAGGCCACCCGGCCGCCAGGGTGGCAACTGCAGCAGCGGCTGGTCGCGGGGTGAGGAGGCGGCAGCGGCACGCCGGGTTCAAAGTAGCGGCCGGCACTCAGGCAGCCGCACTGAGCCGCAGGCACGCAGATGGCGCCACTCAACAGAAAGCCCGAGTCGCACACGCAGCCCTCGCGACAGAGCCCAGGGCTGTCGCAGCCATGTGGTGGCTTCTGCCCCGCGCAAGTGGCTGAGCAATCCGGGGCGCACAGCGTGTAATGCGAGTGTGCGGGGCACAGTGGGCCTGGGGGAGCAAATAGGATTGGAGGATTACTTAGAGGCATGTGGCTGTGGGAGTCTCGCCCTCCACCTCTGGGGCTAGGATGGGGCTGCAGGGATGAAGCTCTACTTGGGCAGAACTGCCGGAACCTTCAGATAAGACCAGCTGGCTAACCATGGATCAGAGGCGTAGCTAATCTGTAGGGCTTGGATGGGTGAGGGTTTGGCGGCTGGGCTCAGGGGGCTGAGTCCCTGAGAGGTAAGGGCTGAAGGGCTGAACCATAATCAGGGCTGAGAAGAGGGAAGGATGAGAGCTGGGGGCTGGACTTCCGTCCGAGTAGGCCTGACACTTTAGGATGGGCCAAGGTTGGGGAGTGGAGGGATGGGTGGAGGCTGGCACAGTGGGAAGTCCAGGGTCTCAGGGATACGTTGTGCAGGAATGAGCAGGCACCCTGGGATGGGCAACAGCCAAGGAGCTGAACCTCGGTTAGGAGTGGGACTAGGTTCCCCGGATGATCAAAGATGGAGAGGCTGGACCGAAGCCCTGGGCACTTACTGCACAGACTTGACTTCCGCCAGGGGAAGACTTGGCCACCCAGCAGCTGGCAGGTTTCACAGTAGAGGCTGAGCATGGGGCAGGGTCCAGTGCCTAGACATACATCCACCATGCAATCTTGGACATAGGGGGCTGGTGCCAGCATCTCATGGCACAGCTGGAAGGGCCCCAGGGGGTCCAGGAGGATGTCACAGATGTGGGTAAAGTAGGCTGGAGTGCTGGTGGTCGGCAGGGTGACACAGGATGGTGGCAGTGGTGGCATCTTGTCAGCAGCATTCAGGCACCCAGTTGGGGAACCCACCAAATAGCTATGGCCGAAGGCCCAAGCCAGCGCATCCTCAGGCAGCTTGGTACCCAGCACAATTCCAGGCACATGGAGGTCATCCATGGGATCCCCATTGTAGTCAGCGCACAGCCCCACCACATGGCCCATATATGCCGCTGGAAGATCCACTACCACGCGGATCCCAGGGGCATAGGTTACACGCAGGCCAAAGGGGCAGCTGACCACAGTGTCCCAGCCATGGCGAAAGATGAGCGTACTGTTGCTCAGAGCCTGGAATGGTAGATTCTGCCAGTCTCCATTCACCTGTATGAAGAGGGTATGTCAAACTGGGGCTCTAGGAACCCAGTATCAGTACCAAGGATGTGTATGTCACTAGGTAAGAGCAGGGCCTCCAGAAGGCCTTGTTGAGGAACTAAGGTTCTGTCTGTAATAACACACACACACACACACACACACACACACACACACACACAAAGCTTGGGATGCTGTCCATGGTACAGTTTTTCCAACAAATACTTGGATGGTGAGAACTGGATGGTGGATTCTGGGGTTTGGGCCTGTAGTATTCCTGGATCAGATTTGGCGAGTTGAAAATGACAGCCTCTGAATGTGACACATGTGCAGTGCTGGCACTTAGTCTGTGTTCAATAAATACTTGTTGAACTAATGCAGAGATGAATGAACGAGGTTGATTGGTCAAGTTAGGCTGTAGAGTCCTAGGGATGCTGGGATTTCTCGGTAATGGCAGGGGCTTCAGGGTGCTATGCAAATGGCTCAGGGCAGGGAGGTCTGTCCATAGTGTATACAAATGTTGAAGCTGCAGTCCATGGTCTAACCATATTTGCCCACAGCACCTGCGGCTGGGGGTATAAGAATTGGGGGTGAGGGTTGTAAGCTTTGGGAATTGGAGATTTGGAATTCCTGGATTGGGTCTGGGGGTGCCCAGGACTTGGACTGAAATCGTGTTGAAATTCGGTTAACACGTGTAACCTAGAATAGTGCCTGAACACAGTAGGTGTTCAATAAGTGATTGTTGAATGAATAAATGGGATTCTTGGGTCAGGACTGGAGTTTCAAGAGCCCAGAATCAGGACTGAAAGCTCTGGTATATTGGCGTTCACAATGAAGGCTCTAGGATTCTTGAGTCAAGGCTAGGAGAGTCCTAGACACTCCAGGCCAGGAGTATTTGTCTCAAACACTTAAGTTGAACTATATGAAACTGCCACATTTGTAGGAAAAAACGTAAAATATTTGCAGCTTCATATGGTCCAATTTTAATAACTACATGTGTCAGGACAGTGAAGTATGGTAGTTAAGTGCCCTTTGACTTTGGAGTCAAGTTATCTGGGTTCAAATCTTGGTTCCTGGTTTGTTTAGCTGTCTCACTTTGGCAATTTACTTAACTTCTCTGTAAAATGAGAGAAATAATGATATTCACTGGAAAAATTGTTGTAAGGATAAAATAAGGATTTGTAATTGCACCTGGCACGTGTTGGGGCAGTGTTCCTTGGGGCAACAGAGGGATCTTAGGTTCTGGGATTAGGGTCCCTTAGGGCCCCCCATAAACCTGAAGTCAGGGCTAGACCTCTGGTCCCAAGAAAAGGATAAAACCCAGTCCTAACTCACATGCCTCCAGGCGCCAGGCAAATAACAAAATGAGTAAAGTTGAGAAGGTGGGATGTGATGGGGACTGTGACAAACTGGAGAGAAAGTATGTGCCCCTGGCTAGAGAGGGAAGTCCCAACCACAAGTGGCCATTAGAATAGGAGACCGGTTGCCAGGGCTTCTGGTTTCTCAAGAGATACTATACGTCCAGGCTTCCTCATTTAAAAATGGCTATTCAAATTAACAAGTCAGGAAACAACAAATGTTGGTGAGGATGCAGAGAAAAGGGAACCCTCTTACACTGCTGGAGGGAATGCAAGCTGGAAAACAGTATGGAGATTCCTCAAAAAGTTAAAAATAGAGCTACCCGGGGCGCCTGGGTGGCACAGTGGTTGGGCGTCTGCCTTCAGCTCAGGGCGTGATCCCGGCCTTATGGGATCGAGCCCCACATCAGGCTCTTCCGCTATGAGCCTGCTTCTTCCTCTCCCACTCCCCCTGCTTGTGTTCCCTCTCTCGCTGGCTGTCTCTATCTCTGTCAAATAAATGAATAGGGTCTTTAAAAAAAAAAATAGAGCTACCCTACTACCCAGCACTGCTAGGTATCTGCCCTGAAGATACAAATGTAGTGATTCAAAGGAGCACGTGCACCCCAGTGTTTATAGCAGCAATGTCCACAATAGCCAAACTATGAAAAAAGCCCAGATGTCCATCGACAGATGAATGGATAAAGAAGATGTGGTATGTGTGTGTCTATCTATCTATCTATCTATCTATCTATCTATCTAGATATAGATATTATTCAGCCATCAAAAAGAATGAAATCTTGCCATTTACAATGACGTGGATGGAACTAGAGGGTATCACGCTAAGTGAAATAAGTCAATCAGAGAAAGACAATTATATGATTTCACGCGTATGTGGAATTTAAGAAACAAAATAGAGGAAGGGAGGGAAAAATAAAACAAGACAAAATCAGAGAGGGAGACAAATGATAAGAGGCTCTTAACCATAGGAAATAAACTGAGGGTTGCTGGAGGGTGGGGGTTGGGGTAACTGGGTGATGGGCATTAAAGAGGGCATGTGATGTAATGCGCACTGGGTGTTATATACAACTGATGTATCATTGAACTCTACTTCTGAAACTAATCATACACTCTATGTTAATTAATTGAATTTGAATAAAATAAAATAAAGTAAAATAACATGAAATAAAATAAAAAAGACTTACAAAAGCAAAAATATACCATGTTGGTGGGCTGGCAAACTCAATAGTCTCCTCAATTGGAGTTACAGATTCAGTGCAATCCCAATAAAAAAATTCACCCAAAAAGAAAAAAAATGGTAATTCAATAATAAATTTAAAATATTACCAAGGCAAAGTACTCATGCAAGAGAACTGACAATGTCTGGGTTCTGTCCTCCGTGGTCACTGAGAACTCATCCCCACAGCCCCACAGCTACTCTCCCAGTGTCTCTTCCCAGTGTCTTTCCTGACTTGATGAGAAAATTTGCCATGTTGAAGTGGTGTCAGAGTCACTGGGGCTCTGAATTACATTTCACAAAGGAGGTAGTTGAGGTAATGTTTTTGTTTTGTTTGACCATTTGCAGAGACAGCATAAAAGATACCCTGTAGCCAAAATGTTTAAATATGAGCTCTGCTATTTATCAGCTGTGTGACCTTGGGCAAATGGCCTCACCTCTCTGGGCCACAGTTTCCTCAGCTGGAAAATGGCAATGCCAATTGTGTCTTACCTTAGAAGGACTCTTGTGCATTCTGTGTTATTCCATCAACACCTAGTGAGCACCCTCCATGTAGCCTTTCCAACAACACTACAACCTCTTTTCCTTTGCCACAAGAAGTTATGGGGGACTGGGTAAGGGGCTTCTGGACGTAGGGTTTGATCCTAAAGAGTTAAGGCTTGAGTTCTGATTTGGGGGTTAGTTTTTTGGGGGCTAAAGGTAATCAGCTGGGTCAGAGATCATGGGGCAACAGGAAGGTGGTGGGAGTCCTGGGTTGAGGGTCCAGTATCATAGGACAAAAACTCAAGGTATGACCCTAGGGTGAGGTTAGGGGGATCTTAGGATCAGGTTTGGGAGTCTTGAGGTGAAGACTCTGGGTCAGAGGTCATCAGTGGGATCCCTGTGTGCATGTGTGGGCAGGGTTGGGATTTTCTCACCAGGACATGACCAGATTCCTTGGGGTCCAGCCTCAGGTGGCATCCAGACACGAGCACTTCAAGGCTACTCGGGACACCATCAGGACCAGTGCCCAGGAGCACACGGAAGTCAGCCAGCTCCTGTGGCGCCTGAGAACTAAGGCCGCTTAGCAGGTACATGCAAGAGCCAGGGAAGCGAAAACGGCGCCCGTCGAAGGTGATGTAGTGGCCTCCACCAGCCGCCACGCATGTGGCCATGCCCGAGGGCACACATGTGCGCAGGCCGTGTGACAGAACGCAGCGCTCTCCTGGCCCGCAACCCACCTCCGTGCAGATGACGCTCCCTCCTGAAGCTGGGCAGAGGCAGTGGCGCGTGCAGCCCACGCCCTCCCATAAAGTCTCGCCTGGTCCCAGCAGATGCCCCTGGTGCATGCACCCACAGCCACCAGGCCCCGGGCGCCGCAGGACACAGGCAGGGCCACTGTGAACATAGCCGGCATCACAGGCGCACGTTTCGCCGCAGGGCAGTGGGCACGATGCTCCCAATGGACCCATGCACGTCTCTGGGCAGGAGGAGCCACACGGCTCATAATGGCTGTTTGGGGGGCATTCAATGGCTGGGGGCAGAGGGAGAGGAAGGTGGAGGGAAGAAAGTGTTCACATCAGGATCTCCCAGTCTGGTTTTGGGGACCTAAGTATTCAGCTACCCCTGGAATGGAGACGTTCTCGCCCTCAGCTTTCAAGAGTCATGCCCAGGATCCTGGAATCCTCCTCCCCTAGAATGGAGGCTTTCCAGCAATCTCCATCTCACAGAGTAAAGAAGTTTCTATCATCAGAAACCAGAAGTCCCCTTTCCAGAACATAAAAGTCTGGCCCTGGGACACAGAGCTCTCACCCCAAAGCCTGGAGTCCTCCCTTGCCTAAGAGGACTTTTCCATCCACCAAATCTAGGAAACCTGCCTTTTAGAATTAACTAATTCTGGAACCCAAAGCCCGGAAGCCTTCACGCTAGGACCCGAAGACTCCAGACCCCAAGACCTAGGTGTTCCAGCTCCCAGAAACCAGAAATCTCGCCCCTAGGGTGGAAGAGTCTCCATCCCCAGACCCAAAGAACCCTGCCTCTGTGGCCTCCGCAGTCCCACCCCAGGGACCCTGCAGGCTTGCCCCAGGAATCAGCTCCAGCTTCAAGGAGTGCCACCCCCTAAGTCCCAGAATCCCCTTCCCCAGTAACCCATAGCCTTTTCCATCTGAGGTTCACTCACGGCAACCAGCCTGGAATCTCCAGGAGTCGATGTTGACACCCAGGCGCTGACACGCGTGCGCGTAGACCTGGAGGGTCAGGCAAAGAGCAGGGCGGTAGTTGGGAAAGGGGCAGATCCAAGCACTGCAGCTGGTCTCGAAGGGCGCAGGCAGCAGCACGTCATGGCAGGGGCTAAAGGGCCCGTTCAGAGCGGCCAGGATGGCGCAGGGCCCCGGGGTCTCGGGTGGGGACACTGTCTGGGCGCAGGGAGCAGCCCAGAGGGCGTGGCATGCGGCGTCGGGCGGCTGCAGGGCCCAAGTGCGCAAGAAAGCGCGCGGGTCCGGACCGTCTACATCGTCTGTCGGGTCCCGGTTGAAGTTGCCGCACAGGCCCACCACGTGCGCACGGTAGCCTTCGGTCAGTTGCAGAGACAGCGCGTGCTGCCAGTCGTACATCAGGCGCAGCGCGGGTGGCTCTTGCTCCAGACCAGCCTCTGCCCAGAGTTCTGAGCTCCGGAAGTGCAAACGCAGCCTCCCGTCGCGCAGCGTCGCCGGCAGCTGCAGCCGCTGCTGGTTCACCTGCGGGGGTGACCCAAGAGTAGGAGTCACCAGACAGGGTGCATTCCTGAGCCTTTGAGGTGAAGTGGAGGGTGAAAGCTGAGGGGGTTGGATTTGGGGATGCTGAGGGAGTGGGGACTTCGTAGCTGTAAGGTGGGAATGAGTTAATATATGAAAAGCACTTGGGACAGAGTCCACCTCACGGATCATATGAGGAGGGTTTGCTGTGCTTATTGTCCCTTCACAATGGCATCTGGATCCTCCAAATTCTGTGAGCTTTGGACATATCCTAGGACCACATGCAGCCACTGGCATGTCCGAAATTTCTCCTCAGGGAATGTTTAGAGTCATTGTTCTGGTTGGAAGGTTACTCCATGCATTAACCCGGAGTCTTTTTATTTTTTAATTATTATTTTTATTTATGTATTTTTAACCAGGAGCCTTGTTACCAACACCCAGATGGGACCTCATGCAAAATTCAGAAGTCTTCCTCTCAGGAATCTAGATAAGCAATTCTACTAACGAGCCTCCTGTTCATAGGGGAGCCTTCAGCTAGGACCCCAATGTTGTTGTTGTTGTTTTTTAATAATATTTATTTTGTTATATTAGTCACCATACAGTACATCCCCAGTTCTTGATGCAATGTTCCAATATTCATTACTTGCATATAACACCCAGTGCACCATGCAATATGTGCCCTCCTTACTACCCATCACCAGCCTATCCCAATCCCCCACCCCCCTCCCCTCTGAAGCCCTCAGTTTGTTTCCCAGAGTCCATTACCAAGAGCCTCCACCAAGAGCTTCCAGATCATACGCTATCTCTCCTTCCAATCCATGATTTCCATTTTTTGCATTCACCCACTAAAAAGGTTACCAACCCACCTTTTACTCTCATTCACCACCTTCACCCTGGTCCAACCATCATCTCCTGCCCGGACAATGGCAGCAACCTCCTTACTGGTCTCCTGGTGCATCCTTCACAAGCCCCATAGTCTGTTCCCCACGTGGCAGGCACAGTGATCCTGTTAACGCCCAAGTGATATTTCATCCCTCCTCTGCACACAATCTTCCCTTGGCTTCCACCTCACACAGAATAAAAGACAAAGTTGTTACAAGAGCCTATATGGAGGTAAACAATCTGACCCCCACGGTCTATCCCTCTCCTCTGCGCCACAATCCCTCCTCTTCAGCCTGGCTTCTTATTATTCCTCTAACATGCCTGTCAGATTCCCACCTTAGACATTTGATGTTCTCTCTGCCCAGAATGCTGTCCTCTCAGATATACACATGGCTCTCTCTCTCACACCTCTTTTAAGACTTGGCTCCAAGTTTCATCTTCTCAGAGAGGTCCTCCTACTTAAAACTATGCTCTCAGATATCCTGATGCCACTTTCCTTTTTTTTTTCTTAAAGATTTATTTATTCATGAGAGGCATAGAGAGAGAGGCAGAGGCAGAGGGAGAAGCAGGGAGGCTGATGCGCTTAACCGACTGACCCACCCAGGTGCACCCTGATGCCACTTTCCTGATCCATTTTTTCCTCCTTAGCATGTATCACCTTCAAACATACTACATAATTAACTTCTATTTATTGCTGATCTCTCTCCACTAGAACATAAGTACCGTGAGAGCAAGGATTTTGTCCGTCTTGGTCCCTGATGAGTCCTCAAAGCAAGGTCTGGTACATTATGATAAAAATTCCTTAATCAATGAAGAAACGCAGGAGTGTCAGGTCCTTGGGAGATGGGGGCTCATTTAATGAGAGTAGAAATCTGAGGCCCTGAGACTTTGAAGGTGCTAGATACCTGGGTTGGGGAACCATAAAGGCACTTGGGGGGAACTCCTGACTCCTGAGTAGCAGGGTGAGTTCCCAAGAGGTGTGTGGAGGGGAGTATGGAGCACCATGGGCTCACGCATCAGGCCCTAGCGTCCTCTACTTCTGAGCTTTCCATGTATTAGCCCATTTGATTCTCCCTACAGTCCGATTAGTTCAATCTTTTAATCATCTTGATTTCACAGACGAAGAAACTAAGGCCCAGAGAGTTTAAATAATTTGCCTAAGGTCATATGGCACTTGAACTCAGACCATCAGGTTCTGGAGTCCATTGTCCTTCTATAGTGGTGCTGAGGAGGGGCTTAGTATGTCCATAACCTCATAGGTTTGCTCCCTCTAGCAACCCTGATTAAACATATCCTAGTCCCCACAACCTTCCAGAGTAATGCCTCCAAACCTTCCCTGAGGAGAAATTTCGGACATGCCAGGGGCTGCCTGTGGTCCAAGGATAAGTCCAAACTCACAGAATTTGGAGGTTCCAGATGCCAGTGTTAGGGGACAATAAACATGGCAAACACTTCTCAGATGATAGTTACCATGAGGTGGACTCTGTTCCAAGTGCTTTTTGTATGTTAACTCATCCCCACTTCACAGGAACCTGCTAGAGATCCACAATCCCCAAGGGCAAAAGTGTCCCAAAGACTAAGATGTTTTGTGTATTTGATGTTAAAACATAACTGGCAGCAAAAGCTGACCTGAACTCATGGTATGGCTGCTTAAAGTCTTAATTTCTGTCAGAATATTCAGACATTTCACTGCAGAGATATTAATGTTTGTAATTATGTACCACCTATTTGAATTATCATATAATACATGGCATTTACATGGTATGACCACCTGAAATTCCAAAATCTGAAATGCACCGGGCCCCAAGCATTTTGGATAAGAGACTGTGGACCTATATAATTGCCTCCACTGCAGAGTTGACAAAAATGAGGGACAGAGAAGGATACAGTTTCCCAGGATTCCATACATAATGATTCTTACCTGGACAAAGCCGACCTCATGCTTGACAGCAGTGATGGTGACACCAAAGATGCGCATTGTGACAAAATGCATGGGCTGCCTCTCTCCAGAGCTCGCGATCCACAGCTGGAAGGCAGGGAGGCCACTGGGTAGGGCCTGAGGGCAATGGCTCAGCATGTAGGTACAGCCCCCAGGCACAG
>NW_024424341.1:44604524-44622553 GCF_017311325.1 Ursus maritimus
AAAGAGTAGCCATCAAAAGTGTAGATGTATGGTAGCCCGGAAGCCCAGCAGGTACCCCCTGTGATGCCCCCCTGCCCCTCACTAGAGACACCCGCCGTCTCTGATTTGGCCTCAGACACCATTTGGGACCCAGACACGATGCTGAGTTCTTGCTTTGCCATAGTCACAGCCTCTAAGCCTGGTTCAGTCACTGCCACCACCTTGAGCCCCAGCTTGACCGCTGAGATGGATTCTGACCTAGCCTGAGACACTGCCTTGGGTTTGGACTCTGGTTCAACTGTGGGCACTGGCAGGGGGAAAGGTGCAGGTGCTGGTTCAGTCACAGCCAGGGTTTCAGGAATCGGTTCTTTTACAGCCAGAGGTTCAAGTTCTGGTTTAACCAAAGCTGAAGATTGAGGCTGAAGTTCATTCACAGCCACAGATACAAGCCCTGGTTTGGCTTCAGGTGTGCGTTCTGATCCTGGTTTGGCCACTGCTGTGGTTTTAGAGTCCTTCAGAGTTATGGTCTTGAGACTGACCATGATCTCGGTGGCCTGGGTGCTGGCCACACACTCAGGTTTGTGCTTCACAAGGTGACATGTGGTCCCACTGGAGCAGGCATGGTCCTTACAGGATCCCAGGAACTGGGGTGGCATCATCAGGGAAGACTCTAGGAGGGGATAGAATTCTGTGGGAGGGTTCAGATCTTCCTCAGTCAGAATATCTGGAGATGAGATGAGATGAAATGATGTAACAGAACTGGGTCCTGGCATTTGGTCTCACCCCCTTCCTGCCTCCACGCACTAGTCCTCCAGGGTCATTAGAGACTCAACATTCATAAGCTAGTAGGGTCCCCAATCTAAAAGGAAGTGGGACTATATCGTCAGGAAGAGAAGGGTGGGGCTGAAGACAAAACAGAAATGGGCAGCACAGTGTGGGTGAACAAGAGGGCTGTGATGAGCTGGAGAGCACAGACTCCATCTAAGGACACCAATCAGTTATTACAAAATCTATGTGCCAGTAAGTCTAAACACATCTGTGGGTTGATTTTGGCCAGTGAGGACTTCCAGTATGCCATGTTAAGCAGCCTTAAGAATGTGTGTGTGTGTGTGTGTGTGTGTGTGTGTGTGTGTGTTCTGTTGGTATATAGCCACCCCATTTTCCAGGGAGGGGAGTTATTTTTTTCATAGCTGGTGATGCATGATGCTGACACCTACAGAGTGAACTTTTAAGAAATAACTTTGTTCTGTAGGGGTTTGCCTATTTTCCATCAAAATATAATACAGACTTTTGGTATGGATTAGAATATGAACTAAAGTATCAGCTCCCTATGGTAGGAATGTTTCTATGTTGTACATTGCTGCATCTCCAGTGCCTAGAACAGGCTTAGACTGAAGTGAATCTAAAAAAAAAAATTGTTGAAAATTAATAATAGCAAATGTTTACTGCATGCCAAACACTCTACTATGAACTCATTCTTTTAAATGCCACAACAACCTTATGAAGTTGTTGATATTATTATTCACACTTCACAGAGGAGAAAGTTGAGGTTCAGAGAGGTGATGTGATTTGCCCAAGATCACACAGCTTGTAGTAGGATTTGAATCCAGGTCTTTTGACTCCAGAATCCAGCTCTGAGCCAATTTTAATAAATGAATTGAAGTCCACGTTTTCATTTCTAAGAAACCCCAGCCTCTCTGACTATCCCCTCACTTTTCTCTCACCTCCCTGGTCTCCCCCTGTTTTTTGGGACTGGAAGAGATTGAGTGGGAGCTCCCTTATTCCAGCGTTACAGGGTAGCAAACTGTATTCAGAACCATGGTCAGCGTCCAGCTACTCTATAGTTTGTGCCTAGCCCTGTGCTCTGGGAGGCCACAAGCCGCTTTCCCAGCAGCCTGAGCGAGTTCTGGGTTTGCAGTTGCCACTTGCTCAGTGTGTAGCTTTGGACGGTGATTTCTTGCCTTCAACCTTCAACTGCTTCCTCTATAAAATGGGGGATAACAGGGGCGCCTGCGTGGCTCAGTCTGTTGATCATCTGGCTCTTGGTTTCAGCTCAGGTCATGATCTCATGGGTCCTAGGATCTAGCCCCAGGTTGGGCTAGGCTCATCAAGGAGTCTGTTTGAAGATGCTCTCCCTCTGCCCTTCCCCCCTCCACTCTCTCTTTCAAATAAATAAATAAATCTTTTTTAAAAAATGAAGATAATAAAGAGACCTGCCTCCAGAGTGGCTGTGAGGAATGTATTGTATAATGTATATACATTATATATAAGAGCATTTACCACTTAGCTCATAAGTCTGGACTATAAGTCTGTGTGAAGCAGTACAAAATAAAACAATACAAAAAGGTGGCTAAAACCTTGTGCTCTGGAAGCAAATAGACTTGGGTTCAAATCCTGGCTCTGCCACTTTCTAGCTGTGTGAACTTGGCAAAAGATTTGACCTCCAGCCATTCCCCTCCCCAGAAAAAAGGAATTATTATAATACTGTTATACAGTCAACCTCAAAGACAAGCCGGAAGTTCAAGCGCCCATTATTTTAACCCTTTCCCTGACCCCATTGTTTACATTTTACACCGTAGTAAAGAAAAAGAACATGTGACCTTCAACAATAACTTCCATTCTGAGCCCAGTGCCTGGCATATGATTTGGTGTACATTTAACAACTTATAACCATTATTATTCATTCCACAAATACTTCTTGAGGGTTAGGCACGTCCCAGAAACTGGTGATTCTACAGTAAACCAAAGATTTTTGTAAAAATCCGACTTCATGGAGCTATTTGGGGTGATGGAAATATTTTGTAGCTTGATCTAGGTGACAGATAGGTGAAAATTCATCAGGCTATATATCTAAAAATTGTACAATTAACTGTGTATCTTAGAACTTAAATTTAAAAAAAAAAACCCGTTGACCTCAAGGAACTAATGGGAGAGAGAGAAAGAGAATAAGTATGAACAAGGAGAAGAAAGTAAGGTGGCTGGTGTGGCTGGACTGGAGTGAGGGAAGGGCAAGAATGAGAAGAGATGAGATCAGAGAGGTAATGGGAACAGATTGTATGGGGCCTCAAAAAACACTGTAAGTACTGTGCTTTTGCTGGGTGTAATAATTGCATGGAAAGATTTTGAGTGGAGGAGGGAGTGATTTGCATTTAAACAAAACAAAACAAAACAAAACAAAACAAAACAAAACAAAACAAAACAAAACAAAACAAAACACCCTGCCTGTCGGGCTGCTATGTGAGCAACTGAAGGTAATGTTATGATTTTCCCGGTCCCTGATCTTCTGGAATCCCATCGTCTGCTCAACTTCCCGCTGTCTTGGGCCCCAGGGCTGCTCACCCACGTTTGGCTGCCCCATGGCTTGGGTCCCGAAGCCCGCGCCCGGGGCGGTGCCGAAGCTAAGCACTCCCACCGGCGGCCCGCGAGTCTCCAGGAAGTGCACCACTCCGGGCTCAGGCCCATATGCCACCTCGGTCCAGACGAAACCAGGAGAGGGGGCCTGGCCTTCACCAGAATGCTGCCCGTGACGCGGCTCTGGGCCGCCGGGGATTAGGCGCCAGTGCAGGTTGGGCAGCGGCTGCTGATCAAGGAGCACCGGGGTGGGCTCGCGCGCCAGCAGCACCGCTACGTTGGAAAAGCCCGGCTGCGCGGTGAGCGCAAAGCTGCGGCTGAATGCGTCCACCGGAGGCAAGAGAGCGAAGAAGGGATTGTAGGCGACGCCCCCGCGGGCCGCAGCTGCAGCCAGGAAAAGCACCTGCAGGCCGGCGGAGGAGCGTAGCACCAGGGGGCGCACTGGGTCCACCGCGAAGTGCAGCACGACCCCAAGGCGCAGAGCCCGCGCCCCTTTGGCACCGCCCCCCCAGAAGCTCAGGCTGCCCAGGCTGTCAGCCACCACATACACGTGGTCTCTGGGTCCGGGAGCCGCGGGCGCGAACGGGGGTACCGCGTAGACGCGGCCCCAGTAATCCTGGGGCAGCAGTTGTTCGGACACATGGCCACAGGCCTTATCTCTCGCTTGCAGGCAACTGTGGCCAGCCAGCAGCGCGACGGGATGAGTAGCCACGACGCGGGTGCCGGACAGGTCGCCTGCGCTCTGCACCTGCAGCGCCTGGAAGGGCTCAAGGTGCACGAGGAGGGGCCGGCCGGCAGCATGCTCGATGCCATCCAGCAGGATGGGCACCGGAGGCGTGAGGCGCAGGCGCGTGGGCCAAGCGCCCGCCACCACCGCAAACTCCTTGTGCCGGTCGTGGGGCTGCAGCGACGGCGTCACCACCACGTAGCGAGTACCCAGCAGGCGGCGCGGAAGCGCTAGTGCGGTGTCTAGGGAGGTGCGCCCACGCGCGTTCACCACTGTCACTCCCACCGGTCGCGAGGCGGCTAAGCGCACCGCGCCCCCTGCCGCCCGCCGCGAGCCCCGCAGCTCCACGGCGCCGGGCAGGCGCACCAACGCAGTGGTGCCTGACTGCAGGCTCAGCGCGCGCCGAAAGGGAGGTCCGCCCACCGGGTGCGCCCTCACTTGCACCGCCGTCGGAGGCCCCTTCGGAGGTGGCGACACGTACAGGCGGAAGTTGGGCTTCTCCGCGCCCCCATTCTCCAAGAAAGCCGTGATGAAGTAACGGCCCTGGAAATCCACAAATGCAACCGTTGGGCCTGAGGGAACCCAAGGGGAAAGGAGGGGGTCAGTGTACTCTGTTGGATTTTGAGGCCAAATACATCAGGTTCTAATCCTGACTGCCATGCTCTAGCCATGTCCAAAAAGTACCACCTTTGGGCCTCAGTTTCCTCATCTGTAAAAAGGGGGTGTTGGCAGAGCTATGAGAATATTAGATGAGATAATATATCTAAAGGCCATGGAACAATGTCTGGTCAATATTAACTTAAAATTAATTTGCTTCCTTTGAACCATCTGTCCTGGAAAGGCCTGCTCAGCCCCCTTCCCATAACCGGTTTGGCCAATTCCCTGCCACAGAGGCTATCCAAACAGTCCCTGGATCCAGCTGTCCCAAGAAGCTCCATGGTGGCCAATCCCTTGTTACAGAACCATGCCGGGCAGCCCCAAACCCCAGCCAGCACAACCAGTCCCCTGCTGCAGATCCAGACCGGCATCCCCCATGGATCACTCACCCCACAGGCAGCCCAGGGCACCAAGGCACAGCAGGGCGGGGGAGAAGGCAGCCATGGCCTGGGAGAGGGTGGACAGATACAGGCTAGTGCGGTCTCTCCTGCCAGTCTGCCTCCAGCCTTTGTACCGCAGGAGCAGAAGGGGGCACAAGGGGAATCCCAGAGAAGGGCTCAGGCCCTGGAGCCCAGGGAAAAAGGCAAGGCTGGAGGTCTCACCTGCAGGAGCTGGGCTGAGGCCACAGTGCGGGGGGTATTTATAGTCCCAGAGGCCTGCGCCCAGACCTCCCTGGGTCGGCACACCGGATGTCCCCATTAGCACCTGTTCCAGTCTGACCTGGTGCCATTGATTATAATGAGGCCTAATTATGTGGGTGGAGGCAGGGAGAGGGGGCAGACAGAGAGACAGAGGTGGAGGGACACAGAGAGAAGAAGGGAGGGACAGATGTGGGGAGGTGAATTAGATCAAAGGGGGGTTTCCAAGAAAAGCAGGACATGACTCCTGACCCTGCCAAGGATAGAGAGGCTTTAGGCTTGAACTTTCGGGGTCCTGGGAAGGCGGAGGGCCAGGAGCCTGGACTCCTGGATTCCGCGGAAGGAGGGGGAATAGACGCTGCACTTCTGTGTCTGAGGGAGGAGGGGACTGGGGACCTGAACTCCAAGGTTGTGGAAGTGACAGAGGCAGGAGAGGACACGATGTGCTGGATGTGCAGGTCTGGAGGATATGGGGTGGAGCTGCTCAAGGGAAGACAATGGCTTCCATGTGACTCCCCTCCTTCCAGAACATCCGGAGCTGGAGAACAATGGAGTTGCACCCTACATGGAGGATTTGGTAGGAAGGACAGGCTGGCACTCCAGACAAGGAAAGGCAAGGGACCTTGGATACAGTTTCCAGCCCCTTCTCTCCCAGGTCCTGGGAGCCTGCACCCCTAGCCCCTTTCTCCCCCCAGAACACTTAGCCTTTGGTAGGGAGGATAGAGGGAGAATTCAAGAAGGAATTCTTTCAATAGCGTCATTTCTCACCTGCTTAAGATCCTTCCCCTGCTCTTCAACACAAGCAGAGGAGGTGAAGGAAGGCTCCCCCGAGGGCACAGGGAACAACGTGGGTGTGTAAAAGGGTGGGCTTTTCAGGGAGTGCTTATTTCCTTCCAGCCTGAGGTGGGGAACATATATGCTAGAGATGGATCTGGGGGCAGGCGGGGGAGGGGCAAGACCGCTACAGCCAGGCTGAGTAGCTGTTAACTTTGTCCCAGGAAACCAGGAGAGCCATGGAGGATTCTATGCAGAGGAGGGTTAGGTTTGGCTTTACGAACATTCCCTGAACCAGAGTGGGAGACTGAAGCCAGGACCCCGGGGGGAGGAGATGCAGGAACCCAGGTGGGTGAGGTAAGAGCTAGAAAAGGGTGGGGCCAAAGAAGGGAAGAAGGCTAGTGGGAGGCCTGCCAGGAGGCTGAGTGGAGGGTTGCCCTGAGAGGACCCACGTTTGGGAAGACCCTAAGGCCAACGTGGCACCCGGTGAATGTGAGAGGCCTGGGGGCTGTCCAGGAAGCCGAGGGGAGCCAGGTTTAGAGGAGGCGCCAGCGCGGGGGACAGAGACGTGGGGGTCTTCAGGAGAGAAGGAGTACAGAAGCGTGGGGGCATGTGGAGAGGTGCTGCCCCAGAAGGAGGGGAGTAGAGAAGCAGGAAGGGGGTCAGTTCCCAGCCCCAGGGGCTGCAGCGTTTAGGGCTGTGGATGAAGAGGAAGTTCCCAGAGGTTCCCAAAGATCTGATGTTTTACCCAGAGGACTGGGGAGAGGGAAGTGCACTCCAGGGGTTCCACAGAGTTGAAGCCAGAATATACCCAGAATAAAGTCCTTTGAAGTCTTACATTTTATACTCTAAATTCTTGCCAATTTTGCATTCGCTTTCATCAGTCTATCCGTGTGAGTTCTCATATAAAGATTTTCAAGTACCTACCAGTGACACCCATTAACCTACCCTTGTGCACCCCGCCCAACAGTGAAAATCGTCAAGTGAAAATGAAGCTGGATTCAGCCTGTGGCTTTGGGTCTCCCTGGCCAGTCTCCTGGTGCATTGGGTGTCTGTCACCCAAGTATTCAAGGCTCTTCATAAGCCTGCCCACAGTGACCAGACACTCTGAGCCTTTCCACAGGTAGCCCAGCCTCCCACCCGCACCTTGTTCTTTGTCATATGACCCTAGCCACCCTCCCCACCATAGACAGATGGATCTTTCTGAAGTCCAAACCTGACCCCGCCCTTGCCATGGCTGCCTAGTGCCTCCGGAACGGAGGCACAGCTCGTCAGCCTGGCAGCTGGCACCTGCCAACTCTCAAGCTCACCCCTCACTCTCCCCCATCTTCCACTCCATGCTCCTGTTGCACAGAACTTCCCCCAGCTCTTCAAGAGTATAATCCTCTCTTCCTTTTCTTGTGTTTTGCACACAATGTTCTCTGTCCTTGGAAGACCCTCTCTTCTCCTGGCTCTTTTTGTATATCCCGCAAGTATGCAGGGCCCAGTGCAAAATGGAAATGTGGAGTCCTTTGTTCAAAAATTACTAAGAATCTCATGGTGGTGACAGCAGGGCATTCAACCAAGCACAGGGCCCTTCTAAATGTGAGGTGCTGTGGGACTCTACAGGTCACACTGCCATGAAGCTGGCCCCGCATTCAGGCCGCCTCCCAAGCCAGGCCCAGTAAGGAACCCATTCTGGGCTCCCAAAGTCCCTTGCGCTTAGACAGGCCCTAATCAGTCTTGCCTGTGCTTCCCCCATCCCAGCCCTCTCACTTTGGGATGCCATTGTTTGGTGAGCATGTATTTCCTCCGAGGGCCTGGAGCTCTGTGAAGGTGGGGTCTGGGGCTGGGTTGGTCCCCCCTGTGCTCCCAGCATTGCTCTGCACGGGTCTGGGCAGCACCAAGCACTGACGCCCATTCTTGCTTTTGTGAAGCATATGGGGCACCGGGACTAGGGAGGAGCAAAGGCAGAGGCCACACTCAGGTTCAACCCAGAAGAGAAACATCCCTTTTCGGAGGACCGCTTTATCGGACTCTCCCGCATACATGCCCACAGAACGAGCTGTGAAAGCTTGGCATTAGCTGAGGCCTGGTGAGGAAGGGATCACAGACTCGGAGACACTCGGGGCCCAGGCACGCAGGTTGGACGTGGCAGCATGCAGACAGGCGAACGTCCTGGTATCAGGACTACAGTTACTTCGAGAAAATGCTCCAGTAGCCTGGAACTTTGGTTCCAGGAAACTTGGTCTCGAAAACATGCAAGGCATTCTCAAAGCCACACAGGGGTGGTCCGTGGGAGGAGTAGCACCTTCTGAGCTGAGGAAATTGGGGGATTCAGCTGGGCGGTGTCTGACAAGCTACATTTTAACTTTAAATTCTAGATACGTGTGATGATTTGTCCATGGTAGTATTGTTCCTGCATGGGGGTGGGGGGTGATCCAGGCACCCTGCAGGGGAGGAAGAGGGGGGCCATGCTAGAGGAACTAGCTTGCCCCCATGTCTCTCCTCCCACACTCTTTGCTTCCAAACATATAATTAGCTACCGCTGGGTGTGTGTCCCCCTTTCAGGCCTGCATTTCCTGGAAGGTAATTCCTCCCCAACCAGCCACGGTCTCTGCCTTGCAGAGCCAACGTCCACTGTCTGCCTGGTACATGAACCTGGAAAAAGCTCTTAATTTCTATGCTACAGAGAGGTCAGCTTCCTCATCTGAGGGTTGGATCCTTGGATAGCAGACACCAGGGTCCCACAGCTCTTCTTTCCAGTCTCTGCAATCTTTCCTGAGAGCCAGATCATCGGACAGTGGTCCACATTGTCCTCCTTTGCCTAGGGGACAGAGGCCTCTGGTGAGGTAGTCTCAAATCTCTCTCCAGTCCATCCACTTCAGGCCCCAATCTTGTTTGGGTCAGCATTCTGCCTGGACCATTGCAGTAGCCCCTTCCCTGGTCTCCCTTCTTCACTTCTGTCCCCTGTGTGCAAACAGACGTACCCGTGGAGCTTCCTAAAGATCAGGGCGCACTACCCTCCTCACTGTTCAAAACTTCCAATGGCTTCTCATGCCACTTCTGATAAAACCCAGACTCTTCCCGGCAGCCTACAGGGCCCTGCATCATCTGCCCCCTTCCCACTTTCCAGCCTCAACACAGCATCCTTTCCTCACCCCACCTCAGCAGCCCCCTTCAAACCCTGTTACTCCCCATGTACCACCCCCATCCCGGTCCCTACACTTCTGCACATGCTGTTCCATTTGCATGGGATGCCCTTTCCACCCCTGGTGCAGTTAACTCCAACCTGAGCATCCTTCAGATCTCAGCTGAGTAGTCACTTCCTCCAGGAAGCCTCTCTCAACCTCAATTCCTGGGTCAGGTCTCCTGGTTATAGGGTCTTACGGTTCCAAGTATCTCTCGGGCATGTCCCCATCCCCACTCCCCACCCCCCTTTACACTGGCTTGTGTGATTATTTAACATTTTTTTCCCACCAAATGGTGAGAGATGTGAGGGCAGGACCTGTGCCTGTATTTGCTCAGTATTGAATTGCCAGCATGCTGCACAAGTAGGCACACAATAAATTGCTCAATTTTAAAAGTAAGGGTTGAGGAATGGTGCACTCTGGCTCCCCCTTGTGGCAGCAACTGGTATCTTGTAGTTGGCACTAGATCTCCAATCTTCCCGCTCCTAGGCCGCCTTGGCCAAGACACCTCACTCACCCTGATGGCGTCACCTGACCTCAACCACCGAGGGTAACAAACAAGAAGGACCTCATTATGCTTCTGGAGGACTCGGGAGTCAGACTGGGTCCCTGGGACTCAGATTGTTCCCATGGCTGGTGGAAGATCGTTTTCAAAACCTACACCCACCAAGAAAACCGTTGCAGAATCTAGGATGTTATCCCACGAGGACAAGGTCATGTGCACCAGGTATTGAGAACGGTCAGTCCAGTTGGGCCTCCTTCACTATGCCCCTCACACCAGCATCATGCCAGAGAACACTCACAGAACTGAAGCCCATCTCCCCCACCCCCATCTTCTCTGCCTCTGGACCCACTACCAGAGGAGGCCTGGAGTTAGGGAACACTATTCCTTTTCCTGCCTATCCTATTCCTGGATCTCCAATGAGGCCCGGTGTTACCGAGAGCCAGGGTTTGGTCTACCAAACCTGTAGGTCTGGGGTCTGAGGGGGGCCCAAGGCAGTCCAAGGCAGAGTAAGACCAGCCTTGCAGAGACACAGGGCTGACAGGTCCAGATCAACCTGAACCAGGCCCTAGGTCCACAGAATCACAGGGTCTGTGCTCCCTAACTATACTTTCTTACTCCTACTCTCAAATCAGCTGAATCGGGCACCTGCTGAACCAATCTCCTAACACTACTCTCAGTGAGGTCACCGTGGCCTGATAGCACTAAACAGAATAGTCACTTGGGTCTGACTTGCCTGGTTTGCTTTACTCTGTCCCTCCATCTGCTGGTCCTATTTAGTCTTTGTCAGGTTTTTCTTGCCTGTCTCTTAAATATGGAAAGTCCCAGAGGCTGTCTCATCACCCCATTCCTCATCTCCGCTGACATAACCTTCTTTTCTGTCCCCAGCTCCAGCCTCAGACCAGGGTCCTGAAGCCTCCTGGCCACCACCACCTAGATGTCTTCTGGGCCCCCCACATTCACCAAGTCCCCCATTGGCCTCAGCATATTCCCCAAACCTGTACCACCTTCCTGGCTCTGTATCAGGTGGCTCTACTGTTCTCTGCCTTGGCCAGAGCCCTGGGCCTCACCCTGGACACTTCCCTCCCCCATAGCACTTCAGCTCCATAACCTGTCCATTCAGCTTCCTCTCTCACCTACCCCCTATTCCTTTCCCCCAGCCCTGCCCTGGTCCAGTCTTGTCCTTACCCATCTGGGTTCCTGCCTTGGCTTCCCCCAGGCTCCCAGCTTCAGTCTTCCCCTCTGGTCCATGCTCTTCATGACAGCTAGAAAGAGCTTCCTAAAGCCCATTCATGACCCTGTTCCTCCCCTGCATAGACTCCTCCATGGCCCCCCAGTACTATTAGGCCAGAGTCTGAGTTCCTCAGCCTGGAGGTCCTGGACCCTGCTCACCCCTCCTGCCTTACCTCTACCACAATACCCCCAGTGTCTGGCATTCACTAAGTCCTTGCTTGTGCTGGGCCCTCTGCCTGGAACAGCTTTCCCTTTGTTCTTTGCCCAATTATCTCCTTCTGATGTCGTGCTCAGATCTCATCTTTCCTCCAGGAAGACTCCCTGACCACACCCTAGGCTGAGTCAGGCACCTTTCCTTGGCTCCCACAATCTCCTAGGTTTCCCTCATCGCCACGTCTCTGCTCACTCTGAACTATCACTATCTGGTCAGGGCTTGGGGCCCTCTGGGTCATGGTAGCATCACCCAGCACAGGGTGCACCCAGGGGGCACGCTCACAGAATTCTGTCGATTGAATGGAGGACCATCCTCAGCCTCATTCAGGAACCTCAGACAGAATGGGGTGGGGGGGGGTGTCTCTCCCCAGAGGAGGCATTCCCAACTCCAGACCCCTGCATGATCCCACCCCCCAACCACCACAGACAGAGACAAGGGCAAGGGCCTAGGCCCAAGCTTAGAAAAATAGGACTTTCTTGTTGTGCCCCGGTGCCCCCGACACCCTCCCCATCAGAGTTTTAAAAACCGTGAGCAATTTGGTGAGTCTGAGGCCAGGTCCCACGGGGTGCCTGGGTCCTCCCACCCCTGGGGCCAGAAGGGCCATAGAGGTGGGCACGAGGCTAGGGTCCCGTGGGTTCGTGGCTGGGCCTCCAGGGCTCACAGTCCAGCTGGACCACGGTGTGGGCCCTGGGCGCAGCAGGCTCAGGGGCGGGCGGGGCCAGTGTGGGGCCCAGGGCGCCGTTGGTCTGCAAACAAACGCTGCTGACGGGTGCGGGTGCCTTGGCCTTGCCGGGGGGCTGGCCGCCATGCACCTTGTAGCGCATAAGCAGCACGAAGATGAAGACCAGTACAGAGGCCACGATGACTCCACCAAGGGCGATGATCATGGTGCCGCCCAGGAAGGGTGCGTGCGGGGCCCCGCAGGGCCGCAGCGCCGGCTCTGTGGAGAAGCGGGCGCAGCCCACGGGCCGCGTGGCCGTCAGCCCCGTGGCGCCGTCCTCGTACACCGCCAGCACACAGAGATCGTAGGTACGGCCCGACGCCAGGTCCGACAACAAGAAAGAGCGGCTGTCGGCGGGAATCATCCTGGAGGGACAGGCAGGTGGGGGTCAGGTCTCTGGCTGCCCAGCACCCACCCTCCACTGTGCCCCAACCCTCTGGTCTGGCAGATCTCTCCCCCAGCCCGCTGTTAGCCCAAGTTCCTTCCCACCACCACTCATATTCCCTTTGGTCTAATACCCGGTCAGCCTCCTGACTGATAACCCATGGGTCATCTTGGGTTGCTGGCACCTGCCGCTCAAATCCCCCAGATTCCCTCGGGGGGCCACTGCCCACTGCTCCTCTGCTCTGCTGCTTCACCGTAGCCTCACTGCCCAGCTTCCCTGCAGTGCAACTTTCCCTCCAATCCCACCTCCCGGTCTCCCTCTAGACCCTCGCCCAACTTCCCAGGTTCCCCCAGGTTCCCCCCTCTACCTCTCCTCCAGCTGGGGCCTGATTTCCCTTTTCCAGCTGCCCTATGTTCCTCCAGCGTACAGCCAGAATCCTCTCATCTCACCGCCTGATTCCCCCATACTGCTGATGCCTGATTTCCTTCTAACCTGCCAATGAATGTCCCCCTAGCCCCACTGCCTTATTATCATTATTGTCTCTACAGCCTGCTTTCCCGTGAGCCGTCTCTGTTCTCCTGAAACTGATGTGCCTCGGCCATCACAGCTGATTCCTTTTTCTCCCTGTTGCCTTATTTCTTCCAGCTCCAGCTCTTGATTCCCTTTTTGTCTCTGTTGCCTGGTTTTTATCCTTTCCTTTCCCATTTCCTTTTATCCTTAGCACCCAGTTCTACTTTATTTCCTTTTGGAGCAGAGCACCCTGTTGGAGATTTAACTTGTTTTATAATGTCTTATTCCTAAACTGCTTTAATGAGGGAGTCACAGGGAACTCCGTGATTGTCTCTGAGAGGGTGACTATCTAGGAGAGCATTTGTCTCACCTCCTGCCAGGCAAGGTGGGCAGGGCTGGTGGGATTTTCAGGTGTGGGCCCTCCATGGAGCCGACTCCCCTGCCAGGGAGTACGGCCATCTGAGAAAGGGGACAGAAGAAGCTTGCTAGATTTCCAGGATTAAAAAGGAAATCAATTGATGATCTCTTGAGATATGGGCCCCTGGGGAAGGAAAAGGGACCCAGGTACTGGGTTTATAAGGTGCATGCCCCAGGCGTTAGGAGGCCTGACTCCCTGCAGCCAGGCTTCGGGAACTGCACCCTGGGCCCAGCCTGGCAGTGAGAAGAGGGAACCACCCATAGCCACCCATGCAAGGTTGGACTCAGCCGAGAAGTGTCAGCAGCATGTGGGTCAGAGCTCCACTCCTGACCACATGTGGCCAGCCACAGCAGATGTTCCACATGCTCTCCAGCCTGGGAGTGGAATATGTCCTGATCCACCTCTTGAAGTGTATAAGCCCCAGATTTTCTTCTCTCACTTGCAACAATTAAATAGAGAAGGGAATCCCCAACAGTGGGCAAAGTGAATGTTCCCGTTCACCTAGCAGGCGGAGCATGAACGAGGTTGAATTTGATTTAGGAAATCAAACGTTGAGATGTCACCATATTAGAACTCTAAACATGTGGAGCAGGTCACACAGCACAGACCCAAAGCCTGATCTCTGTTTCACCTCCTCCTTCATTTCATTTGCCCCATGAACTCTGGACCTTCCTGTTTGATCTCCTTTACTTCTTGCAACTTGGCTTATATCTGGTCCTGTCCTTTGGAAGCACCTGGTTCCTCTTTACCTTTATATTCAATTTGTTTGTACCGCTCCAACCTTGCCCCCCTCCCTGATTAACTTTTTATTCTTTTGGTCTGATTACTTTTTACTCTTGCTGCCTGATTTCTTTTTTATATCTGTTACTATTTACTTTTGCTGCCTGATTTCTTTTTATCACTACTGCCAGATTTCTTTTACCTTCTCTGCCTGATTTCTTTTACCTTTGCTGTCTGATTGGAACCTTCAGCCTCATTTCTCAGCTGTGTTGCAGCCTGGGGTGTCAACAGACATATCTCCAACCCTCCCTCCTCCTCAGTCTGCCACCCACGCTGCCCACTGCCTGGACCTTGCACCTGTAGACGAGGATGTCGTCGGCTGAGCTGTTGTACTGGATCTGGTACATGCGGATGCCTGGGATAGGCCGCTGATCTGGCCACTGGACAAGAGCAGCTGTGGCCCCATGCTCAGTCACCTGGACACCACGGTCGGTAGGGGGCCCAGTGTCAGCTGCCTTGGCAGCGGCGGAGGCGGAGGCGGCAGAGGGCGGGGTGAGGGCATCCGGATCCCCGTCCCGCGGGGGGTCACAACTGGTGCTGTTGGCTAGCTGGGGAGGTGGTGGGGGACCCACGGTCAGCTCAACAGCAGCGGTGGCCTCACCAGCTGCATTGGCCGCAATGCAAGTGAAAATGCCACCATCGCCTGGCTCGGTGACCAGCAGCTCCAACGTCCCGTTAGGGAAGGCACGAGCACGGCTCGAATTGCCCACCAGCCGGCCCTGGGGTGACACCCAGCGCACGCGGGGCTCGGGGTCCCCCACTGCCCGGCAGCGCAGGGCAGCTGGCCGACCTGCAGGCACTGCCAGGGGCGGCGAGCGGTGAGTCACCACAGGGGGCTCGCACACAAATTCCTCCTCACCCACAGCCCAGAAGTAGCGGCCGCCCAGAGCAGGCGGGGAGGCGCAGGCCTCCAGGTCATCCTCCCGGGCCAGCCGCCGCAGCCACACCAGCTCGCAGTTGCAGTGCAGGGGGTTCCCGCCAAAGGCCAGCACCAGGGCGGAGGCAGGTGAGCCGCGGGGCCTGGCCAGCAGTGGCAGGCGGGAGAAGAGCGGGTCAGGTGGGATGGTGGTCAGGCGATTGGACGTCATGTCCAGCCGTGCCAACTTGTGCAGGCGGGAAAAGGCACCGGCGGGCACGGAGGCCAGCAGGTTGTGGTCGAGGCCCAATGTGTTGACGTTGCCCAGGCGGCCCAAGGCCTCCCAAGGCAGCTGCTCCAGGTTGTTGTAGGAGAGGTCCAGATCCTCGAGTGTCTCGGCGCAGTCGTCCAGGGCGCCGGCCGCCAGGGCCGCCAGCTGGTTGTTGCTCAGAATGAGATGGCGCAAGTTGACCAGGCCGCGCAGCTGACCCTCGCCCAGCGAGGTCAGCCGGTTCCCGTCGAGGTGCAGGGCCCGCAGGGCGCGCAGGTCGGCGAAGGCGCCGGCGGCCACGTGGCGGATGGTGTTCCGCGACAAGCTCAGATGCAGCAGGCCGGTCATGTTGGCCAGGTCTCGGCGGCGCACGGCCGCGATGAAGTTGTCCGCCAGGCGCAGCTCGGCGGCCCGGCGGTCCAGCGAGGGGGGCACGAACAGAAGGCCTGCCCCCGGGCACAGCACACTGAGGGGCAGGGACTGTGTCTGGCAGCGGCAGCGGCGGGGACACGGGCTGGGTGTGGCTGGCTGGGACGGAGACGAGGCAGGGGCCAGCGGCAGCAGGCAGAGGAGCAGTGGGAGGACGGCCATTGCGGGCGGGGGCGGCCTACAGGGAAGAAGGGAGGCATTAGGGCAGGCTGAGGCCAGAAGAGGGGTGCCAGAGGGCACTAGGGCGGTTCAAGACCGGGAGGGAAGGTGGGCTCAGAGGAAAACAGTTGGGTCAGAGATGGTCAGGCGGAGGGGTGGGAGGTGTTGGACAGATCAAAAGCCAGAGGAGATGGTCAAAGACTCAGAGGGATGTGTCATGGAGGGACAGAGGGAGCAGGCATGAACAAAGACAGTGAGAGGAGAGGGAGGTAATTAGAGATGGTCAGAGACAGTGAGGGAATGGGAGGGTTGATGAGAGTGTGTAGAAGGGAAGCCAGAGGGCTTGAAACGTGGTCAAAGACGGCCAGAGAGAAGAGGCGGTCAGGGTGGTGGGAATGATTAGAAGTAGTCAAACATGACCAGAGAAGGGAGGTGGTTAGAGATGGCCAAGAAGAGGAGAGGTGGACAAAGGAGGGGACATGGTCAAGGGTGCTCAGATCTAAGAGACATGGTCAAAGATGGTCAGAAATGGTCAAGAGCCAGAGAGGTAGTCAGAGAGAGGACGAATGGACAGATGTGTCAGAGACAGCTGGAGATGAGGACAGCTGGGTAGAATGGTGGGTGCCGGGAGAGGTCATCAGAGAGAGGAAGGGCAGCCAGAGATACTAGAGATGATTAGAGAACTCCAGTGCTCAAGAGAGACAGAGAGAAGGGAGGTGGTCAGTAGGGTGGCAGACTGGCCATTGGGACAGGCTGAGAGGAGGGCGAGAGCAATGGCAGAAGATGGTCAGAGACAGGCCAAGGCTCAGAGTCAGGGGTGGACGAGAGCAAGAGAGCTGGTGAAAGATGATTAGAGAGAGGCACGGTGGACAGAATGCCAAAGGTGGTCACTGAGTGAAGCAGCAGACAGAGGTGGCCTGAGACAGCAGCGAAGGATGGAAGTGTCAAAGATGATTAGAGCGAGGAGTGGTGAAGAGAGATGGTCAGTGAAAGGAACGGTGGCCAGGAGAGGCGTCTGGAGATGGTCAGATGAGACAGATGGTGGGAAGAAATTGGAGAACAGAGTGCGAGATCAGAGACCTGGAGGTGCCATAAACTGGGGAAGAGGAGGTCAGAGAGGGGTAGTGCTGGTCAAATAAATATCCAGAAAGTATCTGAGGACAGCAGGAGCTGGAGGCAAAACCTTGGGGTGGGGGGTGGGGGAGTATATCTGTTTCCTGGGGAAACCCCAAGGGTGCCCAGGGGGACCTAGTCCTCACTTACCTCCACCCCCAGCCACAAAGTTCCTCCCAAGTCCCTCCCTACCATGGGGGTCCCCCAGTAACCTTACCTGAGCTTGAAGCTGCCCCAGGGAGCAGAGTCCTCAGGCTCCAAGGGGTCAGGGGTCAGGGCTCTGGAGGGGGGGCCTGGTCATGCCTTCTCTGTCCCCAAGGCCTCTGTAGAGGGACTGTGTTGTGCCTCAGCCCAGATCTGTGGCCATGGAGTCTCTAGACCTTGATACTTGGGCTCCTAGATCTCTAAATATAGGGCCTCTAGGGGTCAATTTTAGAGACCTAGACTCCAGTTTGGGTTGGTCAGAGCCAGTGTCTCCTAGCTCTGGTCTTGGGATGCTAATACAGCCAAATGGAGAGTAATGGGTCTGAGTCTCAAGCCCAGTCCGGGGATCCGATACTGGGGTGCTGGGTTCAGATATTGGGGTGCCAAATCAAAATTTGTATGTCTCTAGCCCTCAATTTCAGCATTCGGGTTTGCAGCAAGGACTTCAGGCTCAAACTCAGGTTTAGGCCCCTTGGAATGCCAGGGTTCAGATCTCGGAATTTGAGGCCTAAATCTCAGGGTTCAGGTCCCAAATAGTGGGTTCCAGAGTATAGAATATGGGAATCTGGTCCCAGATTTCAAGGTCCCAGGCACAGCATTCAGAGTTCAGTTCCAGATTTGGGGCTTTAGATGCGAAATCTTGAGGTTCAGGCTCCAAATTTGGGGGTCCATATTCCAAGTCTTGGGGTTCCAGAGACTGATGTTGAGATTCCAGCCCCAGATACTAGGTGTTCCGGCTCCAGGTCTTCGGGTCCCAGCCCCAGATCAGGGTCTCAGTCTCAGGTTTCCAGATCTCTGGATCCAATCTCGGGGTGCAGGCCACCGATGTCGGGGTGCAGGCGCTGGGTTTGGGGCGGTGTGGTCCCGGCTTGCTTCCCCGGGCTGCGGCGGGGACTGGCCCGGAGGGAGGGGGGCGGATGCGGTGGGGGGGGGGGGGG
>NW_024424341.1:44622563-44772061 GCF_017311325.1 Ursus maritimus
TGGCAAGGCAGCCCCGGGGGCCGGGGTGGGGCGAGGCCTGGGCGAGGACAGACGGACAGACAGGGACACGCGGAGTGGAGACACCGCAGAGCAGGTGGGGGCGCAGGGGGGAGGGGCCGCTCTCAGAGACCCCTCCCCCGCCGGGGCCGGGGCGGGGGCCGGGCGGGGGCCGGGCAGGCGGGCCGGGTCCGGGCGCTCCCGCGGCCTCCTCGCCGGGAACCCAGGGCCTCGCGCGCGCCCGCGCTTAAAGGCGCAGGCCCCGCGCGTGCCCGCGCTTAAAGGTGTAGGCAGCCCCCCTCTCTCAAAGGAGCGCGTCTGGCCCCATCTCCCATGGAGTCGCCCTGGCGTTGCTTGGGAGTGAGAAAAAATCTTTGGATACGGAGAGACACAGAGACTGAGACAAAGAGACACACAGATTGAGAGAGACAGAGACAAAAAGATGGCAGGTTTAGATTCAGAGACAGGAGTAGAATGAGAGAGGCAGAGACAAAGAGATAGAAAGACCCACACATTCAAGGATGGAAATACACAGAGACAGTGGGAGAGCCAGAGAGAAATAGACAAGGACAAGACAGAGATAGACAAAGACAGAGACACTGAGAAAGTCAAAGAGACTGAGACACGGGTGGCTGAGGGGTTGGGCGGTATGGGGGGCGGAGACTGAACAGGGGCAACTCAGCTGTGAGGATGGGTATGTGTATTTGTGTGTGTTTCCAGTTCTTATTCACAGCTTTGAATACGGCCTTCCATCCCAGAGCCTTGGTCCCCCTAGCCTGTCTCCTGCTCCTTTGTCTTAGCACCACCTCCCTGGGATGTCCTTCCCTAAGTGGGGTTTCCTTACTTGGACCCTGGCCAGCAAAAGTCCTGATCTTTCAGGAGACTCTGCTCCTTCCCAAGCCTCCTTGTCCTGGGTGCAAGGGGAAAACTTGGCTCCCAGATCTGTGCCCTCTGGAAAGCTAGACCTCAAGAAGCACTGGACAGGTAGCCCATGGAGGATGGAAAAGATAGGAAATGGGACAGAGGCAGGAGACTAGACAAGATAGGAAATGGAACAGAGGCAGGGGACTGGACAGGTTGACCCAGAGAAGTGTGTCCACTACCTTCCCCTCTCCCTGACTTGAGTCCACTGCCCCACAGAGGACTCTGCTAGAATTGAACTAATACATGACTCACCAGGAGTTGGGGCTGCCTGTCATGACCATTGTGAGAGGGTAGTGGAGGGGAAGTGGGGGGTTCCACATGTCTCCTGGCACATGGTATCACAGGAAGAGGGATGTGGGTGGTGGTCTACAAGCCTGCCCTTGGAACTTTGTTATAGCAACATGGGGGACCTGATCTTTGGGACCCCTGGTCTGAAGGGAACACAGGCTTGGCCTTTGGTCATGGCCCTAACCCTGGGGGGACCTGAATGGTCATATACCACCCCCAGGGACACCACCCCCCCAGTAGAGGAGTAAGCCACATTTTTGGGGGGTAGGAACATGTATGCACATCACCCTGCATCCTTAGCTCTGCTGAAGGTTTCAGAACAGACTTTTGGCTCCTTCCATTCATGTGTATTGAAAAACTGCAGCTAAAATTAACTCAGCTCTAGGGCCCATCTTTCCAGATCATTAGCAAAGTTCATTGGTGCTCCTGGCCCAGCATAGTGGATACTGGTTAATCAGACACTCAGAAAAAGGATGCAGAAGTCTCAGAGACACTACAGAAGTGGTGGAGATGGGGAGATTGATGGAAATACCTGGACACAGTCCAAGAGCAGAATGGGATTAGAATTCAGTGGAATTGACTGATTTGGGGGTGACCCCAGAAAATGGGCAAGCAATTGGGGAGAATGAGGCAGCGGAGGAAAAAAATTAATAGAGGGTGCAGGTGAAGAGCAGATTAACCCTCTGGGCAACTGGGACTCAGTTCAGCTGGGGAACATTAAGAAACCTTGTAGAACACATCAGAATTATGTTTCCCTCTCAACTCCCCCCCCTGCAAAATTTCTTCCCCCTGCCCCTGCATTTATACAGTAGTCCTTACCCCTTTGAGTGATGGTCATCTCTTTGGTGGGAGGGGGTGGTGCTGAGAGCCATCTGGGATCTGAGGCAGAAAAGCAGAGAGGAATGCCTTGTATGAACTAAACCAGTTGTCCTCACACTTTAGTTGGGATCACCTTAGCAATCGATCTCCAGGCCCCAGTCTTAGAGCTTCTGATCCAGTACTTCTAGGTGAGGCCCAAACGTTTGCATTTCCAACAAGTTCCCAAGTGATGCTGATGATGCTGGTCTAGGGACCATACTTTGAGGACCACTGGGCTAAACCAGGGACATCTGCAGCTTGCATGGAACTGTCCACCACAGCTGTGCTGAAAGCTGGTGGATTGAGGGGATTTAGCATTCTAAGCGTGTGCCAGAGAAAACGACATATTTAGAGACATAAAGTGGGGCTCGGAAATAGAGAGGGGCAGATGCAAAGATGCTAGTTCAACATTTACTGTGGCTGTCTGGCCATGGCTGTGTGCTAAATGACACTGCAGCAGAAGTGTGTGACCTAGGCAGGGTCAGGGCCTGCTTTCACTGAGCTCAAATTTCAAAAGCGAAAAAGACACCTCTCCAGACAGCCCGAAGTGATCAGGGCTGGACTGGGAGAAGCTAGGGCTGCACAGCCTGGAACTGTCATGACAGAGGCCCAAGCCACAGTGGCCAGGGTGTGACAGGGGATGCACAAGGCAAAATAATTAAGGGCTTTGATGGCAAAGCACAGGCCTGAGTGATCAGGGCTCTGATGGAGGAAGCAGAGGGGTGTGGGGTCCCAGAGGCAGAGTCTAACCCTTTAGGCGCCCTGGCTCCTAGCCCCCAGTGAGGGAGGCTTCCCAGAGGAGGGGACCTTTATGCTGAGACCTGAAGCATGAGTAGAACAAAGCAGGTGGGCAAAGGGACCCTCTGTGTTGTTTGTGTGCCCTCATGCTATAGCATGTGCAGTCTGGGGGGTCCCTGCGGTGCCTGAATAGTACTGTGCATATGTCTGCATGTGCTGCAGTCCTTCATTAGCTCCTGTGAGGGGATCCTGGTGGGATGGTGGTTTGGGGGGCTCTGCTTAATTGCTGCATTTACTTAATTACAACATCTGGAGAAGGGGACAAAAGCAGCGGAAAGAGCCACAGCAGGAAGAATGAGGTTAAACTGCCTGGGAGCTGAGGGGGGCTTCAGGGGAAGGGGACTGCTCATTTACGCACACCGAATCTGCCTGAATATACAAATACACACAGGGGACACATCCATATTCATACATGCACATCACGTACTCAGAGGCTCACCAGAACACAGACACAGCAGGCGCGTAGAACACATATGCACCTGGCTTCGTGTTCAAATACAGGCGACATGGGGTGCCTGGGTGGCTCAGTCGGTTAAGCATCTGCGTTTGGCTCAGGTCATGATCTCCTGGGATCTAGCCCCGCATCAGGCTCCCTGCTCAGTGGGGAGCCTGCTTCTCCCTCTCCCTCTGCCCCTCCCCCAGCTTGGGCTCTCTCTCTCTCTCTCTGTCAAATAAATAAATGAAATCTTTTTTAAAAAGATTTAAAAAAAAACAAATACAGGGGACATACACAAGTGCACACTTAGGCACACACCTCCGACACACACATGCACAGACTCACACTCAGACATGAGATCCTATGTGCAGAAACACACTCTGCACAGATTCTCTCTTGCATACATGCGTGAGCCATATTCCCACACATACGTACAAGAAACATATTTAGAAAGCCGTATCAAACACCTATAAGGGATGGGTACACACACATGTGCATACACATACATACGCACATGGGCATTCAAATCAATGAAGTCTGTCTGTCAGAAAAAGACTTTATAAATAAACTTAGGGGGTGCTTGGGTTGTTAAGCGTCTGCCTTAGGCTCAGGGCGTGATCCTGGCATTATGGGATCGAGCCCCACATCAGGCTCCTCCACTGGAAGCCTGCTTCTTCCTTTCCCACTCCCCCTGCTTGTGTTCCCTATCTGGCTGGCTGTCTCTCTGTCAAATAAATAAAATCTTAAAAAAAAAATAAACTTAGGCTCCTTTCAAGTTGGGGGTTGTTTGAGCAATGACGGATGGAGGTGGTGTTCCTTTATCCTCAACTAGTACCCACCAACCCAAGTCCAGCCAGCAGGGTTCACTGGAATTAGCTCAGCTTTGTAATTAGCACATGAATTGATACTGAGGACTAGGAACTCCCTTTATTTTTATTTTTATTTTTATTTAAGATTTTATTTATTTGACAGAGAGAGAGAGAGCATAAGCAGGGGGAGTGGGAGAGGAAGAAGCAGATTCCCCACTGAGCAGGGAGCCCGATGCAGGGCTTGATCCCAGGACCCTGGAATCATGACCTGAGTCAAAGGCAGATGCTTAACCCTTGAGCCACCCAGGCACCCCTAGGACCTCACTTTAAAGATTAGGTCTGAAGGTGCATTCCCATGTGGATGGGTCAAAAGAGATGGGCAGGAAGATGAGTATATCCTCCCCACCTTCCCAAACATATACACCAACCACCCTAAATCAGACTGATGGATTTCTGGCGAGCACTGACTTCTACAGGGCAACCACAAGGTCCTCTGTGTGAGGCTCTGCTTGATGATGGTAGAAGACCTAATGCAATGCTCAGGGTCTGCTTTAATGACTCCCAACTGCCCACCTGGAAGAGAACTTCCATAAGAACATGGGGGAAAGTTTACATCTGTGCAAAGAATGGAGGGGAATATACAGATAACTTTTAAATAGTAAACATAGAGCCTTTGGGCCACTGTATGAAACTGCTATGTGAAAGCCTGAACACCACAACTGGGGATTAGAGGTTCATTTCACAGAATGACAGGGGGTGCCCAAGGTTTACAGCTATCAGGGGACCAGAGAGGAAGGGTCAGAGTATCAGTGCGTATATTGTCAGCTACTATAAAAATGACTCTCTTGATTTCAGTGACTTCATACAATAGTTGATTTCTTGCTACAGGTGTCCTGCTTGGTTGGCAGCTGTCCTCCATCTGGTGACTCACACAGCCGACTTGTTCATCGTATGCCTCCATTATTTCCTGGGGCTCAGAATTATGTGCTTCCACCTGGCAAATGGGAGGAGACAGGGTGGAGAAGGTTCATCGGCTTCTTACAAAACTTGGCCCAGAAGTGACCTTCTATAAACCTCCCTTCTGCCCATATTTTATTGGAAAGAACTAGTCACATAGCCACCCCGGATGCAAGGAGAGTTGAGAACTTATTCCCAGGCTGGGCGGCTTCCTCCCTGTCATAATTACACAGAGTGTATGAATTATAATGGACCCAACATCAACCACCACCAGATCCGTGCCCTCAGGGGAGGCAGCGGGAAGAGGCAATGGGATCTCTTTTCATCCACTACACCAAATCCTTCTCCAGGGAAATGTCTCAGCCCCACCCTGACCACCCAACCACCTACCCTGGGCCCTTGCCTTTGGGCTGGGTAACCACAAACTTTACTCCTTTGAAGGCAAAGTGAACCCGATTTGATAAATCTTTAGGTCGATGCAGAAAGATGATGGTGAGCGTCCAACATTATTTTCCCAAGCATTTATTGAGCCCTCACTATGTGTCAGACCCGATGCTGGGAGCACACCTGTGAATCAGATACAGCCCAGGCTTTGGAATTTTGTCTCCTCATAAGGCAGAAAGAGAACAGGTAATTTCCGAACTGTGGTGGTCAGTGTGATATTCCGTTATGAACAAGATGGGGGAGAGGCGAGGGACAAGGAAATCACCAAGTCTAGCTGCCTGTGTGTGATGGTGGGGTTGGGGGTGGAGGTTCAGTGAAGGGATGAGGGCAACATTTAAGGAGGAGGTCGCCTGGCCCAGAAGTGGGTAGGGCTTTCTAGGTGTGAACATAATCCCTGTGTGCACAGATCTGTGTGCTAATCAGAAACTAATGATTCCAGCTTCTAACACAAACAACTGTTGATTCAAGAGCTAATCAGAAATCTGATCTCTGTGAACAGAAACCTGTGCTGATTCATGTGCTAATTATAAATCTATGCTGATTGTAACCTCTGTGCTGGAGCAAGGCTAAATCACAAACTTGGGCAGGAACACATAATCAACTCAGACATCCACATGCTAATGGCCATTTTGAGTTGATTCATGTGCTAATTACAATCTTGGGCTAATTTAACAGAGTGATCAGAGGGCGTTACAGTCTTAGTGAAGAAAAGCCCTGACTAGGAAGCGTCACAGCCTAGGTTCATATCCCAGCCCTGCCACTGACCAGCTGAATTGACTTCGGGCAAATTATTCCCTTCTTTGGGCTTCAGCTTCATTCTTGTAAAGGGGGGGCTGATAGTACCTCAACTGGCTGTTGGGAGGATTAATTTAGATAATTCATGTAAAAAGCTGGGAGCAGTGCCTCACACATAAGTACTTACTCTATAAATACTAGCTGTAATGGTAACGATAATATACAGTCAACAGTTCTGTCATTTAATTTAATCTTCTTAGTGGGCTCTACCTCCAACTTCTTCACCGCCACCACTCTCCCTTGGCCCAGGTCCGGGACCCTGTCCTCTGGATACGCCTACCAGGCAACCCTCAGCGTCCCCCAGTCCCGTCCCCGCTCCTGCCCCTCCCAGCACTATTCCCAGGTTAAGTTATAACCGCTCATCTGCCACGTGGGGGCAGCAACACACCGCTCAGCCGCTGCGCGCGCGGTGCATTGTGGGGCACGTAGTCTCTTGCGTGAATTAAGCGGTGCTTCCCACCTAAGAAGCCCACTGCATTTCCCGGAAGGCTACGCGACACCCTCTGCCTCACCTTGCTCAAATCTGGTGGCTGAGGCCTCGCCCCCTTGGAAAGTTCGCCTCCAGAGCGGCGCGGGGGATTCTGGGGTGTCGGAACTGAGCCCCGCGCCCCGTGGGGGGGATGCTGCGCAGGCGCGGGCGGCTGGTCAAGCCAGATGGATCTTAGCGGGTGGGTGGGGGCCGCTGTTAGTCGCAGCCGCTGTGAAGCGAAGGGGAGTGGGGCGCGCTGCGCAGTCCCTTAAGAACCAGCGAGCCCCCCACCACTGTATATGCCGTGGAGCCAGCTCAGCCGCCTGCGGCTCTCCTGAATCTTCACTATCTCCTGTCAGGTCTCGAGTCTGTTTATGGCGCTTTAGTCTTAAAAGAAGAAAAATCCCTTCCTCTTCTTATCTCTCTTTTCCTTTACAGATACGCCTCTACCCCGTTTAAAAACAAAAAACCCAAAAAACTCCACCTTATTATGGTAATGTTCAACCATGCATAAGAACAGAATAGTGTAATGATCCCCCAGGTACCCATCGCCTTCTTCACCAATTATCAACATATGGCCAATCTTGTTTTATTTTTCTGCCTTCCTCCCTGCAGAATTAGTTTAAAGCAAATCCCAGACATCATATGATTGCATCCATAAATACCTTTATATGTATCTCTAAAATGCAAGGTTCTTAAAAAAAAAAAACCCACCTTTATCACACCTAAAAACAAATAATTTCTTAATTTTCTTTAATACTCACTTGTCTCCAATTTTCCCTGATTGTCTTATAAATGTCTTGACTGTTGACTGGTTCATATCAGAATCCAAACAGGATCTATGCATTGCATTTTGTTGGCACCTGTTTAAGTCTTTTATTCTAGGATGGTTTTCCCTCTCTCTCATTCGTCTCACAGTCTCATTTGGCTGATTGCATTTCTTGGTGTCCTTTATTATGTTCTCTTCTGTCCTCTGTATGTCCTGTAAAATGGTCTATCTAGAGGCTGGGTCAGATTCAGGTTTAATTTAGAGATAAGACTACTTCATGGGTGATGTTGAGTTCTTTAATCAGGAGGCACATAATAATGTCTGGATGTTTCATGTTTGTGATGTTAATATCCAATGTTGGGTTTCAGCGTTGTCAGCCTGATCCATCCATTATAGTAACACAGCCAAACTTCAGGAGGGAAGTCCCTACATGCTCTCCTCTCCATCTCTCTCCCTCTGTTTCACAAAAAAAAACCCTGATACTTTTGTGTTGCTAAAGCTCTTCCCTGTAGCTAAACTCAAGAGGCAATTCTCTATCCTTAACCCTGGTCCTGTGATAACAGGCCTATCCTATGCTGTCCAGTATGGTATGCATTAGCCACACAGGGTACTGAAGGTTTAACTCGTCCTAATTAAGATGTGCTATCAGTATAAATACACACTGGGATTTCAAAGATTTATTACAAAAAAGAATGTAAAATATCTCAAGAATTCTAAAAACATGGGTAACATGTAGGGGCGTCTGGGTGGCACTGTCGGTTAAGCATCCCACTCTTGGTTTTGGCTCAGGTCATGATCTCTGGGTGGTGAGATGGAGCCCTGCATTGGCTCCATGCTGAGCACAGAGTCTGCTTCTGATTCTCTCTTCCTCTCCTTCTGCCCCTCCTGTTCATTCTTTTTCTCTCTCTCTCTCAAATAAATAAATAAATAAAAATTAAAAAAAAATTAAAAACATTGGTAACTTGTTGAAACAATAGTATTTGGGATATATTAATAACATATATGACTGAAATATTTTATTAAAATATTTTCACCCTTTTTGTTTAACCATGGCTACTAGAAAATTTTATTTTATTTTTAAATTTATTTAAGTAATCTCTACACCCAACATGGGGCTCGAACTCATGACCCCATGATCAAGCGTCGCCTGCTTTTCTGACTGAGCCAGCCAGGCACCCCTAGAAATTTTTAACTAAGACACATGGCTTACCTTCTATTTCTATTAGAAAGCATTGTTTTACACTTAGTGGTTTTCAAAGTGTGATTTCTGGGTCTGCAGCAGCAGCAGCATCATATGACAACTCGTTAGAAACGCAAATTCTTGGTTGCCCTGGACCCACTGAACTGTAATCTCTGGGGACAGGACCCAGCAGTCTGCATTTTAACAAGTCCTCCAGACCAGTCCTGTCTGAAAACTCCCCTTCTGGTTTCTGTGACACAGCTCTCCCAAACCCACCCACTTCGCCCGCTCCACTGTTAACACCCCGGGCCGAGCCCCATTCAGCACCGCCTGGACTACCGCAATTGCTTACAGACTGGTTTCCCTGCCTCTAATCTTGTGTCCTACTTGTAGTCCTCATACCACACCTTTGGGAGGAGGTGTCTTTCAAAAACATAAATCAGATCATACTAAAAACCTTTCAGTGGCTTCTCATTGCACTTATAGTAAAATCCAAGCTCCTTCCTGTGGCCACTGCAGCCCGACCCCCAACTCCACATTGTCCTTCGATTTCCCTTTCACTCCTTCTGCCCCAGCCATCCCTTCTCACTGCTCCTCACACACTCCCAGCTCTTTCCTGGCTCAGGGACTTTGTGACGGCCATTCCGTCTTCTGGGAACATGGTTCTCCCAGATCTTTGTAGGCCTGGCTCTCTTGTCCTTGAGGTCTCTCAGCTCAGATGCCCCATCTCAATGCTGCCATTGTGTCGCCACAACTAAAGCCTGACTCCCCCACACCCACATTCACACAATATCACCCACCTTTCCTCCTGCATGGCGTGTTTCACACACTGTTCTTCCTTTCCTTCATTTGTCTGTCTCCTCTACGATAATGTAAGCATACAGGGCAGGGACTCACTCCTCTTGCATACAGCTTTGTCCCCAGCTTGTCACACAGTACCTGCACACCGCAGGTGCTCAGTAAAGGTCTGTTCACTGACCTAGTAAGTACTCCTCCTCAGTCTCTCCTGTGGCTTCTATCTATTCTGAAGTAAGAGGACCACTGGCATCCACAGCGTTTGAAAAATCGGAACACCGCCATGACATTCTTGGTTTTTGGCTTCTGCCATATTGGGACAACATGGAGCCCACTTTTCTGCTTGGGCACGGTAGGCTGGAGCTGCTCTACCTGTGAGGGCCTGAAGAAGATACAGATATTAGAACAGAGGGACGTTAACACATGGAGGTGGTTATGCACCAGATGGAGGAGCTAGAGGGCCAAGCGGGAGCCAGTGAAGCAATCAGAAATTAGCAGCAGTGGGAAGCCACTGTCACTCCAGGCTGGAGGAACAAAGGGCAGAGGTGGCATCAGCAGAGCCCAGAGTGAAAGTCACCTAAAGGAAGCTGGAGGACCCAGTGGGATTGTCGAGCTGGCTGGAACTGTGAGGAGGCACAAACCATGGGGAGAGGGATGAATTGCCATGGTCTCTTGCTGCCCCTCTCCAGGCTCCTGACACTGCTTCCCACTGGCAGAACCCCAGATAAATCCAGATAAAGGGGGAGACTGGGAACTGTGGCTGGGATGCAGGCAGAAGGGGGAGGCTGAGGACCAGATCTAACCTAGCCAATACAGCCTAGAGCAGCACGGCATGGGTTTCTGGGTAAATCCGTGTCCCCACCATGCCCTGTTGTCCCACACCAGGCCCTGCCCCCCAGCTTACATTACATGTCTGGCTGCTGTAGGATGAGGGTTAGGGTAGAATTTGCAACCCTGGTATTTTGCTGCATAACAAATTATCCGAAAATTAAGCAGCTTAAAACGACCATTTTCTTTTTCCTCTGACTTGATGGATCAGTTATTCAAGAAGGGCTCAGTGGGGCTGGGCTGGGCTGTGCTCACTTTGTGTCCATCATAAGGTTGAAGTCAGATGCTGAGTGGGGCTGGAGTCATTTGAAAACTCAACTGGCCTGGGTGGCTAAGGTGTCTCACTCACGTAGCCGGCAATGTTGCTAACTGTCAGATGAACGGTCAGTGGGCTGTTGACCAGAGCAAATGCACAAGGCCACTCCAGCATGGTGATCTTACATGGTGGCTGGCTTCTCCCAGAGCATGTGTCCTGAAAGATCCAGGGCATTTTTTTTTTCTGAATTTATTTGGTCAGAGAGCCTATATCGGTTAACTGTTGCTGGCAACTATCACACCATTTTCTTCTTCCACATTCTGTTGACCACATCTGTTCCCAATACCTGCTCAGATTCAGGGGCGGGGGAGGGGGAATAGACTCCACCCTTTAAAGGAAGTTGCTGGGAAGTCAGATGGCAAAAGGCAGGGGGACAGAGAAAGTGAAAAATTGGAGCCATTTTTGTAGTCTTCCAGAGTCTTTGCTCCATGGAGTGTATTGGGTAAGGTAAATTACTAGCTACTGTTAACCAAAGAATGCCCAAATTTCAGTGGCTTGATACAATCTCTATTTCCTTCACACCACAGTGTAATGCAATCAGTAGGGTGGATCTGCAACTGGGTGACCTGGGGACTCAGACTCCTTCCATCTGGTGGCTCTGGGCAACTTTAGTTGGCTTGCCCCTCCCTGCCCCCAGTCCTCTCTATCAGCAGATGTTAAAAGAGGTGAGGGCCACAAGGTTTTTAGAGTCACACCTGGAGGTCCAACACAACACATTTGCTCATGTGCTGTTTGCTCACATACCTGACTGCAAGGGACGATGGGAAATGTGGTGCAGCTGTGTACAAAGGAGCAAAGGGAAGCCATTTTAGTGACAAATTAGCCAGGCTCTGTCACACATTTTGTTTTGTTTTGTTTTTTTAAAGATTTTATTTATTTATTCGACAGAGATAGAGACAGCCAGCGAGAGAGGGAACACAAGCAGGGGGAGTGGGAGAGGAAGAAGCAGGCTCATAGCGGAGGAGCCTGATGTGGGGCTCGATCCCATAATGCCGGGATCACGCCCTGAGCTGAAGGCAGACACTTAACGACTGTGCCACCCAGGCACCCCTGAAGTTATTGAATTTTTATTCACCCATGCACATAGTCATTTATTCAACACATATTTGTCCAGGCCCTGGATGGGTGATAGATATGTAATGATGAACAAAACTGCCCTCATAGAGCTTATATCCTAGTGGAGAGAGACAGGCAATAAACAAGAAAACTAAATAAATAAAACTTTTCTATTTTCATAGCTACCACATTCCAAAATGTGTTACATGGGGCGCCTGGGTGGCACAGCGGTTAAGCGTCTGCCTTCGGCTCAGGGCGTGATCCCGGCGTTATGGGATCGAGCCCCACATCAGGCTCCTCCGCTATGAGCCTGCTTCTTCCTCTCCCACTCCCCCTGCTTGTGTTCCCTCTCTCGCTGGCTGTCTCTATCTCTGTTAAATAAATAAATAAAATCTTTAAAAAAAATTCAATAACTTCAGAAGATATAATATTACAAACTCAATAAAGACTGATATTTCTAAGGGGATTTTAGCAACATGAGAAATTGCTCATGTATAGTGAGCGCTTAGATAGGACATAGGTTAGTAGCATATGAACCCCGGAACAGAACTCTATGTAACAGTGGCTTAAACAAAGTAGACTTTTATTTCTTTCTCACCAATAGACCACGTATAAACAGTTCAGGGCTTCATGGTATCAGAGATCCAGGCTGCTTTAACCTATGGCTTTGCCGTCCCTTGGGGAATGCCCTGGCCTGCGTGGCCCAAGATGGCTACCACCACATCCACATTCCAGGTAGTGGGAAGAAAGGGGAAATGGAGACTCACCCCCATAGCTCTTTCCTAGCATAGTGAACAGAGAAATGAAATCTTAGCTTTGATGTCTAATTTATTTTGCCCTCTGTAGTGTGAGGGTTGTCTCCTTGCTTACTTTCCAGGGCAAAGAGCAGATGTCTAACAGTAATGTCAGGTCACAGATGAACAGTTGAAGAGAATATAGCTGTTTGTTCCAGTTTCATACAAATCATTTACAAAAATGGGCAGGATGAAAATTTGCATATATGATATGGTCAGAAATCTGAAGTGTTTGCGTGTATGTTCTCATTTCTGTTGATTCTGTTGGTTCTTATTCATGATGTCTTAGATTTGTAGGAAGAATCTGAAGACCTAATGTGGTTGTACATTACTCCGGAGGGGACATTAATCCAGGACAAGACCTAGGTTTACCTGACTTAGGAGGTACAAGGAGAAACTGTTAGTTCATATGAAGGTTAGATGATTTCAAGTTCACTTTTACCTTGAGTGTGATGGTGTTCAGATCCCAGCTTAAGATGAAGAGCTGATGTTCAGACTCTCTGGTCAAGGTGGATCTGGGCCTTTATTCTTGCCTCTCTAGTCCCAAACTGCCTTCTGGATAAGAAAATGCCTTTAGAACAATGTGAAGGTATTTGTTCTGAAGGCATTTGAGTTCTGGGCTCCCCTCTTGCTTTATTTTAGATTTGGGTGGTATTTCCTTACCCTCTTACTAGTGCTTTGCTACTTAGAGTAATTTTCCCCATATATTTCATCTTGTATTTTCATTTGTTCCTCAGGGGAGGGTGATTTCTGATTTCTTAGACCACCATTACTGGCTGCAGAAGTCCTGTCCCCCCCCCCCCAACAAATTTGCCTTTATGTATTTGTTGTGTTTTCTGAAATTAAAATATTTTTATTTTTAATGATTATATAAGTTAAAAATACTCCCCGTAAAAACACGAATTTCAAAAATAAAGAAAATATAAATAACCGAAATCTCACCACCCAGAGATACCACTGTTGATATTCTCTTGAATGTCATTCAGTTTTTGCTGTGCAGATAGACACAGTTTTACGTGTATAATTTGATATAAAAGGCGTCTTGTTATACACATTATTGTTATATATTTCTTTCATTGCAACCCTGTTTTGCTCTTACCCTCCCCGATCTCCTATCCTGACCCAGGTCACCAATATGACCAATGGTGGCAGCCTGCTGTGACTCCTTCCACAGTTTTATTCACCACCTCTCGATATGCAAACATATATACCCATATCTACAAGGGATTCTTCTGGTCACTGTTTGGCATCATACTATATTCATGTCTCTCTACCTTACTTTTTTCAGTTAAAATCCCTGCAAATCAGCTTGAAGAATTCTAATTCATTTATAATGACTGCATTTATGATGTGGATGAACCACAATTGATAAATCTATGGAACATTGCTTTAATTATATTTTAAAGGCCTTCATTTCACAAATAAAAGGTCTAGGATGTCTGTCCACTCCTAGTGTCGGGGTCACATTCTTGCCACAGAGAAAGGGAGGACACATCTTTGCCTTTAGGGACACGACCTGGAAGTTGTTTCATCCCACGTTCCATTGGCCAGAAGACAGCTACAAGGCCTCACCTGGCTCCAAAGAGGCTGAGAAACATAGTCTTGGCCAGGACACCAGAAGCCCAATTACAAATTCTATTTTAATAGAAGGGGAGAAAACAATGTTTGCGATCACTGGCATCCTGCTTCACTCACCTTGCAAGTCAGCATTTGCTAGCATTTTCCCACAAGTCCAAGTGGGAAACATCTGTTTAGTTGTCAACATTGCAACTGGTAGGAAACAAAGACATCGTGAAACCTCTTTACCAGTTCCTTTGGTGCTTAGAATTTTCATCTCTTTAAAACAATTTTTTATTCAGGTAGAATTTACATAGAGTAAAATACATCCTTTTACTATATTGTTTTATGAGTTTTGACAAGTGCATACAGTCATGTAATCTTCACAAGAAAAAAGAGAATTCTTTTTTTTCCCCAATTTTTATTTATTTATTTGAAAGAGAGAGAGAACAGAGAGAGAGATGGAGAAGGAGAAGCAGACTCCCCATAGAGCAGAGAGCCCGGTGTGGGGCTTGATCCCAGGACCCCGAGATCATGCCCTGAGCTGAAGGCAGACATTCAACCTACTGAGCCACCCAGGCGCCCCCACCATTTTTTTAAAGAAGATTTTATTTAGGGGCGCCTGGGTGGCACAGCGGTTAAGCGCCTGCCTTCGGCTCAGGGCGTGATCCTGGCGTTGTGGGATCGAGCCCCATGTCAGGCTCCTCTGCTATGAGCCTGCTTCTCCCTCTCCCACTCCCCCTGCTTGTGTTCCCTCTCTCGCTGGCTCTCTATCTCTGTTAAATAAATAAAATAAAATCTTAAAAAAAAAAAAAAAGAAGATTTTATTTATTATTTATTTGAGAAAGAGAGAGCACCGAGGGAGAGTGAGAGAGAGAAGCAAACACCCTGCTGAGCAGGGAGCCGGATGTGGGGCTTGATCCCAGGACCCTGGGATCATGACCTGAGCTAAAGGCAGACGCTTAACCTACTGAGCCACCCAGGTGTCCCTCAGGAAATTTTTAATTTAGAGAATTTTGAAAAGATGAAACACAAAAGAATAACAGGAGCCCTCAACAGTCTATCTACCCCCGACAACCATCCAACTACAGCCCATGCTTTCCCACTCATTCTCCTCCCCTGTGTGGTTATGTAGCATAATATTTTATCTGTAAATATTTTGGTATTCGCATCAGAATTTTATCTGAAAGAGTGAGGAGAAGAAGGAGGCAACCTGGAAAATCAATTCCCCAGTGTGAATAGCAGCTGAAAATCCTGGGTGGTATTAGGACTTATGTAGCCCCAGGACTGATCTCTGGCCCTCCTAGAGATTCGGTGGTGTCCCTAACATTCTTGAACACATCCCCTTTGCTGTTTAAACTAGTTAGTGGCTTCTACTCTATGCAATGAAGAACCATGACTGCTACATCTGGGTCAGGTGTAACCTTGGTTTAGTGACCAGAGCCAGGAGGTGGGTGTAGGTAGCTCTAACTTGCAGAAAGAGCCCTAAGACAGTCACAGTGCAGACAGTTGTAAGCTGGGTAGTGTGCCCAGAAATGGTGCATGCTGAGGAACTATTGTTCAGGCGCCAATGGCATCCCCTACATGCTGCTTCAGTCCAGGAACAAGACTGTTCCTCCTTCCCTCTCCAAACCAGAGTTCTTATGGATCCTGCCATTTTCTTACAGACTTCGCCCCCGGCCCCAGCCACAGGTGATTGGTTTGGGGGTGGGCTGGGAATTCGTGCTGAGCCAATCTTAGCCCTTTCCCAGGATTCTTTTCTTTTTTTTTTTTAGAAGATTTTATTTATTTATTTATTTATTTATTTATTTATTTATTTGAGAGAGAGCGAGCACGCATGGGGGGGGAGGGGCAAAGGGAGAGGGAGAAGCAGACTCCCCACTGAGCTGGGATCCTGCCCCGGGGCTCCATCCCAGGACCCCGAGATCATGACCTCAGCCAAGTCAGACACTTAAGCGACTGAGCCACCCAGGCGCCCCTTTTTTCTTTTTTAAATCATGGGCTCAGCAAGAGTGAGCTATTGATGGTAGAAACTCCACAGTACCATAAGGAACAGAGAGGCTGAACAAAACTGGTCCAGCGAGAAGCAAAAGCAAGAGATGAAGAGTCTCCGAGTCAGTCTGGATCTGTCCAAAGTTCCGTCATCCCCTTTCCTCAGATAGTTGGGTGCTCAGCTTTCCCTTAGAGCACGTGTGCATTAACCTCCAAATCTTCACAAACTTCATCTTCTAATCTCAGCTAGTTCAAGCCGGGCATTTGAAACTATGTCCAGTAGAATACAGAATTGGCTGTAGTAACAAAGTCCCCAAAATAACAGTGTTTCCATTGTCTATTGCTCTGGGGTGCAGGGTGGCTCAGTTGGTTAAACAACCGACTCTTGATTTCGTCTCAGGTCATGATCTTGGGATCTTGCGATTGAGCCCTGAGTCAGGTTCCCCTGTCAGTGGGTAGTCTGTTTCTCCCTCTCCCCCTGCTCATGCTCATGCTCTCTCTCTCATATAAATAAATAAAATCTTTTTAAAAATTAAAAAAAATTCAGGGGTGCCTGGGTGGCTCAGTCCTTAAGCGTCTGCCTTCGGCTCAGGGCGTGATCCCGGGGTCCTGGGATCGAGCCCTGCATCGGGCTCCATGCTCCTCTGGGAGCCTGCTTCTTCCTCTCCCACTCCCCCTGCTTGTGTTCCCTCTCTCACTGGCTGTCTTTCTCTCTGTCAAATAAATAAATAAAATCTTTAAAAAATTTTTTAAAAATTCAATCTACCATTGTTTTGTAACAGACTATCCAAAAATGTAATGGCTTAAAACAACAACAATTTATTTTTTCTCATCATTCTTTGAGCTGGCTGAATGGTTCTGTTCCACATGGTGTTACCTGGGGTCATTCAAGTGGCTGCATTTGGCTGGTGGCTGACATGGCAGGAAAGATCCAGATGACTTCTTTAATCTGCCTGAGGCCTTGGCACTTGCTGTTGGCTGGGGTGCCTTGGTTTTCCTCCACATGGACTTTTTGCACATGCTATCTCATCCTCTAGGGCCTCTTTGTATGGCCTCACTCTCCAGGAAGGGAGCTTGGACTTCCTTACAGCATGGCAACTGGATTCTAAGACAGCAAAACCAGAAGCTATCAGACTTCTGAAGATCTACGCTCAGAACTGGAACAGCACCCCTTCCACCACATTCTTTGTCAAAGCAAGTCATAAGGTCAGCTCAGATGCAAGGGCAGGGAAAATGGACTCTCTGCCTCTTGATGAGAGGGATGCATACTGGGAGGAAGAAATTCTTGGTGACCATCTTTGGAGACTACCTACTAATGACTGTCTTTGAACAAGGCAGACGTTTCTCGGTCACCTAACAGTCCAGGGTTGGTTTGGTTTCCTCAAGATGATGGGAACTGAGCCTTCTTCTGTCTTTCCACTCGTTCATTTTGATGATGTTGCCCTCACCCACTTGTTCCAAGATTCCCACATTCAAATTCCAGCAAATGAGAAAATCAGCAAGAGGAGTAGAGTGCATCCCTCCACGAAGGCTAGGACTTCTAAATTGCTCATTTACTTCCCACACTCTGCATCAGCCAGAATGAAGTTCTATGGCCACTTTAAGCACAAACAAGGCCAGAAAATACAGTCTTTAGTTTGGTGGGCAGAGGCCCTGCTAAAAATTTCTTGGAAAAAGGAGCTGGAGGATATTGGCGGACACTAGCATTCTTATCTGCCAAGTGACTAATTCAAGAAGAAGTAGTGGGCATGTCTGGGATACCCTTAGACCTCTGCAGAGATCAAGAGCTATGTTTCAACCAACCTGTTACTGGTGGCCATTTAGTGCAATATTGAAAGAGTATTTACTAAGCAGCTGCTATATGTGCTGGGGATATAACAGTGAACGAGGCAGAAAGGTTCCTGTTCTCATGGAGTTTCCATTCTAGAGGAAGTAGCAGACAGTAAAAATGGGACTACACAATCCAGAGAATTTCAGGTATGATAAATACAGGAAGAAAATGAAATTGGTGGTGGGAGGTGACTTGAGCAGTGGTGGTTTCAGAAGAGGCCTCTGTGAGGGCATGACATTTGAGCTGAGATCTGGAGGGTGAGAAGGGGCCAGTTCTGCATGAACTTTGGGGAACGCATCATAGGCGGGGGAGCAGCAGGTACAAAGGCCCTGGGGTAAGAATGAACTTGACTTAAACAAGAAACAACAAGAAGGCCAGTATAGCTGGAGTAGGGGAAGCAAGGGAAAGAGGGGTAGGAGGGGAAGACAGAAAAATGGGCAGGTATTTATGCAAATATATGTGTTTATGTCTCTTGGGTAGATGCCTGCTTCCGTGGAATGGCTGGATCTCTGCATAGGTGCATACTTACCTTTACCAGACACTCTCTCCCAGAGCGGTGGTTCTGTTTTTCATTCCCACTAGCAGTGTGAGGTTCGCAATCTCTCCATGTCCCTGTTGACACTTGAGAGGGTCAGTCTTTTTAATTTTACTCATTCCAGTGGGTGTGTAGTCATATTTCATTGTGGTTTTAATCCGTATTTCCCTAATGACTAATGATGCTGAAAGCTTTTGCACATGCGTATTGGCCATTCGTGTCTCCTTTTGTGACGTTATCCGTCCACATTTTTGGGCCACTTACAAAATTGGTTCTCTGACTTTTCAAAAAGCCTCCTCTGGCTACCGTGGGGAGGGTGGGCTGTAGGGGCAAAAGTAGAAGCAGTCAGGGGGTGTAGCTTCTACAGAGACAAGCTCATCACAGGCTCAGCACATTGCCTGCTTTCTGGCAAAGTCAGCTTGGGCCTTGCCCAACTCTTGGGCTGCTTGCCAGGAGAGATTGAGACACTTACAGATCTCATGGGAGGTGAAGCAGCCCTACTTCCTGGAGTCTGGCCCTGGGTGAGGGGTGGCTCCCAGTCAGTTGGGTGCCCTCCGTCTCAGCCTTCTTTCACCCAATGGCCCATCCACCCTTGGAGAGCCCAGGCCGACCAGCCCAGGCCAACATTCTGTGGTCTATACCAGTACAGTCATACCAGTTGCTAAAATATTTAAATACTTCATTTTTGGTTGGTAAAGAACCCCTACCCCACCTCCCACAGATATCCGCCACCACCCCAGTCTGTTCCCTTGGGATACCTTGGACTTCCCCACATCTCGGCTACTAAAAGAGAGGCTCCAGGACTCAGAGCCGGCCCTATGGCCACAGCTGCTTGATTGGTCGGTGCGCAATTGTGCTGGCTGTGAGGCTGAATTTTTGGGGACAGCTCCAGCCCGGCTGGAGTTGGGAGCACCAGACTGGGAGGCTGAGTCTGAGGGGTTGAGGGAGGATTTTTATCAAGGAGAGCCCCGAACTGGAGACTTGAAGTACTAATAACAGTAACAGTAATGAGGATTAAGATTCACTGAGCAGTTGCAACGTGCCAGGCAGACATTACTCTGACAGACCTCATGTAACACTCGCAATAAAACTGGACCACAGCAGCGCTGCCCCCCACAGTGTGCGCCCCCTGCCTGGCCAGAGGGAGCCCAAGAGCACCGAGCACCCAGCACTGGAGTCAGATCAAGACCCCAAGTCTCAGAGCTTCCCTTGCTCTCTGACTGCCCGTGGCTCACTCAGCTTCAGCCACCTTGAGGCCTGGGTGCGGCTTGTGGGGTCTTGGGGGCCCGTTCTCTCTGCGCTCACTGCAGGCCTGGTGGCGGTAGTGGTGGGGTGTTTAGCGACTGCACGTGGCCAGGCCTGGATGATGGCGGCTGTTGGCGGCCAGTGCTACCTCCTCCTGGGCCCTGACCCTCCTCTGGCTTCCAAATCCCCCACCATGAAGGGCCACTCAGAGTCTGTCCCATGACCGGCATCCAGTTTCCCCTTTTCTCTCCTGAGACCAAGCCCAGGGAGCTGTGGGGTGTGACGCCTAGATGGGGGAGGGGGGCTTCCTGCCGTGGGCCCATCCCCCCAACGCCCTAACCTCAGGTTCCTCCTAGCCAGCCCCAGCTCAGGCTTCTGTGGGGGGACTAGAAGTCCCTGTCTCCTCCTGGGTGCCTTCCCTCTGTCCTCACTTCCAGCTACTTCCTCATTTGGTGGTGCAGGGCAGCCCAGCCCAGTGGTCAGCTCCCTGTCCCCCACTTGCCTCACCCCAAACCCCCAATCTTGTGTCTGTGCTGTGCGTATCTGTGTCACTGTCTATCCCTCTTTTTCTTGGACTCGCCACTCCTTTCTCCTTCCCTATCTTTCATCTTGGTTCTTTTTCTTTCTCCCTAAGGGTCAAATATCCGTCCTTGGGTCCTGTTTCCTTACCAACTTTATTTGCTGTGTGACCTTGGGCAAGTGTCTGGACCTTTTTTTTTTTTAAAAGATTTTATTTATTTATTCGACAGAGATAGAGACAGCCAGCGAGAGAGGGAACACAAGCAGGGGGAGTGGGAGAGGAAGAAGCAGGCTCCCAGCGGAAGAGCCTGATGTGGGGCTCGATCCCATAACGCCGGGATCACGCCCTGAGCCGAAGGCAGACGCTTAACCGCTGTGCCACCCAGGCGCCCCAAGTGTCTGTACCTTTCTGTACAATGGGGATGACGAGAGCATCTACCTCAGATGGGTGTTGTGGGGGTTAAAAGAGTTAACGCCTTAGGACAGAATGCCTGCAGCTCATTAGTGCCCATATCCTGATGGCTCTCTTTTAATTTCCTATAAACATCACAAAGTTCTTTTTTTTTAAAGATTTTATTTATTTATTTGAGAGAGAGAGACAGCGAGAGAGGGAACACAATCAAAGGGAGTGGGAGAGGGAGAAGCAGGGCTTTCTGCCGAGCAGGGAGCCCGATGCAGGGCTCGATCCCAGGACACCAGGATCATGACCTGAGCTGAAGGCAGATGCTTAACTGACTGAGCCACCCTGGTGCCCCAACATCACAAAGTTCGGATTATCAAATGATTATAGCTGGTGCTTATAAAAAGCTGACAAGTTTCGGACCCTGTTCTAGAGACATTCATCCATTTGCTCCCCACAAACCCCTACAAAATAGGCACTATTTTACTCTTCATTTTACAGATAAGGAAACCGAGGCCCGGAGAGGTTGAATGACTTGCTTCAGGTTGCCCAGCCAGGAAGAGGCAAAGCTGGCTTCAGTCAGAGCCACTGACTCTTCCTGGTACAAGGATGGCTGACCCCTGATCGGGGGTGGGTGGGCATATGTACCCTTTTTGCTTTTATGTTCAGTGCTTAGGGGCTACAGCATGGTCCCCGGGGGTGTCTAGGCCGGATTCTTCCTGGCATTATCTGTCTCCGGCCCTCCTCCTGTACTGTCCCCTCCTCCCTCCTGCCACCGCCCACCTCAGACTTCCTCCTTCACTTGGTTGGACGCTACTACACCACATCCCACCGGCCCTTGGACTCCGGTGTCCAGCAGCGTCGCCTGCGTCATGGGGGTCCTTGGACCTTCCAACAGGCTCCTGTTCCTGCCTCTCCTTCTGACAGTGGGTGGTGAGTTGGGGGCTTCTATAGCTGCCTCCTGAGTCCCTGGGCTCGGCTTGGGGCAGAGCAGGGAGCGGGATAGAAAGAGAACCAAAAGGGAGGTGGGGGAAAGCAGATCCCCAGGCCCCCAAAACTTATGGCTGTCTCCCAGAGCCTGAGACCCCAAGATGTGGCCTCTGGTGGCAGCAGGGGGAGGGGACTCTGCGGGTGTTGCAACAGGACAGTTCGGGGTAGAAGTAACGCTGGCCAGTGACCTTGACGCTGGCCCACAGGTCCCACCAGACATCACTTTCCACTCTTATCTCCTGGCTATCAGGACCCACCCTCCTCAGGTTCTGTGCCCACCCTCCAGTCACAGCCCCATGCTTCAATTTACCTTCTTTTTCTCTCCTCAGGTTTCAGCCCTGTCCAGGCACAGAACGGTAGGCCTAGACTCTGCCGTCCTCCTCCCTACCTCCCAAAGACCTCCCCATCTCTGTCTGTTCCCCAGTCTCTCCAAACCTTCCCCTGCTGACATCTCTTCCCAGTTCCCAACTCCCACTGACCACTCCCAACTCCTATGCCCCATTCTCAGGATGCAACTGCTCCGTGGTAAGTCCTGGTGTGCTGGCGGGGATCGTGCTGGGGGACCTGGTCCTGACCCTCCTCATCGCCTTGGCTGTGTACTCCTTGGGTCGGCTGTTCCCTCGGGGGCGAGGGGCTGTGGAGGGTGAGTGGGGCTGGCAGGGGGTAGCCTGGGATTCTCTGAGGGAGGGGTAGGCTCCCAGGTCACAATCATCCAAAGGGACAGTGATGGAGGGGCTGATTTTGCAGCAGCAAAATGTTCCAAATTCACCATCTTAACTATCTCTGCGCTCTGCACTACTCCCCATCCCCCAGCAGTGACCAGGAAACAGCGCATCACTGAGACAGAGTCGCCTTATCAGGTGAGAAAACCAGCTTCTCTTCCTCACATCTCACTCCTACCCTGTGGGTGTCTGTCCTAAACACTTCCCCAGTCCTTCTAGAACCTAGACCCTAAAGCCACTTTCTCAGCAACATTTCAAACCCTCAAAGACTCATGGGGCATCTGTCCAAAACTGCTTTCAATGATCAATCATGACCTTATGCTCAGCTTAGAATGTGTGAGAAAACATAGGAAGGGCTTTACTTGCACAAGGGCAAACGTAGGCCTTAGTGCGAAGGCAAGCATGGAATTGTTCGGGACAGGTTGATTTCTGGGAGAAGCTCTCAGAAGGGCAGACGACATAATTCGGCCCTAATTCAGCAACTCTGAAGAGAGGAGTTTTAGAATTTGGGGGAAGATCCTGTATCCCCTTGAGAAGCTGATGAAAGCTAGAGACTCCTCAGAAAAATCCACACGGAATTTACAAAATTGTGCATATAATCTAGGGGTGGTACAAGTATCTTGAAACCCTTCTTAAGAACCACCATCCAGGGGCACCTGGGTGGCTCAGTCAGTTAAGCATCTGACTCTTGATTTTGGCTCATATCGTGGTCTCAGGGTTGCGGGATCCAGCCCTGTCTGGCTCTGTGCTCAGTGGGTAGTCTGCTTGGGATTCTCTCTCTCTCTCTCTCCCTCTGCCCCCCTCCGCGCTCGTGCTCTCTCAAATAAATAAATCTAAAAAAAAAAAAAAAGACCCCCCCATCTCCCCACTCCCACGTGTGCACGTGCGCACTCTCTATCTTAAAAAAAAAAAAACAGACACAAAACCACTGCTCAGACAGATGCATCTTTCCATCGCTTGCCTCTCAGTCATTGCCCTTCTCAACCCTTTAGGGGTCATGGGCTCCTGTGAGAATCTAATGGAAGCCAAATAGATCCCTTCCCATAAGGGTGCACACCCAGACCAGTCATTTGCTTATGATTTCAGGGATTCAGTCTGAGGGCTGCCTCTTGCGGCCATAGACGCCTCCCCCTGCAATTTTAAGCCTTGTTCTGTCAAGTCTCTTACTTATCTGTAGCTGGCTTTGCTTTTCCTCACTTGTGGATAAAAAGTCTCTTTGTAAAGTGTAAGCATCTTGAGTTTGGCTTTGTGAGGTCCAGAAGAATGAGGGAAATTTTCAGTTACTGGGGGCAATGAAATTTTAGGGCAAAGCATTATTCTAATTTATTCATCCTTTGGTGGAATTTGTCAAGCACCTCACAGCAACAGAGCTCATATCCTAGTTGGGGAGATGGACCTGAAGCAAATTAAAAGATAAGATAATTTGGGGCAGTATCATGAGGAAATAAAACTGGTGTGACAGTGACTGGAGTGTGTGTGTGGTGGGGAGAAGTTAGATGGCAAAATCAAGAAATGCTTCTCTGAGGAAGTGACGTGAGCTGCGACTTGAAGGGAGAAAGAACCATCCACGGGAATATCTAGGAAGCGCATGTTCCAGGCAGAAAGAACAGCTTGTGCAAAGGCCCTGAGGCTGGGGCGTAATGATGAGGCAGAGGAGACAGGGAAACACTAAATGCACTTGATTAAAATCCAGATCTTTTCCATGGCAGAAAGGTTAAAGAAGCTGCCGGGAGCCTTATAAGCCACTGGGAGAAGGCTGAATTTTGTTTTAAGTTTATTCAGAGGACCTCATCCACTAATGGTTCCCACCCTGTGCCTCCCATTAGGAGCTCCAAGGTCAGAGGTCAGATGTCTATAGTGACCTCAACACACAGAGGCCGTATTACAAATGAGCCCAAACCACAGCAGTCAACAACCTGATGCCTGGATCCGGTCATTCCTGATGTCTACCCAGCACCCTATTCCTACTCCCACGAAGATACAGATCCACAGAATGCCCACCCTGAGGGGTCAGACTGCTCTCCACTATTGCCCCCAAATAAATATGGCATACAAAAACACTGTTGAGTTATTCCAGATCTCTCAGCTGAGGGGGCAGGGATATGTGGGGTTCTAGGGGGTCATGGACCCAGAAACAGCTAAATAGGAGGGAAGCTTTGGGGACCCTGGGGTTCTTTGAAGAAGAATTAGAACCAGAGGGAGTTCAATTGTTTTATTCCACCCCAAAGTGGGGAGTGCGTTTCCTGTGTGGCCGCATACCATGCGGGATGAGAGGGTCAGAAGTCAAAGGTCTCACTTACAAGGGGGTCAGCCCCTGCCAGGCATGTTGATGTAGACTTTGTCATCTTCTGGGGGTGGGGGAGAGAAAGCATGAGGCCTGACCACCTACCACCCACCCACATCTCCACCTTCCTGGGGACCCCCTGTCTCAGGGGTTTCCTCCGGAGTTCCCCCCTGCACCGCCCCCAGGGTTTCCCCAGCATCTCCTCCAGGGCTTCCCTGGGGGACCCCTCCCTGGGGACCCCCTCTCTAGGGACTCCTCTCCCTCCGGGCCCCACCCTGTCTCTGCCCTCACCTCGGATGGGCCTGCGGCGTGGGCAAGCCCACACAAACACCACTGCAACAATGAGTAGCGACACCACCGCATCGGCGGCCAAGAGGCCTGCCAGCACTGGCAGAGAGAGGGGCCCACATCCGGAACAGGAACCTGGAGGGTGGGGGCCGAGGCAAGAAGGCGGTTGAGGGAGGTTCCAGACCCTCAGGGCTGCACTTTGGGCGTCTGGGGCAGAGGAAGTCCCTGGGGGGAGGCGGGGATGTCTGAGATTCCCTGAGGTTGACTTGGGGGATGAAAAGGGAGGTGGGGTCTGGAGAGAAGTGGGAGGGTGAGAGTCCCAGCATAGAGGGACATACGTGGTGCTTTGGGCATAGTGGGTACTCCCAAAGAAGGCTGGGGGGTGGCCGAGTCCCTGGGGCTTCAATTTGGTGATGAGGGCAGTGAGATGGGGACCCAGAGAGGACAGCAGATGTCCTGGGGGCTCTCATTTGGGGGTGAGAAATTAGCTGGTGACCTAGAGAGCCACCGGGGGTGTTCCAGGACCCTCAGGCCACACTTCAGGGGCAGAAGCAGTACCTCAAGAGCCATGGCAAAAGGGGAGGAGTGCCAATTTCTCACCTGGGGTCACCAGAGCTGCAGCCACTGTGAAAAGAGAGGGAAAGTGGATTAGCAAGGAGAGGTGGTTCCCAAAACAGGGTGCAAGGAAAGGTGATGTCCTGAGAAGTAACCTCCAGAGAGCGCAAATGAGAAAGAGGCAAGAGAGACAGAAAATCAAAAGTAGAAGTAGAGACAGACCCAGCAGTGAGAAGGGGAGATTAACAGGCAGCTACTCCAGACTCAGCTTCTCTCCCCCAAAGAACCAGGCTCGGAAGCCAAAATGGATCCCCAGGAAGGAAGGGATCCTGGGAGGACCTGCCCTTAGCTCTCCTCCCTTCAGATGTCACCAAGCCACCCCTCTCATAAATGCTCTGCCCGCCACCCCCCATAACCACTGGCTTCACCTGGCAGCACAAGCAGGAGCAGGAGGACACCTGAAGGGGCCATGGCGGGCTGGGGGCTAGAAGGGGTCTGGCAAAAGGCTGTGGTCCAGAGAAGTCCTGAGGAACAATGGGGGAGTGAAGAAGCAACAACAGCGGATGTCACCCTGCTGGTGGCAAGGTCACCTGCTTCCTGTGTGATGGTGTGGGAGGGGGAGAATTGGTGGGTCCCTGTGACTGCCTTTGGGGATCAACTGGATGTAGGGTCAGAGACCAGGGAGGCTGCTATGATTGTCCAGATGGGAGGTGACAGATGGACCAGGTTGTGGGCATTGAGGAGGCTCTGGAGAGATTTTGGAGGTGAAACCAACACAACCTGCTGATCGTGTAGGTATGGGTGTGTGTGAGAGAGGGGGATTCAGGATGACCAAAGCTTCTGGACCTTCTGGACGAAGCAACTGAAAAGACGGAGCATCCTTTGACAGACATGGAGAGGAGGGGAGCAGGTTTAGGGGGAAACTGCCAAGGTCTGGGGACACTGAGTTGGAAATGCCTGATAGATCTCCCTGGAGATATATAAATTTTCGGGTTGATGGCTTATGGATGGTATTTAAAGCCACGGGACTGGATGAGATCACCAAGGAAGTGAGTTCAGACAGAGGAGTGCCCCTGGCCCCCAAGAATGGGTGAAGAGGTGGAAAGAGCCAGGGAAACTAGGAAGGAACAACGTGTGAGGAAGGAGAAGCAGGAGAGCAGAAGTCTTGAAAGGCTGGCAGAAATGATTAACATGGCCACAGATGTGGGAACTGAGAATGAGCCTCCCCTGGGAATGTCAAGTTGGCTTGAGGGCTGGGAATTCCTGTCAGCTTAGTCTACAGCTATACCAGGCACCCAGCAAAGTACCTCCCTTAAGGTAATAAATTATTCTTAATGATGAATGAATAAATGAGAACTGACCTCTGAAAAAGAAGGTGATGTGGGGAAGAGGGAGAAGTTTGATCCCACCGACGTGAACTTCCCTCCCTTGGGACCAGGAAGTCCTGAACCCCAGCCTCCTCTCACCCCAGGACTCAGTAATACTGTCCCCTCCCAGCTCAGGCCCCAGAAATCAAAGCCTCCGGCCCACCTTGGACAGAGACCCAGAAGTCCAGGCCCCCACTGCCCTCCTCCTTAGGGTGTCCGCTATCCCCGGCCGTTTCTCTCTCAGACCAAAGTTGGGGTCCCCCAGCTCCCTCTTTCCAGGGAGGCTCAGGAGTCGCGCCCTTAATGTCAGCCCCGCCCATTCAGAGACCAGGCTTGTTCAAGCGCGACACGGGGACTCCCGGGCCTGTGGGCGGGGCCCTGCCCTTGACTGGGCGGTGCCAGAAGCCCAGTTTAAAAACTCGCGGGGCACTGACTCTAGATCGGGGACCCGGCGGCGGCTCCGCGGGGCAAGTGCGAGGCTGGCGCAGCGCCGAGGCCGCGGCCCTGGGGGCCCGCAATCCGCGCCACGGAATCCGCGAGGTAATGGAGGGGGCGGGGAGGAGAGGCACGCTCGGCCCCTTGAGAGAGCGAGGGCTGGAGTCCTGCTCTTGCGAACCTGAGAGACGGAGCTGGAGCATCAAGCCTGGGTGCTGAGAGTGAGCGTACTCGGTATTTGGAGGGGGCAGGAGGCCAGGACTTCTGGGTGGTGATGGAGGAACGGCTGGGATTCTGGGCTCCTGGGTCCTGGGGGGTAAGGGACCGGGGAATCGGAATCCTGGTGGTTGCTTAAAAATCAGCCACGAGTCGCTGCGGGTGAAGTCCCGCGCCCGGCCGCAGGGGTCCACGTTGGCCTTGACCCTGCCCGGGCCCCGGGAATTCCCGAGTCCCCACCCACCCCGGGTCCCCGGGCAGAGCAGGAATTCCCCACGTGCGGGGATTCCGAGAGCTCCACGCCTGGCCGCGCGCCCCGCCTCTGAGCGGGACACCTGCGGCGCGCCGCCGGGAGAGGAAGGGGTGGATGGAAGATTCCCTTGCGTGTGCGCCGTGACGTCAGCACGTCGTGTCTGGGCTGTTTCCGAGTTCGCCCTCCCCCGCTTAACCCTTGCTCTGCCGGAACCCGGGCTCGGAAGGGTGAGGGTTGAGGGTCCAGACTTCCTTGGTGGTAGGGACCAGGCTTCTGGAAACTGAGACTCCCAGGTGCAAGGCAGGGCGAGGCTGAGGGCCCGGACTCCTGGGTCCTGGGAAAAGGGGTGCTAGGCTCTCGGACTCCCGCAGAATGGGGCCTGGACTCTTAGGTCTGAAGGAGGGATAGGGTCTGAACTTCCGGAGCCCAGATGAGCTAGGGGGCTATTGATTCGTGGTTCCCTGGGGAGAGGGGCTGGGGACTCGGACGCCTGGTTTCCTGAGGAAAGTGTGTCAGGTCAGCTTCTAGGGCGGAGAGATGTTGGGAACCTGGATGTGCGTCTCCAGGGAGTGATTCCCAGCGACCCCCAAGGCCTCCGGACTGGGAGATCTGGGGGCTGGGATTTTTCACGGAAGTTGGGGGAGGTGCAGCAAAGGAGCGCCCTCCTCCCCCTTCCTCAGTTTCCACGACGCTGGTGGAAAGTTGGGTCAGAGGGGAAAGTGCGGAGCAAAGGGAAGGAAACGGCGGAGGCGGAAGCTGCACCTGAAAGCTAAGATTGGCTTTGGAGTTCTCAGGCGGCGTCAGTGTGCCAGTTTTTCCGCGCAGGAGGGTGAGGGAGGGTGCCCGAATCCACTCCCCCGCATAGTTGGGTGACTTAAGGACCTCTGATTGCTTCCCTCCCCTTTTCCTGTCCCCTCCTTCAGTGAGCCGGAGTGAACGCAGCCACTGCCCATCACAGACCGTGAAGAAGCTCCTGGAAGAGCAGAGGCGCCGTCAGCAGCAGCCTGACGCTGGTGGAGTACCGGTAAGATCCATGAAGCCCCATAAACTGTAATTCGTGAAGCCACGTCCTGTTGGGGAGAGGCTTGATGGCTGATGGGCCCTTGGAACAGATGAGAGGTGTAGTCCTGACTTAGATGCGCTGTGGGTGGGGAATGGATGCGAGGGATCTCTCAGATAAATTCCCCCGTGTTCCTGTTTTTGTTTATCTCTCTACAGGGACAGTTTCCACCTCCCCTGGCCCAGTCCCTGACTCCATCTGTGAATGAGAGTGAGGCCGGTAAGTCTGCAAACTCATCTGGTTCCCTCAGCTCCAGCCCCAGCTTTCTTCAGGGACTCAGACACCCCAAATCTTAGAACCCGGGGAACTTAGGAGTCAGACCGTCTTTCTTGCTGGGACCCAGTAGCAGTTGATCTCCCAGATTCTCTGGAGCCCATGGGTGTATGTACACAGTCCTTCCGTGTTCCAGGGGCTCAGGCTCCCAGCTTTTTGTTGCTCCCCATGTCTAGGCCCTCAACCCTCAGTGTCCCTGGAGTCCAGGTCCCAGAAGTCCAAGCTTTCAATCCCTTGGTGTCCTGGCTTCTGGGTCCCAGCCCTTTAGTGTCCCACAGGTACTAGCTCTCAGTACCTCGGGAGATTCAGGGCCCTCACACCCGCCCTCCAGCCTTGGTCGTGATTTGCCCGGCTCTCATAACCAGGCCTGCCCCTGTTCCTCCTCTCACAGGCCATTCTCGCTTCCCAGTACACCAAGAGACTGTGGGTTCTGGACTTGGCAGCCTGGCTCCCACCACAGGCTTTCCAGACTGGGACCCCAACACGCATGCTGCCTACACAGACAGCCCCTACTCTTACCCTCCTACTGCTGCTGAAGGCTTCCCGACTCCTGACTTCTACCCACCCTCCGACCCAGGGCGGCAGTGTCCATTTTCTGTGGGGATGGAGGTGAGATATAGAGCGGGAACAGGATGCTGAAGGGCCCCAAAATTCCCAGTTGCCCTCATGCTAGATTAAGATCCCATTCTTCAGATGGGCAAAATTGAGGCCCCAAGGTCCAGGGTCACTTGGTATAGATGGGGCACCCAGCCACTCTCCCTGGCACTCTGTCCATGTACGTGTATATGTTTGGAAGAGGGAATTCTTAGCTGACTGGCTCTGCCCACCGCATGTATCCTTTAGGACCCCCTGGATACCCGGCTTTATGCAGAACCTTCCCTGCCACAGGCAGGATCCTGGAGAGGTTCTGGACTCCCCTTAGGACCCCCACAGTTGCCCCCTGTGCCCACCGGACCATCCCTGGACACAGCCCGTGCTCACATGCTGGCTTTGGGGCCACAACAGCTGCTGGCCCAGGATGAGGAGGGAGACACGTGAGTATAGGGGATTGCAGTCTGCCTGTTCCTGGCTTAGCTGGGGTGGGTGCTGTGCTCACTGCTTGCCCCCACCTGTCCTCAGGCTCCTGCACCTGTTTGCGGCTCGGGGGCTGCGCTGGGCAGCGTACGCCGCAGCTGAGATGCTCCAAGTGTACAGACATCTGGACATTCGTGAGCATAAGGGCAAGGTGAGGGCCAGGGGCCTGGACTCCTGGATTTGAAGGGAGATGGTCTGGGAGCCTGGATTCTTGGTTTTCAGGGAGGAGACTGGGGGCCCAGACTGACCTCCTTATCTCCTGCAGACCCCTCTCCTGGTGGCCGCCGCCGCCAACCAGCCCCTGATTGTGGAGGATCTGCTGAAGCTCGGAGCGGAGCCCAATGCCGCTGATCATCAGGGACGTTCTGTCTTGCACGTGGCTGCAACCTATGGGCTCCCAGGAGTGCTCTCGGTATGGCCAGCTGCCCGGTGGGGTGAATGGGATGGACTGGTCGCTCAGATCCTGGCTTCCAGGGCTAGGAGGCCTGGGGAGACTCTAATCTAGCACTCCGCCTTCTCCTTCTCAGGCTGTGATTAACTCGGGGGTTCAGGTTGACCTGGAAGCCAGAGACTTTGAGGGTAAGTTGGGTGGGTGTGGCAGGTGGGGCTTGGGTGGGGTGGGCGCTCCGGATGCAGAGCCCTCATCGTCTCCACCCTGCAGGCCTCACCCCTCTCCACACAGCCATCCTGGCCCTCAACGTTGCTATGCACCCACCTGACCTATGTTCCCGGGTGCTGAGTACCCAGGCCCGAGACGGGCTGGCTTGTGTCCAGATGTTGCTGCACATGGGTGCTGATCACACCAGCCAGGTGAGCTGGGCAGTGGGCAGCCGGCCCCTGGGAGGGTGTGTGGGATGGGTCACCTGGATGTCTGGCGGCTTCAGACAAACGCTGACTTTGCCTTTTGCCAGCCGTGTGAACTTGAGCACGTGGCTTCGTTTTTCTATGCCCCAGAGAATAAGATTACTGATCCTAGCTTGTATTTATCAACCACTTCCTATTCAACGAGCACCAGGTGTCACGGATGAGCTAATCGAATCCTCACCAACCGCCTTTGACATGGGCACTGTTATTACTTTTCCTGCTTTACTGATAAAAGAAACTGAGGCACAGGAGTCAAAAATCTTACACCCTGTAAGTGTCAGAGAGGGGATTAGAATCAGGTGACTTCACGCCAGACTCCAGCCCTTCATGGGCAGGCTGAGAGAATTAAACATCCACTTACCGTTTTGTTTTGTTTTTTAGTTAAAGAATTTTGAACACAGATAAAATACAGAAAATAGTGTAGCGACCTCCCCGTACCCAACGTCAGCAATCAGCAACTTGTACCCAGTCCTGCCCCATCAATTCCTCGACTTTCCTATAGCATTTTAAAGCAAACCCAAGCATGTATTTTCATCCACAAAAATTTGTGTCTTTAAAGTTAAAAACTCTTTTAACCTCAATACTATCATTGTACCTTAAAAAAATTAATCTCATAATATCAAATATCCTGGCTGTGTTCAAATTTCTGATTGACTCTAAAGTGATATACGTTGTTTTTTCATTAAAAAAACCTATTGCCATTATAAGACTTTGAAGGTTGCTCTTAGGGGCGCCTGGGTGGCACAGCGGTTAAGCGTCTGCCTTCGGCTCAGGGCGTGATCCCGGCGTTATGGGATCGAGCCCCACATCAGGCTTCTCCACTGGAAGCCTGCTTCTTCCTCTCCCACTCCCCTGCTTGTGTTCCCTCTCTCACTGGCTGTCTCTCTCTCTCAAATGAATAAATAAAATCTTTAAAAAAAAGAAAGAAAGAAAAAGAAAGAAAGAAAGTTGCTCTTAATTTAGAGCTTCCCCCTCCCGTCTCCTTGTCTCCTCTCCATGATTTATTTGGTGAGCCAACTAGGTTGTTTAGCCTTGTATAAACACATCGTATTTCTAATATCCGTTATCATTACAAACTCTTTACAGGCACATAATAAAGTTTCATTGTGGAAAATGTGTTTATTTTCTCCAAAATGTGAAGAGAACAGCTCAGAATGGAAGTGCATATAGGCTTAGTTTAGTCCCCTGATTAATGCTGCTCAAGTCCCATCCTTAGAGATAAAGTACAGTCCGTGTGGGATGGGTGCGTTTTACCATGCCTAACAGAATGTGGGGTGGCCAGGGCAGCTGCTAGCCCAGAGCTCCTTTGGAGGATCAGAGCCTTTTTCTCAAAGACACTCGGGCTGGAAAATTGTCGTAGTAAACATAGTTCTGTGATGCCTATGACGTGAATGGCACCCCCTTAAATGTGGTACTCTTGTATAGTGCACAACATAGATAATGGTGTAAGGCACCCGTGGGTGCTTGCAAAGGAGAGACAAGGCGTCTAAAGGCTCTTGGGTTCTGTGGGAGGGGCCCTGGGTGTGAGGACTGGCCTGACTTCCGCCGTTGCCTTCTCTACAGGAGATCAAGAGCAATAAGACAGTTCTGCATCTGGCTGTGCAGGCCGCCAATCCTGCCCTGGTTCAGCTGCTGCTTGAGCTGCCCCGGGGAGACTTGCGGGCCTTTGTCAACATGAAGGTGGGGGCCTAGGTTGGAATGTGCGATTGTGTAGGATGTGAAGGTGAAGGGCAGGGGGATGTTGGGAGGCCTGTGGGCTGTGGCTGTGGCAGGGACAATGTACAGAACACAGGTGGGGACCGTATAGGATGTGGACGTAGATTGCGGGAATGTACGGGACATAGAGGGGTGCGTGGAATGTGACTGCGGAGGGGATTCTGGGTGTGAGCAGGGGCAAGTGGGATGCGGCTGTGCAGGCAGGAGTGTGGGATTTGGGTGTTGGAGACTGTGAAGTGTACCGTTGAGGGCCCAGGCCAGCTGAGTCTGAATCCTCATCAGCCCTCCCCGCACTGTCCCCAGGCCCATGGGAACACAGCCCTCCACATGGCGGCTGCCCTGCCCCCTGGGCCGCCCCAGGAGTCTATCGTGCGGCGCCTGCTGGCAGCTGGGGCGGATCCGACACTGCGAAACCTGGAGAATGAGCAGCCTGTCCACCTGCTGCGGCCTGGGCCGGGCCCTGAGGGGGTGAGCGCTGAGTCCACCCTGACTGCAGAGTGGCCTCTGACCTAACAGGGAGAGCCCCTGACCCTACCCATTCGTGACTTTAGGGGGTGACTTTTACTCTCGGAAGGTGACCTTGATCCCTATCCAAACCTGACTTGAAAATGTGACCTCTAACCCCAGTGTTTGATTTCTGACCTGATATTGGTGACTCCTCCTAACCTCTACTTCAACCCTGACCTCTACTTCTAACCCCAAATCCTGACCTCAAGGTGTGACCTTTGATTCCCAAGTGTGATCTCCAACCCCTCACCCCAGCCCTGAGTTCTGACCTCAAAGTGGGACTTCTGACCTAAATGCGACCTATGACCCCTTGCCTCTACCCTCCGATTCCTGGTCCTCAATGTTAACCCCAAAGTGGGAACCCCCGCCCAGCAACAGCCTTCCCCTTCATCCCCAGTTCTGGCTCCTGAACCTTTTTTGTGTGTGAACCATCATCCCTAACTCCACATCTTGACTGTGAACCTCTGACCTGCAAACCCAACCGATCCTTCTCTGCTTCTCCACCTTCCCCTCCAACTTCACGGGGTCTGTGGCCCTGACCTCTCTCTCCAGCCTCCCTAACTTCTCCTCCCCGGTCTTGTCTGCAGCTCCGGCAGTTACTGAAGAGGAGCCGTGTGGCACCCCCAGGCCTGTCCTCTTAGGACTCAAATCCAGAACCTGGACTGATTTTTCCAGTCCCCACCGTCCTGTGGGACAGCCAGCGTATGCTAATGTTGCAAATCCATGATAATGTATGTGGAATGTCCTGCCAGCGGGGTCTTACATTAAAACCCCAAAATGGCTGCTGGGGGTAAACGAATCCCAATATTTGGGGTTGTGTAATACCCCTCCCCCACCCACAAGGAGCCCTCTTGATGATTTCTGTGAAATCGAGGCCCCTTGATTGTTTCTGTGAAACACCCTAGACCCCTAACCCTTTCTCCATTGGGATCTTTTGGGACCCCCTTCCCTACTCAACTCCAGTTCAACTCACCTAGAACCCCAGATGTGATTTTCCTACATAGTACTTGGGGTACCCCCAGAATAGCTCCCAGTGTTATCCAGTAGATGACCCCCCAAACCTCCCCAGGACCCACACCATTCAGGTCCTTACCCCTGAGACATAGGAAGGACTCTCCTAGATTCAAGTCCCCTAGGTCCTATGCTTTCTAATTCAGAACTCAGCTGGACCCCTGTCCCAGATCTGCGCATTTCCAGTGAATCCCTCCCCTATCTGAAACTCCTTATTAAACTCAGTTTGGACTATACAGTCAGTGTCTAAATCTCTGGGGGGATTGGTGTAGGGGAGCGGCCATGGCGCGTGGCTGAGGAGGCAGGTTTGGATGACTCTGTGGGGTGGGGTGTGTAGCAGACTGTGGGTACCAAGTCTGCGTCCTGTCACCTTCACCCCATCAGCACCTGGTGGTCTGAATGCCTGTGGGCATCATGAGACCGCTGGTGCCTGCTCTACCCTGGGTATGAGCCTGGTAGCCTTAAGTGCCAACAAGTTTATGCCACTTCCCATCTAACAGCCCTCGAAGCAGAGACTGAGGGGAGATGGTCTAGAAAGACTCCAGGTCCCTCACCTCTGTATGAGGATAGTGTAGAAGTGTGTGTTCTACACAGGCTCTCAGAATTCCCCACCAGAATCAAACTCCAGTTCCCCCACACAGTTCTAGCTTGATGACATTCCCTTTCCTGATGCTTTCCCTTTTCTGTGTCCTTTCCCACCTCCCCTACCAATAGATTGTCCTCAAATCCTGCTTCTGGAGAGACCCAAACTAAGATAGAAGACCTCCACAATGCCCCTTTCTCATAACTGCCCCACAGCCTCTGCTCTGGATTTCATCCCAATCTTATCACCAAAACAGCCCTGCTGAAAGCCCACTGACTTAGCCCCCCACTGCTCAGAGCCTCTCAAGGACAACAAACCAAGCATACTTCAGGGCATGTGCCCGTGTCTCCACCCCAAAAGTTAAGGCTTGAAACAACCATCACTATTTGCTCATGATCCTACAGTCTGGTCTGGGCTCGACTGGACTGTCCTGCTTTGGTCACTCGTGGCAGCAGTCAGCTAGAGGCCTGATTGGGCCGGACAACTTCACGCACAGTCTGATAGCTCAGCCGGGATGGGTGGAACCAGTGGGAATGGGCCAAGCAGCTCTTTCCTCATGTGGTCCCTCCAGGAAGGTGGGTGAGTCTCTTCACAGGGTGGTTCCAAGAAGTGTTGTAAGAGAACAAGTGCTCGTTTGCACCGTGCTTGTTGACATCGCATTGGCCAGAGTCATTCACATGGCCAAGCCCAGAACTCGGGGAGGGAGCTCCACACCAGGGCTTGAATATTGGGAGGTGGAGTTTCGGGAGCCACCTGTGTTAGTCTCCCGCAAGAGCAGCCCTGAACCAGGGTGTATCTCTTTCTGTGTATGCACATAGTCGCAGCTGACCCGAGAAGAATCCATAGGAATGTTATTCCATAGATTCTAAGAACTTGACCGGAATTCATCTTACAGTCATATTGTGGCATAATTTAATTTCTGTATTTTTTCCTTTGTGGTACAAAGGTATTTTATCATCTTTCTATCATCTATCTATCATCTATCATCATCTATCTATATTTTATCTATCATCTATTTTATGTATGTATGTATGTATGTATCATCTATCTTAGAGTGTGAGTGAGGGGTGCGGCAGAGGGGGAGGGAGAGGGACGAGCAGACTCCATGCTGAGTGTGGAGCCCAGTGTGGGCCTCGATCCCAGGACTCATGATCACATCCTGAGCCAAAATCCAGAGTTGGATGCTCAAAGGACTGAGCCACCCAGGTGCCCCCATAAGGCTATTTCTTTTTTTTTTAATTTTTTAATTAATTAATTTATTTATTTATTCGACAGAGATAGAGATAGCCAGCGAGAGAGGGAACACAAGCAGGGGAGTGGGAGAGGAAGAGGCGGGCTTAACCGCTGTGCCACCCAGGCGCCCCCATAAGGCTATTTCTTAACATTGATGGCAGTTCAGCGTCTTTTGACATATAAGATGTATATCCCAACATGTATCAACAAACACATGCACACACATATTAAAATGACAGAATGATAGAATGTCTCTAAGAAACTATTATTAAAAGAAAAATTAACAAATTGTTTTCACTGGGAAAAGAAGGCAGCTTAGCGGCACAAGAGCATCAGATGAACAATAGCAATCCCCTGCTGGAATTTCAACTATAAGCGTTTTAAAATTAATTACCCTAAGTATCGCCATTAATAGGTAAATATTATTAAGGAATCACACCCTGAGCATAGTGAACAAAATGGCCTTTCACTTCCTGTCCCTCCCGCCTGGAGCTCCTTATTCATTGTTAGCCTGTTGATTGCCCTTGACTGTGAAAACCCAAAGGCAGCATTTTCCCCTATCCGTGGTGCTCGTCATAGATTTCTGCTGGGGTTGTCTCAGTACAACTACAGGTATAACCGGTATCAGAAGGATGTTGGAAACTGGATTCTCCCAAGAAGCTGTGGCATTGTATCCAACTTGCCTCATGTAGGCATCTTCCTCCCAATGCCTACCACGTCTATATTTAAAATACATGACTTGTATTTACATGTATATATTATGAAGAGACACTCTGAGCTCATAGGCTCTTCAGAAGAATATCTAACTCTAGGTGCTTCCTCCCTAGTCCATCTGTCAGAAAATTGTGTACTAAGCTGACATTAAAACATGACATATTACTGCCACCTGCTGGGAAGTTGTGGTAAAAATGCAAATCTACAGTGTCTAGAACGTGAATGGTATATCACTTGGAATTTTGCAATGCACAGCCTGAACAGAATATGGGACAGCCTCGAATTACTAGACAGCAGGTTAGCAAAATGACTGAGTATGGAGACTGGAGCCAGGTTGCCTGGGTTAAATCCCTAGCTCTGACCATTCCTAGATGGTGACCAAGGACATGTGATGTAACTTATCTCCATTTCTTAACCTATAAATGGGAATAGTCACAGTACCTCCTTCATGGGATAGAAGTAATGATTAAGTGTGTCAATATATGTAAAAAGCTCTGGCACAGGGTGAGTGCCTTAAGAGTATTTGCTGTCATAATGTTCTAAAATTTATTTAACAAATACTTGTGGAGTAGCAGGCATACTTCTAACATCTCCACAACTATTAACCTTTTTAGTTTCCATAACAACCCTCTTGGGACAGGTAACAGCATCTGCAGAGGGCTAACCCCAACGTCACAAGATGGGGTGCATGAAGATTTAAATTCCAGTAGGCATTTGCAGACATCACATTCCCCTCTCTGGGACACGTAACTGGAATTTCCACACATCGGGGGATTCCTGTTGCCTCCCAAAGAAGGGATGAAAACCTGTGAGGGGCGCCTGGGTGGCTCAGGCGCTAAGCGTCTGCCTTTGGCCCAGAGTGTGATCCCAGGGTCCTGGGATCGAGCCCTGCATTGGGCTCCCTTCTCTGCTGGGAGCCTGCTTCTTTCTCTCCCACTCCCCCTGCTTGTGTTCCCTCTCTCGCTGGCTGTGTCTCTCTCTGTCAAATAAATAAATAAAATCTTAAAAAAACAAACATGTGAATGGGAAGAGGGGTTCAAGATTCTCAGTCCCTCTTTAGGATCGCAGGTGGGGGTGGATGCTGTGTGTGATTGAGTGTGAGGGTGAAGCTGCCAGAACACAGCTTCCTTGCAGTCTGTCCCGGGATTCAGCAAACAGAGGTCTTGAAGTAATGAACCGTTCAGCAGCACGGAAAGCTCCTGAGTGGGCAAGGGGAGTCTATCCAGCCTTTGGGCCCGGCCACATGCAAGCCAATTCTGGCCCTTCGTACAATCTCCGCCCGGATTTAAAAATCCTTCATACTGTTTGAAGAGGTGAAGGAGGCCTGGGCAGGGATCCACACCGGCGTCCAGAGCTATGAGTACACGCTGATTTCCCCACAGAGACGCACGATGGCATGGTGGGGAACAGGATTTTATTGGGTTGTTAGTGGAGAGCACACGGGAGGGTGAATTCTAGGAAACAACAGACACTGGGACCAAGGTGGTGATCACCTTAAGGAACAATAAATTAACTTATAAAATAAATTAAGGTGAGGAAGTCCCAAACAGGGAGGCAGCTGGGAGTACCTGGGGATTTCTTGGGAATGGAATTTGGAATTGGAAAGGGGAAATAAGAATTTCCAGCCCCCTCACAAAGAGTGTGAAATGAACATTTTCAAGACCCCGCCCCCCAGGCTGGGAGCTGGGGTTCTGGGGCTCTAGGTAGAGGGAAGGTCTGGGCTCAGCCAAAGAGGGTGAAAGGGGCTGGTTCAGGGTCGTTCCTCCAGGAAGCGGTAGGTGGGGTTCTCATAGCCATGACGCTGCAGTTCACGCAGCTGCTGCTCCTCCAGGGTCAGCATGGGGTCCACCTGCAGTACGGGCCGGGAGGAACAGAGGGGCATAGGGACCTGACCGCAGATCTCACAGTTCCTCTGTGCCCAGGCTCTGGAACACCCCCCCCCCCCCATCCCATGTGTTTGTCTCTCACCTCCACCACTCCATGGCTGATAGCCCCATAGGGCTTCTTCCTGCGCAAGAGCAGTAGGGAGAGGACGATCAGGGAGCCCCCACCTGCTCCCATGATCAGCAGCCCAGACACGGCCTCTCGGGACACACCTGTCCCGGCTGGTGCCTGTGCGGAGAGGACATGGGGCAGGGGACATCTTTGAGGCTCACCAAGGCCCTGTGTGGCTTTGGGAGTCACAGCCTAGCTACTGACTTCTGACCTCTCCCCCTAGGTACCCAGAATAGTCCTCCTCTTACCAGCTCATCTCTCTGAATCTCCGATGAGTGGAAAGGAAAACCCCTTGGAACAGACACATTCACCTGGGGGAGCAGGAGGTGTCAGGGACTCAGGAGTCTGGGCCCCAGCCTCCTCCTCCCCTGGGCCCCGACAGGGCGTCCCCCAGCCTTCTTCTTCCCTAGGACCCCAAAGTCCATGTCCTCAATCCCTTCTTCCCTCAGGCCAAGGAATCCAAACCCCTGACACCCTCCTCCTTCAGACCTTGGAGTCCAGGACCCCTCTCCCATCCACCCTCAGGCACCTACAGGTCTAACTTACCTTTCGCTCATACTGCTCCAGCGGGGACATCTTCTCCTTCCCAGGGGATGCAGCATCTTGTTCTGTGGACCCTAACCCCCAAGTCCTATCTTACTCCTGAGAGTCAAGAACGGTGCTACCCCTGCCTGAGAAGGTGGTCAGAAGGGGCACCGGACTCTACCCCAGCAGGTCTGGTGCTCCCCACGCATGGACTCTTTTCCATTCTGGGCTTAGGGACTAGAGGGATTTGGTGGCTGGGGTCTATTCTGGGAGATACTCACCTTTTGGAAGGGCCATGGGGGTGTCTGCTGGCAGGCAGAGGAGGCAAGACAGGTGGAATAGTGAAGAAAGGAGGGCATCATCGAGGAAAGGGTGGAGACACACCCTCCCAAGGGCCCAAGGCCTACAGAGGCCTCCACAACCTTGGACATCCGTTTCTATCCTCTCCCACTCACTGTTGTGGCTAAGATACCCTCAGACTTTAGGGGACTAGACTTGAGGTTGGGTGCCTGTCCCCCAAAGTCTGGGCTATCTATATTTGGGTTAACTTACCGTCCTTGGAATCCAGAGGCTGCAGCCCACCCTTGTCTTCACTGCTGCCCCTGGGGGCGGGGGCTTCCAATTCATTGGGACCCAGGTGCTCAGAGTGGAGGAGCTCCTCTGAGGGGAACAGGCAGAAAGGGGGTCGAGATCGTGAGCGTAGGGATGCCACAAAACAAAACTGGGTGAATAAATGGCATCCTAATAGTAGCATGATCTGGCGTAGCCGTAAGTGTGATCTGGGAAAGTGGGGAGCTAGATGGAGACGCCCCTTGGCAGGGAGGATGAAGGTTGAAGTTTCAAGAGAACGGCTTCTTTAAAGAGCAGGCTCACGTGTGGGATATCCGGGAGGAAGTCACAACAGATCTGGGGGCTGCGGTAGGTCACGCTTTCTGGTGTTCGTTCTCTCATGGGGGCCCCTTCCTTTGAATCTGGACTGGGTTTGTCACCTGCTTTAACCAACGGAAGGTGGGGCCCTGCCTTAAGAAGCCCTGGAACGGGAACCAGGGGTCACAGGCACTCACGGATCTGGGGCCGCAGCTCCTGAGCCAGGCGGGGGTTCTGGTCAAGCAGCCCCAGGCTCTGATTCATTCTTTCTTCAATGACTTGAAGGTGGGTCTGCACCTGTGGGGGAGGTAAGCATGAAGGATGAACGGGGCATCAAGGAGAGATCAGGAAACTGAGGAAGGGTGAATCAGGAAGGTCAACAGGCCCAAAGAAAAGTAGCATATACAATGGACAGGAAGTACGGTACAAAGGCCAAAAATTGGGCCACAGGAGGAAGAAAACTGGAGGAGGAGAAGCAGAATAAAAGGAAAAGAAAAAGGTGTACAGCAGACAGGAAGTGAGGGGCTTGGAAAAGGAAGTAAGGCGGAAGGGAAAGGAGTAGTCACTGGGAAAAGTGCGCAAGAGACAATACAAGTACAGGATACAGGGAATATGGCATAGACGACAGGAAGCGGACGAGAGTGAGTAGGAGGAGCAGAAAGTAGGGTCTGAGGAAAAGAAAGTGAGGTTTCAGGGGTTACAGAAAAGGAAGTGGGATTAGAGGGTCCTATAGAAATGATGTTCAAGGGCAAGACTTGGAGTTCAAAAGCGTAGAATGGGGTAGTGAGAGACAGGGAGAGAACATCCAAGAAATAGGAATTAGGATCTGGGGGCACAGAGCAAGGGCTGCATGGAAAACAAGGGGGTTAGGGAGAAAGGAGAGCGGAAGGACAGGTACAGGGTATAAGGCCCAAGAGAGGGATTCTGGGAAAGGAAGTAGGAATCCAAGGGACAAGAAGGGGGTCAAAGGCACAGGGGTGGTGGTGGAGGGGTGGGGGGTGAGGGCAGTGTTTCAGGGTCAGGGAGTAGGGATCCAAGGGGCTGGAAAGGGTCCTAAGGCACAGAGGTGGGGGGTTGCCAGGGACAGGAAGGGCGTCCAAGGGACAGAAAGAGCGTCTAAGGGATGGGGTCCCAGACACAGGGGTCGGAGGGAGAACGGGGTATTCGGGAGCTGGAGTGATAGGGATGTGAGCACCTGGAAGCGCATCTGCTGGGCCTTCTCAGGGTCCACAGCAGCCACGTGCTGGAAATGCCTCAGCGTGTGCCTTTGCTCCTTCTGCTCGGCCCGCAGGTAACGCCGTAGTGCCAGCAGGACGCGCTCCGCCTGGGGAAGGGACGAAGGCTGCCTGGGCCTGCCCCAGACCTTCTCACCCTCTGCCCTCTGCCCCCGCAGCTCCCACACCTGAGGCGGATCCCCCTGCAGTGCCGCCAGGAAACCTTCCAAGGCAGCCCGGCGCTGGTCGTTGATAAGGGCGATGACTCGGGTGGCGTGGGTCTCCACCAGGCGCTGTCGCTCACCAGACACCTGCTCCTCCAGGGTCTGCAGAATGGACTGGAAGTGCTGGTGAAGGCCAGGAAGGGTGAAGATGGGTGAAAGTCCGAGTCAAAGGCAGTCTGGAAAGGCAGGGCTCTAGAGCCAAGTTGGGGGTGGGGAGGGTGCTGTGGGTCTAGGCATGGGTAGAATCAACCCTAGGGTGGGAGTAGATCACAGGTCACTGGCTGGAAGGGGTGGGGATACAAGGTCAGGCAGAGTGCAGGCAGGACCAGGCCAACTGGGAGCTGACCTGAGGAGGTAAACTGTACTGGGTTGGAACAATCTAGGAACTGAGCTGGCTTGTATTTAGGGGAAATACTTTCCAAGTGTTATAGGACAGGTAAGGCTCTAGGCCTGGGCGGGGCCAACTGGAGATGGTCTGTGCCTGAACCGGATGAGAGGAGTGGAGCAGGAGTCAGGGAATGGGCTAACCTGAGCGAGGCTTAAAGGTGACAGGTGAGTCACGGGGCTGGGCCTAGTGAGGAGGGACTGAGTAAAAGTGAGAGCAGAGGGGTGGGACCAGAGTCAGGGGGAGGGGCCTGAGAAGGCCGGGGGCGGGCTGCATCTGCAGGGGCTCAGCTGGGGACGACCACAGAGCTGGCCCTCAGAGGTAAGGATCAAGTTAAGAGTAGACAAAACATGGCCAGTCTGAGGAGGAGAGAAATGTCAGGTCAGACATAGGCCGAGAGGGGTGGGGCCAGGAGAGACCGATATCACTAGGAAGGGGTGGAACTGAGTGAGGTGGGAACCAGGCCGAGACCAGGTGTGTCCCGGGTAGTGGATGCGTGAGAGTCAGACAGGCTAGAGGGCGTCCTACCTCATTCAGGGCCTGTCTGTCAGCCTTCGGCAGGTTCTTGGACTGGTTGTCTGCCATGGCCCATTCACGCATCACCTAGTATCAAGGGGAGCTTCAGGATCCTGGAATCTACCCTGCTCTACCCAGTGAGTCCCCCAATCCCTCTTCAAGACTTCGGAGGCTCCAGATCCCTTAGGTCCCACTGGCTCTTGGGTTCACAAGAGGTTAAGGCTCTGAAGGATTTTAAAGTAGAAGAATACAGTGTCCCAGAGTTTCCCTAGAATCTCGGTGGCATCTCAGTGGGATTCTAGGTAGGTCAGGGACCCCTGATCATCCTAGAGGTGGTGTTGAGGTCCAGGGGTTGCTGGGGGCTTGGGGAGTCCTTGGAGGCAGCCTCAATGTGTGCCTGTGTTTATTTAGGGAGTTCTGTGTTGTGGGAAATCCTGGGGCTCCCAGGATCATCACCTCATTAATCTGGCGCATCCTACGTTCCTCCAGGTCCATCTTGGCCCGCAGGAACCCCTCATGCTCGCTGATTTCTCCAGGCATGCCAAAGTACACATCCACACCATCTGTGGGCCTTGGGGTGGTGGTCACTGCAAGGCCAGGAACCAGGGAATCAGCCTGAAGCCCATCTCCAGGTCACCTTCCCTTCCTGGAGAACTGCATTTCCTAGAGCACACTGGAGGCCACCATGTGTCCACATAACCATAAGCTGCTGTGGGGCATCATGAGAGATCTGGTTCTGAACTGGGCCTGTTCTTGCAAAGGTTAGGAACCCATTATACCATCCTTCAGCTTCCCCAAAATAACCCTTAGGAACAACCAGAGGGCTCCTCCACCTCCAGGTACCCCCAAACCAACCCCATCCTTTGCAGTCTTCACAGGACAGCTCTTCCACCTCTTCTTTATCCAAAGTTACTCCCATCCCTTCCATTCCCCCCCCCCCAGTTGGGTCTCTCCCCAACAGGTCCCTCCTAAAGATGCCCCTACACCAAGGCTCCCTTAAAGCATCCTTCCTCCAGGGTAGAGGGAACTAAGGGTCCAGAGACTGTCTCACCTTTGCTGACCGCTGCAGGGCTATGGGAGCTTGAGGGTAGAATTCTTTCCTCCTCTTCTTCCTCTTCAGCCCTTGGGGGCTCCACGAAATAATCGTCTACTGGCTGTAGGAAGGATTCCTCTTCTTCCTCATCCTCACCCCCCTCTACTCTGCCCCCTAGGGGCCAGGACCGGGTGGAGGGGTCTCTGAGGGAACAGAAGACTCAAGGCAATGAGAATCTGAACCCCGCCCCCAGGCTTCCATTTCCTGCCTCAGGAGCCTTGTGATGGGCATGGAGGGTCCCCTCCCACTCACCCAACTGCTGTCCCAGACGGATCAGGGGTCACCGGAGGGGGGCAGCACACATACTCCACACCTCGGAACCGATCTGTGCCACAGGGCAAAAGCATGCCCGAGCCATGCAGGATGAGGCCCTGGGAACTGCAGGCCTGTGGGAAGAGTAGGCCCAGATGCCAGGATTGTGGGTTAGGAGAGGGTAGAGGGGAGCTTGGATGCCTAGGTCTTGAGGACTGATGGGGCTGTAGCCTGGATTCCTGATTCTGTCCCAGTGGGAAGAGGGGGCTGAGGCCCAGACTCAGGTTCTGGAGGGGACTGGACTCCTGGGTTCTAGGGGGTGAGGATGGATGGGCCAGAGTCCTGACCTCCTGTGCTTCCTGATGCCTCCGCGTGGAACTCTCACACTGGTCCATGCGCTCCTGATGCAAGAACCGGCAGCCTTCAGGCACCAGCAGGGCTTCGCTCACAAATTCACCTGCTGGGGAACGGGGGGGGGGGGGGGGGGCACCACAGTGAGACCTTCCCACAGACACTAGCTCCACCCTCCTCAGAATCCAGGCATTTTATCCTCAGAGGTTTCTCTGCCCCACTCTGGCACCAGACGTCCAGATCTCCAATGTGAACCTGAGCCCAGGGCCCAGAATCTCACCCCTGGGAGACCCCCCACTTCTAATACCCTGCCCCAGCCTGTGACTCACGCAGGCAGCGGAAAGGCACAACCTGGTGGTGGGGGTGGGCACAACGGCCACCTCGGGCACCCCCGCACCAGCGCTCCATGGGGATGGCCTGTGTCGCCTGTTCCACACGCGCAATCTGCAGCTCCGGGTACATCTGGGGGCACCGGGTAGGGGCGATCAACCCACAGCCTCACCCCTGCCAGCCGAGCTTCTCCACTGGCCATGTCCCTTTTCAAGGCTCTAGTGATCTCCCTAGGCTCTGCTTCTCCACAGAATCGGTCTTAAGATATCTAAGCCAGCAGGCCCCCTACCCACACCCCCAGTAGCTCTCCCTCGGAAGCCCCGCCAACCACCCCAAAACCCACCTCTCTCCTGGTCACCTCTGTCCCCTCCCCCAATAGGTTTGGCCCTCCTTTAAGCCTCACCTCTTCCTCTGTTTGGCTTCTCAGGAAGCATCCCTTCTTTTTGTATTAGAACTGCCTTTTCGTAGCCACGCCTCGTAGCTTTCTACTCCCATTGGGCTCCACCCCTTTTCCTACCTTGCAGGTCCAAAAGGTCTTTTTTCTTAGCCCCGCCTCTCCTCTGGCCACGCCCACCTATACCCCTATCTTTAAGGAGCCCACCACAGATTGCTAAGCTCCGTCTCTTCACTGGTTACCGTCCTTAGCTGGCCCTCTTTGCACGGTTCTCCTTTCCTGACCTAGTTTCTCAAAAACAGGTCCTGCCCTATCCTAAATTCGCCTCTTCCTTGGCCACGCCCCCTAGCTTTCCCTGCCTACCTAGAGCCTTCATTCTCCCTGGACCATGCCTTTTGTACCACTAGCTTCTTTTGGGCGACGCGGCCTAGTCTCCGAACCACTTTCCCGCTGACCACGCCCCTCCCAGTAGGTCCCGCCCACCTGTCTGCAGTATTCCAGCACGCGTTGCGGGTCCCGGAGACAGCGTCGCGAGCGCTGTGGGTCTGGTTCCCAGCGGCCGGTGCGCAGGTCCCGGTGAAGGGTTAGGTGCCCGCACAGTCCAGCAACCTGGGCCGACCCCGGGGCCTGAGGGTCGGGTCGGAGGGGTCAGAGAGGGCCCCGGGAAGCTGGCACGTGGGTCCCCTGAATCTTTGCTCCTTAGGACCGAGGGGTTCGGACCCCCAGCACCAGCCCCCTCCACAAAGCATCGCGCACCCGCCTCCTAAGAGGTACCGTTCCCCGGGAAACAGCTCCCACAGGGCGGGGGCGCCCCAGCTCTCCCGTTGCTATGGCGACCCGGGTCCCCCGGGAGTCTCGCGGCTTTGTCGCCCCGGAGACAGGCTCCGCCCCCACCCCGGCGCAGCCGCACTGGAGCCCGAAGGGGTTAAAACGGAATCGCGGGGGAGGAGGCCAGAACCCAGGCGTTCTGGCCCCTCCTCCCTCCATCCCTAGCTCAGGGTCCCACTCTCCAGTGCAAAGACGACAAGGCCTGGCTTCAGGGCCCTGCAGGCCTGGACACCAATCCTTTGAGGGCTGGAGAGCAACATCCCAGGTCGGGGGCTGGTGGCTGAAGACCTAGACTCCTGGGTTCTGGGAGGCTGAGGGGGCCCTCAAATGGGTCCAGAGGATGCAAGGGGCCAACATTCTTGGATCCAGGTGTCTTACTGTCTGGTGGGTCCCATGTTCAGGTGGGAAGGGGTTGGGGCTGAGTCACCTAGGTCAAGAGGGTCTGAGGGGGCTAGACTTTGGGGATCAGAGGCTCTGGAACAGCCAGGTCCTAAGCTAGGGGCGCGAGGCGGCTGGGAGGACAGAAGATGGGGATGCTGGGGCCTGAACTCCAAGGTTCATGAATGCCTAGTGCCGTTAGGGGCGTATGGGGGCTGGCCACTTGGCTGGAAAGACTGCGCTTTCTGCCCTGGACGTGTCCGCGTCCGGGTCCAAGGCCCGGTCCCGCCCCTTCCCCCATCCCCCAGGACCCGGCCGGGCCTCACCTCGGCCGCGCCGGGGCTCCCACCGGCCAGGCTCCCGACGGCGAGCTGCGCGCGCAGAAGGAGCAGCAATAGCGGCAGCAACAGCGGCAGCGGCGGCGGGCCCCGGCGGCGGCCCAGACCGCGAGCGGCGGGGCTGGTGGGCCCCATGTCCCGTCCCTCGCGCCCTCACGTCCCCTGCACTCCCGCCAGGCCCGGCCCCAGCGGTGACAGGAGCTCCCAGCGCCACCGCCGCCGCCGCCTCCTCCTCCCGCCGCCCGCGGGCTGCGCCGGCGCCGCCAGCCCCGCCCCACGCCGGCCCCGCCTTCCCAGCCAGGACAATAGCGTGGCGGCTCTGCGCAAAGTGGAGCAGCTCTGGAACCCCGGGTGGGAGCCAGCGCCAGGCCCCCGCCTCCTAGAGATTCCGGGAGTCCCACCTCATGCAAGGGCCTAGCCAGGAGTCTGGGTCATAGGCTCCGCCGTTTTGAGCCTTTCCTCGGGACCCTCACCCCCAGCTTTCTCTTCCCTCACACCCGGACACTCGCAAATCAGCCTTCTCTTCCGAACATGCCAGCATTGGAGACCTCTCCCCCCAGCAAATTCCTCTCTTGAGGTCCCAGGAATACAGGCCTCGGAAATTTCCCTAATCAAGGACACAGCAGTTGAGACCCAGTCCCCTTCTCACTCAGACCCAGGAGTCTGGGCTGCAGGCACCTTTATTTTCAAGACCAGAGACTAAGCCCCTGCCCTTTTTCCCTAAGACTCAGGGAGTTCTGCCTTCTGTTCTGCTTTCCAAGGATCCCAGGTGTCTGGACCTCTAATTCCTAGCTCAAGGATTCATAAACCAAAGCCCCCAGGACCTTTCTTTAAGAATGACCTGAGCCAGGTGCCCAGCACTCCAGGACAAGGGTCTCAACCCATCCTTGCTTTGAGGACCATGGCATTTCTATTCTCACACCCCGAGCCTCCCCCTCCCCACCTCCTCTTCAGGGCTCACTGCTTTGTCTCCTCAAATAACTAGAATTCTGTCTTCCCCAAGCCAAATGGAGCAGCCCTGTCATGTATGTGCATCTGTGCGTGTACGTGTACATGTATATCAAAAGAGCCTGGAGTGCTAAATGGGTAGCAAAGGATTGGGAGGTGGCTCATGGTTTTGTTCCTACAGCCACTTCATTGCCTAGGGTAGAGGAAGGGCCTTGGGGCAGATTCAATGGACCCCTTCCTTGTGGAGGGTAACAATGCTAGGAGAATCCCCAAGACACATTCACTTCTCAACCTTTTTTTTATTAAACATAAATATTCTCATCCCCAGATTCCACCCCCACCCACCCCACCCTACTCCCCTCTTCTCATGACAGTTCTCACCCTGTCCTCACTCCTTGGATTCAATTCTTCCAGGGCCTTTAAGGAAATTGGGTGGAATCAAGATAGTGCCATCTTAGGTTCCCAGAGAGTGAGCGACCATCTTGGCTGCACTTTCATTGGCCAAGCAAAGTGCCCGTCAGGGAGAACCAGGACAGGGCCTGGCCTGGCTTCCATCTAAATCTGTCCTATGTTGCCTGTCTTATCAACACAGGTGGTCATTTTGAAATCTCTTCTTTCAATGTCTGGAAATAACTTCCACCCCTGCCCCTAACTCCTATCACACCCCCTGTCTCCATCCCTCTACAAAGAGCCCATCTGCCATCTTGAATCCCTTTTACACAGGGGAATAGTGACCACTTTGCTCCCACTTGGGGCAACCCCTTTGGCTGACTTGACTGTACACCAGTGATCCAGACAATTGTAATGATCTTTCTCTCCCATCAATGTTCAGTTTTGGAGGAGGAAGGTCACCAACTTGTTCTGGTTCCTCAAAAATCAGGACAATCCATTGTGGCAAGTTGAAGATTCCAGGACTCTTCACTTGGAGAGGTGTCATACATGAGTCTGGAGACGTGGGTGGCTAGGTATGGGGAAGGCAGCATATGGGAAGGGTGGAGTCCTGGGGGCCAGATCTGGGGGTCCAACGGATGTAGGTTTGCTGTAGCTGGTAAAAGCTCGAGGGTGGGGTGTGGTGAGATAACCTGCCCGAGCTCTATACAGTCTGCAGGGGGGGACCATGCCTAGGTGTGAGTTGAAATCATAGAAGGTAGGAGTCCCTGGAGGTCCAAGGGGGGAGGGGGGCGGCAGAAAGAGGCCTCCTCCAGGGCCTTCACCAAGGCTCAGGCTCACACTGACTCCTCGGACCTTGTAGTAACCATTGGTTGGATCCTGAGGGGACAAATGGGATTTGTTAAGTTATGTGAGTATATAAAGCAGGGGGAGGGAGGTTAGGGTCCCTAATGGAGAGACACACTTAAAGCAAGACCTAGAGAGAGACAGAAAGACAGAAACAGGAGCAAGCAGAGACCCAGAGACAGAGATAGACATATAGACTGATAGGAAGACCAAGTGGGACAGAAAAACAGTGACAAGAGACAAAGGGACAGAAGGAAATGGGCAGAGAAAGGCAGCAACAGAGAGATATAGGCCTGCTAAGTCCTGGTGGTGTGGAAGGAGATGCAGCGGGGAACAGAGAGATTGAGACCAAGTTATTCATTCATCTGCCCCCAGCCCCAAAGCTCTGATTCTGTGTCATGCCTTATGCTGTTGCTGGAGGTGACTCTCATGGGGAGAGACTGGGGTCCCCTGCCTTCAAGGAGATCCCAGGCCAAAGAGGACATGGCAAATCCCCAGAGTCCAGAGGCGTCAGGGTAGTGATGGGGAAAGGACAGGCAGAGGGATAAGGCTTGATGGGGAAGCACAAGCAGGATTTCAGGGCTGGGACAGGAAGCCAGGACAGAGTGGTCCTGGTTGTGACAGGCGGAACACAGTATCATCAGGGCTGTGATGAGGGAAGCATGGGCTTTCTAGAACAAGAAATGTTTGAGTCAAGACCAGAGGAATATAGGACAGAATTAGGTAGGTATGGGAAAGAAAGTAGTGTTTCAGGCCAATAGAGTGGCATGTGCTATGTACAGAGGAGACAGAGAAGGGCTCTGGACTGGGGACTGAGGTCAGTGGAGCTCAAAAGAGGGGATCCCAAAGGAGGGGCAGGGGAGATGTGAGGCCAGTGTGGGACCTGGTAGGTGGAAGGGGCCTGGCAGAGGCATCCAGGAGGCCTGAGGTGGGCCTGTGATGGGAAAGCTCAAGAGGGAGGCCAAGGCTGGACAGATTTGTGGGTGTAATCAGCAGGTGTGCCAACAGGCTGTAGAGGTGAGTGAAGTAGCTCGGAGGCAGGAAGAGCGGGTGAAGGGGGCTAGGTCCCAGGGCTGGGGGCAACAGAGTAAAAAAGGAGTGGACCAAGTAGGGAGAGAGCTGGAGACTCAGTGAAGGGAACCCCTCCCTTTCCAATACTCACCTTGCTTTCCAGAGCCCCCTCCTCATCCAGAACCAGGTCACTGTGTTCCTTGTGCACGATGGGGCCCTGGGGTAGGGTGCGTAGTGAGAGGGAGTGCTCAGAGGGTCCTCCTGGCCCAGTGCCAGACCCTGACAACCCTTAGCTAGACAGTAGAGACTGGGCAGGAGGGACCAAGAGCCCCTGGAGCTGGGGTGTGGACTCAAGAAAAAGGGCCCTGGAGACATATTTGTTCTAGGGGATAACTGGGTCAGGGGCATATTTGGACTTGGGGGACATTTGAGCCTGGGGTCACTTGTTGGGACTCAGACCCTCTTTGAGTTGGGGGGCCCACTTGGGACTGGGAGAACAGTTGGGACCAGTCACTAATTGTTCTAGAGGCAGAGTTGGGTCTGGGGACCCTGGCATCCTACCCGGTCCTCGCCGCTGCCTGTCTCCTCCTCCTCGGGGCCTTGAGAACTGGAGCCCTCACTGCTGCCTGGGATTTGCACCAGGTTCTTTTGCTTGGAGAAAGAGGCTGCAGCCAGAGACAGTGCGGCAGTAGAGATAAGGGATGGGGCAGGGTCACAGTTTGTGGAGACCAATGAGCAGGAAGAAAGAGGACTGGGTTGGGTCAGGAGTCTGGGAAACAACAAGAACCTGGGAGGGTAAGGAGCGTGACCCTGAGAAGATGGACATAGGGCTTGAGGGAGGAATCAGGGCCTGAAGGTGAGCCAAGACCAGAGAGGTGGGACTGGGGCCAGGTCAAGTCCAGGTCAAGGCCAGGTCAGTCAGTGGGGCCGGGGGAGGGAGGATTAGGGGTTGGAACTGAGGCAGGGCTCAGTCACTGACCTTTGCCATGGTGCCAGCAGCAGAGGGTCACCCCAATAATGACCATAAGAAGAGTCATGGCTGCAGCAGCCACTCCAGCCACAATCCGCACAGTGGGCAGCAAATCTACAGGGAGGAGAGGGAGTGTTCTGAGGAGGCCAAGTATGAGGCCCAGGAGGAACTGGGGAACAGGGATTCAGGGCTTGCTTAGGTTGGAGTCTCTGCGTTCAAAAGGTCACCAAGTTTGAGGATACCCAAGTTTGTAGTCCCTAGATTGGGGTCCTTCAGGTTTAAGGGCTCTTGAATTAAGGGTTCCGCAAGTTTAAACTCCCTGGCTTGAGGGGGTCCTAGAGTTTGAGCGTTTTTAAACTTTGCAATTCCCCATATTTGGAGCTTCCTTTCTTTGGGGCCCCTAAGTGTAAGGGGGTCTCTCAGTTTAGAATTACATATTTACATATTTAAAGGAATTTACTGTTTTGGGGGTCTCAGGATTCAAGGGACTTGTAGTTTTGAGGCTTTCAAGGTTTGAGGCTGTTGCATTTGTAGGTCCTTGGTTTAGAGATTGTGGCGTTTTGGGGGTTTGGGATCCTCAGATCTGGAGTCTTTAGGCCCAGGATCTCACCTCTACGGCCCAGGCTGACCTGGGTGCCTGCCTCACCCAACCGGTTCCTGGCACTGCAGTTGAAACCCCGGCTAAAGTCGGACTCCTGGGTCCCCGAAATGTGTAGCACAGAGATCAGGGCTGAGCCCTGTCCCCCGCGGCCCTCTGGGGCTGGGAATGTCTCCACCAGGAACCGACCCTGCGACCCTGCCGCCAGAAAGCCCTCATCCCAAGACCAGACCTGGGGGCACAAAAAAAGGAAAGTCATTAAGGAGATTGGAAGGGGTGGGAAGGAGGGACAGGGTGTCTGTCATTGCAGTTTTGGAGGTCGGGGTGGGAGGTCAGGGATCACGGCTGGGCCATTACAGCGGGGACATTTCCTTACCACGGCATCTGGGGCTGGGGATGCGAAGACTAGACATTGGAGGCGGGCGGGGCCCCTCAAGAAGGCGGGCGCAGAATGCAGGGCGGTCACAATCGGGGGAGCTGGTTTGGAGATTGTGGACCAGTCAGATAGAGGTCCTGCCCTCGGAAACTCCAATTCTCAACAAGCCGGGGCCAGGTCTTGGCCCTCTGCACTAAAGCCAATCAAGCAGGCCACGCCCCTCAATAAACTCCGAACCTCTCAGAGGCTCCCCTTCGCTAAGTCCGGCTCCTACCCCCCCGCCCCGCGGTCTACAAAGCCTGCCTTCTCAAGGCCACGCCCACTCCCGTTTCGAGCTCGCCCGCTCTGCCGGCTCCCAGTCCCGCTCCGCCCGGTCTTCTAGGGAGCGCCGCTTTCTCACCGTTCACAGTCAACCTAGCCTCCGCAGCGCCGCCCCCCAGGCCCGAGAGCCCCGGCTCAGCCCTGCACACGTAGTCGCCTGCATCCTCGGGCCCCACCGACGGAAGACGCAGCGTGGGGCCGGAGGCCAGCACCTGGGATAGGGTAGGGGCGTCAGAGGCAGGACCTTGAGAGGAAGCCCCGTCCACCGCCACCCACGGCCACAGGCCCCAGATCGGGTCTCACCTGCGCGTCCCCGCTGCGGGACCAAGTTACCCGTGGGAGCGGGTTCCCGCGCCAGGCACAGCTGAAGGAAGCGTCTTCCCCTACGTCTACTGACAAGGGCTCTGGCCTTGCCTGCAGAACTGGCCCGACTGGAGGAGAGAGAGGAGGCGTCGCATGGCCGGGGAGGGGTGCAACGTCTGACCCGGGATCAGCCACTCAGAAACGACACCCTCAAGGGTCCAATACAGGCGGGCGGTCTACAGCAACTCGGCTCACACTCTCTGCTCACACGCCCCGGCCCGCCCCCGCCCCGCCCCGGCCCCGTCGCACCAACCCAGCACAACCAATCCCGGCCTACATCCTATTCCGGCTCCACCGGAACCACGCCCCACTCTAGCCCCTGGCCCTTTACAGTCGGCCCCGCTTTGGCCACACCCAGGGCCCCGCCCCGGCTCACACTGCACGTCCAGCGCGGTGCTGCGGTTGGCGCTACCCACAGCGTTGCTGACCTCGCAGGACACCGGCTCAGTCAGGAATGAGGCGTCTGCCACGACCTCCAACATCGGCCCGCGGGCCCCGAGCACCGGGGAGCCTCCCTTTGCCCACCTGCGGAGGGAGTGGGGCTGTTCGTGTTGTCCCTGCTCCCCCGGCACACCCACTCACGTCCCAATTGCAGTCCTCCCCAAACCCGTGCTCCGGGCTGAGGAGAGGTGACCTTCGCGCTCACCTATAGCCAGTGACAGGAGGTTGGGCTGTGGACTGGCACAGGAAAGTGACCTTCTCTCCCTCCAGCGCGGTCTGTGGTTCTGCAGACAGAGTCACCACTGGGGGATCTGTGGAGGTGTGTCATGGTCAGCGGTGGACAAGGACCTGGAACACCTCCATGGAGCACCTGAGTCCAATGCCCAGCCTCTCACAGGCTGGGTCCCCAGTCTCCTCTTCCTTCTGAGCTAGGAGCCCAGGACTCCAGGTCCCAATTCAACCAGGGCTCAGGTCCAGAAGCTCCTCCTTCCTCATACCCTGGAGTCTAGCCTCAGGCCCCCTTTTCCCCAAGGGCCTCTGTCTTAAGGGCCGCTGTCCAACTGCACTCACACTGCAGGCTCAGTGTAATAGCTGTATCCTTCCCCGACGGCAGGGCCTGGCTCCGGGCCCGACAGACCAAGGTGGCTCCATCATCATGGCTGGAAGGAGTCAAGGATAAGATGCTCTCCACTGACCCAGTGGTTCCTTCCTTCAGCAGGGTCTGGAGATTATGAACAATAATGATTTCATCTACCCCTTATATAGTGTCACTTCTAAGCCTTTATTTAATCTCCACAATTACCCTATGAAGTGAATATTATTGTCCCTATTGTACAGATAAGGAAACTGAGGGACCGAGAGGTTAAGCAACTTGAATTCAAGACCAATCAACTAGCAAGTGGCTGAGCCAGGATTTGAACCTGGGTAGTCTGGCTCTGGAGTCCTTACCCTTAATCACATACCAAGGGTACCAACAGTTGAACCTCTTCCCTCCCATGCCCCTCTCTCCTCTGGATAAGCCTGTGATCTGAGTGGACCCCAAATTTCCCTCAATGGGCGAGGCATGCATAAGGATTTGGACCTGACCTGGTAGAAGGTGGTCCCATCCAGCCGGATCCCATCTCGGAACCACAGCAGCTCAGGGGTGGGGCGGGCATCCCCACGGCTCCGACAGGTCAGATTCGCAGGAACCCCAGCCACCAGAGACACAAAGGGGCCGCCCAGCACCTGGGGGGCTTCCGGGGGCACTGTGGGGTGGATTGGGGTCAGAGCTGGATCCTGGGCCCAGAGACCCCAATCTTCCCAGCTCTCACTGACTACCCCTCTGGGCTCCCTGGATTCTGATACTCAGCTAGCACTGGCTGTCCCCCTGGGCTTCCCAGGGACAAGTGAGCTGGGTCCTCACCCAGCACATGCAGTTGGGCTGGTCGAGAGCGGAGGCCTGCTTGGGTAGCCTGACATTCATATGATGCTTGATCCTCTAGCTCCACGGGCTTAATGTAAAGGTCGTGCTGGCCACTGGCTGCATTCCCTGATATCCAGTACCGGGACCACCCTGCAGTTAAGCAAGAGGCAGTCACACCATGGTTCTGAGTTCCTGGCCCCAGACTCCTTCCCCAGACATCCCACACGAGAAAGACACCCAAAAGTGGGTGCTGGGCCAGAGAGACTCTAACCCCCTCCCAGTCCAGAGTATGGCAAACTTGGGGGTGGGTGAACAGGTCAGAAAAAAGCAAGAAAACAATTACCATAGACGTCAGATTAGATACTACCTCTGGGGTGCGCAGAGGGCTCTGACAGGAGAAAGGAATAAGGAAGGTTCTGGGGAGCTGACAATGGGTGTGAGTAGTAGTTACACGGGTGTCTACTTTAGAACTATTTGGCAAATCTTCCCTTTATGTTTTATGTGCGTTTCTGCGTTTATGTAATATTTTATAATGCAAATAAAAATCCCCTACTCCCCAAGGAAGAAGCTAAAACTTCAGTTCTCCCGGGTGTTTATCTGAGCCCAACAATTTCCCAAATTTGAAAATATCAAAATAGAAACTTCATATACAGCCCAACTGCAGCACCTCCACCTGAAGCCAACCCTTCCTGGGTAGAGAGAACAGTGTCACCTGGCAGGTCCCTTTCACCTCCTAGAGCCAGCCCATCCTTCGTCCACTGAACCAGCCCCCAGTATTCGCCCAGGGCACAGGGCAGCCGGGCCTCCTCCCCCAGCAGTGCCACCAGGTCATCTGGTTGTTGCAGGAAATGGGGCGACAGACCTAGGAGGATCAGGTGAGGGGAGCAGGGTTGAGTTTAGCAATGAGCTTAGCTCCCTCATTCAGGACCCAGGAGTCCAGCCTCCCCGAGTTCTCCTGCAGACCTAGGAGTCTGAGCACACACACACCCCCACCCTGTTCCATCTACCCCAGTAAAGAGGCAGCTGGCAAACAATCCTCCCCCAAATTCACCCGCCCCTCGAGGTACCTGCATGTCCTCGGAGGCAGAAGAGGAGGATGAGGAGGGCGGGGACCAGCATTCTGAATGTGTCGCCCAAGATCCCGCAGACTTGGGGTTGCACTGGCTTCCTTGCTAACTCCTTCCTCAATGGCACACCTCTTATCACCCTGGTCGGAGCTCCTTTCGCGCCCGACTCTTCGCCCCAGGCTAGGAACCACCCCGTTTCTGGCCTGGAGCTCCCCAAGTCGGCCCAGCCGCAGGCTCCAACACTCTGAAACACAGGCGGTTTCCGCGCCCTCGGTCTCTGAGAGATCGGGGAGGGCCTGATCCCACTCGCCCCGCCCCCTGGGAGACCCGCCCCTTCCCATTGAGAAACTCCCGCGGCCGAGACTTGGATGAATGCTGGCACCGCAGGGCTGGGTCTCCCCGCGGGCTGGGGCCCCACCTAAATTGGGGTCTGGGAGCCGGAACACCTGGGTCGAAGGAGGGCGTCCGGCTGGGTTGTACACCTGCACCCTGCCAGGCTTGTGGGGGGCATGGCGGGGAAGAGAGTGGAAGAAACTTGCTCAGCCTAGGTCCTGGAGGGAATGCGCAGAGTGGAAACAGAGCTATAAATGGGAGCCCCTCGGGCTTCGCTAGTTTCCGTGCCTTGGGGAGGCGGGGCCCGGGGCTCCCGTGGGCCTGCGGGTCAGGGAGAGGACACCGGGGTGCCTGGGAGCAACTGGGACCCCTGAGAAGAGGAGGGGGTTCAGTTCTCGCCTCAAAATGTCAGCTCAAAATATCCCTCTGCCTGCCTTGTTACCGCTGCAAACCATAGCACGTCCAAGTATCTAGGAATCCAGGCCCCAGCCCCTCCTTTCCCGAGACCCCGCAGTCCAGGCTCAGCCCCTTGTCCCATTCGACTGTGGTTGCCGGGCGACGGCTGGGAGGCGGCGGTGCCCGAGCTGGGCCAGGCAGGGAGGCTGGGAACCGCGCAGCTTGTCCTGACGGCTGTATGCCGCCCAGCTGGGGCGTTCCCACGCTGCAGGCCTGCCGGTGCGCTGCGCAGCTGGCCGGGCAGGTGGGCGGGACCCCGAGCCGACCGAGTGGGGCCTGGGGGCCTGGGACCTGGGGTCTGATATTCCTGAGCCTGCAGGGACTGGGGGTCCACACTCAGGTTCTCTGCTGTTCCTGAGCTCAGATACTTGCGTCTCCAAATGGCAGGGGCTTGGACTCCAGGATTCTAAGACTGGGCGTTCAGACTTCTGTTGACAGGATGACCGGGTCAGAAAATCTGGTCTTAAGTCTTAGAGTTAGTGGATTAACCACCACTCTCTCCCGCCCCCACACAGGCCCAGGAGGATGTGAAAATCACAGACAGTGAACATCTGCCCTAAGTCCTGTTGGGGGGGGGCGGTGTGTGGAGGCCTGAACTCCTGGGTCCCTGGGGAGAAGCAGCTGCAAACCTGGACTCCTGAGGCTGAGAGGGGTAGGTCCTCGGGACCAGACTTCTAGGTCTGGGGGCCTGAGCCCGCTTCTGTTTGGAGAATCCAGTGGCTGGATTCTGACAGAGGACGAGCTAGGAGCCAGTCTTGGGAGGAAGTCAGCTAGTAAGGCTGTTTTTCCAGACACTTGACATCGCTTCCCCTTCCTGGCTCTCTTGGGCCATAGGCATGGAAAAAGGGAGAGTGGGAGGTCCCAGGAGCATCCAGAGAAGGAAAACAGCCAAGGTGGAGGGTGAAAGGTTTGTGCTAATTAAAGGTCCCAGCAACTGACAGCTCTACACCCTGGCCCTGAGGGACACCATCTGGTGAGAGCCCCTATTGACTCTGCATCCAGCCCATTCCCCAGAAGGTGTGGGGGGCAGTTGGGAGAGGAAATGTGGGGGAGGGCGAGGAGTCAGTAACGGGAGGGAAGAAGAAAGACTAGAGGGAACATCGAGGATGGAGCTGTGGGGGTTCAGACCAGATGCCTCATCTTGTTCCTGGAGGAGGACCAGAGAAGGGAGTAGGGGTGGGGGCGGGGGGGGGGAAATGAGCAGTTCCAGTTCCTGCAGGAGATAAGCACGCAGAAGAAGCTTATCCCTTGTGAGTGTGTGTGTGCATGCTGGGGTGGGGAGGGCAGGCCGAGAGGGTTATAAAATTCAAAGATGTGACAACCAGGAGGGCTCAGCAATGGAGACACAAATAAAAGAAAGAGGTGTAGTCAAATGTGGACTGAGAAAAAATATATTTTTAAAGATTTTCATTTATTTATTTGTCAGAGAAATAGAGAGAGCAAGTGCACAAGCAGGGGGAGCGGCAGGCAGAGGGAGGAGCAGGCTCCCCACTGAGCAAGGAGCCCATGCGGGACTCAATCCCAAGACCCTGGGATCGTGACCTGAGCCGAAGGCAGCTGCTTAACCAGCTGAGCCACCCAGGTGTGCCGGAGAACAAATATTTACTGAGTGTCTGGTGTGTGAGAGACACAGAGCATGGGGAGTGGGGGATAGAGATGAGAACAAAGACAGAAAAAAAAAAAAACATAGACACGTAGAGACAAAAGAGAGACAGTGACGTAGGTAAAGGTTGCCTGAGACGTAACCACCTGATTGGGGGCGGTGGGGGGGGCAGGGAGAGACAGAGGAAAGCTTCATGAGGTAGAACTCATATGGCCACAGGGTTCCCAAGCTGGGCTCACTCCTATACCCACTTAGTGCAGGTGGTCTTGGACCGTGGCTTTCACTCCACCCTCTCTGACAGCCCTGCACACTTATGCTTTAGACACTCAAGCGCGCACACACACACACGCAAACACACACCCACTCCTGAGTATACTTTCACAGATCACATTTCACTCTCACCTTCCCCATGCTCACACCCATGCTCATGCACTCACATGCACATATGCACACAGATATCTGCACTCTTGCAGTCTCTCAAGCACAATCTTGCACACTCTCCAGCAGAGATCCCTGATGGCAATGAGGAGATGTCTACTCTGGGAAGGCAGAGACTTGCCAAGGTCATGTACCAGGGGAGGGAAGAGTGGGGGAATCCTAACCTCATGCTGGGTCCAGCTGTCTGCCTGGGTCTGACTGGCTGCCCCTTATCCTTGGCCCAAGCCAGGCCCTTGGGGTCATGGGGACTGGGGAGGCACCGTGGAATGTTCCTGGCATGTGCTGACAGGGGATTTCATGCTCCAGCTGGGCCGGGAGGAGCCTGCTGGGCGGAGACCTGGAGCTGGAGACTCGGGAGGGTGCCCAAGGGAGGCAGCAATGTGAGGACAACATCGGGCTGGGTCTCTGCCACTGACCACATTAGCCTCATCGCTCTCCTGGGCTCCTGGAGTTCTCCGAGCAGCTGTCCTTCCTGAGGGGCTGTGAGTGGTGAGAGGAGAGCAAGGGTCGGGGGGGGGGCCAGGAGAGAAGAAGGGTGAGACTGAAGAGGAGGAAAGGAGAAAGAGAGAGAGACTGACTCATGGGAAGAGAGGAAAACAGAGAAAGAGAAGGAGACAAATGGACCAAGAGAGACAATAAGAAAAGCCAGAGATGTAGAGAGAGGGACCCAGAAAAAGACAGAAACAGAGAGAGGATGTTGGCAGTGGACACTGCGAGAACCACAGGCAGAGGACCCAGGATGGCTCTGAGGACCCTCATCAGGGCTCCCCTGTTCCTCATGGGGCTGCTGACCACAGGTGAGTGGGATCCTGGCCTTGTGACCCAGCGCCAAGTGGCCCTCATTTCCCACTCATGTTCTCCAGACAGACCTTCTCTTGCTGACATCCCTGTGTCCCCAGGCCTGGCCCAGTTGCCGCTCCCTGCCTCAGCTCCACGAGGCTTCTGGGCTCTGCCTGAAAACTTGACGGTGGTGGAGGGGACTGCTGCTGAGCTGCGGTGTGGGGTCAGCGCTCCTGGCAGTGTGGTGCAATGGGCCAAAGATGGGCTACTCCTGGGCCCGGATCCTAGGATCCCCAGCTTCCCGAGGTACCGCCTGGAAGGGGACCCTACTAGAGGTAAGGGATCAGGGCCTAAGACCCTGAACCAGCAGCAGGGCCTGACTGGGTTCCTGACCTGGGACCCCTGGTCTCACCTGCAGGTGAATTCCACCTGCATATTGAAGCGTGTGACCTGAGTGATGACGCCGAGTATGAGTGCCAGGTCGGCCGCTCAGAGACAGGCCCTGAGCTTGTGTCTCCCAGAGTGATCATCTCCATCCTGGGTATGGGTGAGAGACCGCCAGGATGCATGAGTCCCATTTCCAGCCCTCTCCTACCCCAGGGCCCAGGATCCCAAGCCCTCAGTCCCAGGCCCAGGGTGCACATCTGATGAGTAGTGAGACTCAAAACCCAAATCCTCCTATTTTTCTCAGTGGTGGCAGCTCACTCCAGACCTTTTCTCACCAGTGCCCCCCAAGGTGCTTCAGCTGACCCCCGAGGCAGGGAGCACAGTCACATGGGTAGCTGGGCAGGAGTACGTGGTCAGCTGTGTGTCTGGGGATGCAAAGCCAGCACCTGACATCACCTTCCTCCAGAGTGAGTGTTGGTGAACTGGCGGGGCCCCTGGAGTGGGGAGGGAGTGTGTCCCTCTGAGAGGTCCCAGAAAATAGGACATTCCTTGAGTGATGGGGATGCAGGATCGGTCTTGGGGAGATGTTGAGGCCAGTGTGAGACCTGTGGATGGGAGGGAACATCCAGGAAAGGACACCAAAGTGATTGCAGGACTGCTGGTCGGAAACTCAGAGAAGAGGCTGAGGCTCCAGATGGAGATATGGGTGTCATCATTGGTGCAGGAGCAAGAAGCTAGGTGATGGCGGTGGGTGACACAACCCGGCAAGGTGGTGAGGGCATGGGCCCAGGAGGAAGGCCTGAATGTGTGGAGGAACAGAGCTGGAACTTTTCCTCCAGAACGAGGAGGGAGGGGGCATTATGTCCACCCTGAGGATTTCCAGACCAGTCTCCCAGGGATCTGCCTCGGGGTGGGGGGGGGGGGGGGAGGCAGCATCCCTCTAGCCCTCTTGTTGCCTCAAGGTGGACAGACAATTTCTGACATCTCTGCCAGTGTGAATGCGGGGTCCCAGGAGAAACTCTTCACCACAGAGGCCACAGCCAGGTATGAAATTTGGGATGCCCTCCCCTCAGCCTGGCCCCCAAATTTCTCCATGAAAACACCAAGCATGGAGACCAGAGTCAGGCATGAACATCTGGGACCTAATTCTTCACTCTGACCCCTCCAAAACATCTTCATGGGAACCCTAGTTCCAGAGTATCAAGTACAAGGATTTTGGTCAGGTGTGGGCCTCTGGGATTCCAATTTTCACTGCTGACCCCCCAGATCTCCTCCATGGAACTCAAGATCCTAGAGGAAATCAGCAGAGAGACTTAGGCAAGGCATGGGAACCTGGGATCCCCACCTCTTCACCCTGACTCCCCAAATTTCAGATGATGACTCTGACTCCAGAACCCCAACTTCCCATCCCAGGGTGACACCCCAGAGCTCAGATAACGGGCAGCTACTGGTCTGTGAGGGGTCCAGCCCAGCAATGGACACCCCTATCCGGGTCTCAGTCACCATGAATGTTCTGTGTAAGTGGGGAACTGAGTCAGCTGTGGGCATGGGGGATGGGAAGCAGGAATTGGGGGTCCTGGGGGGATTATGGAAGGTTCAGGTTCTCAAGGAGCAACATGGGGGTTCAAAGGCAGGTTGTGGGGCCTGGAAAGAATGGATGGGCTCCCCAGGCCCACTGAGTGACTGCTGCTTCCCAGTCCCCCCAGGACCCCCTATCATTGAGTGGCCAGGCCTGGACGAGGGGCACGTGAGGGCAGGACAGAGCTTGGAGCTGCTGTGTGTGGCCCGAGGAGGGAATCCGCCAGCTATACTGCAGTGGCTGAAGGTGAGGGCAGAGGCAGACATTAGGGTGGGAAGGGAAGCGGGGTGGTGGTGGGGGAGGAGCTGGCCCTGAGCTGGCCCAGGTTTGTCTCTGTCTTCAGAATGGCCAGCCCATGTCCACAGCATGGGGCACAGAGCATGCTGAGGCGGTGGCCCGAAGCATGCTAGTGATGACTGTGCGACCGGAAGACCATGGGGCGAGGCTCAGCTGTGAGGCCCACAACAGTGTATCTACGGGGATCCAGGAATGCGGAGTCACACTGCAGGTCACCTGTGAGTCCTCATGCCAGCTGCCCATCTGTCAGTCCGTGCCCCAGAGAACCATCTGCTTGTGCCCCCAAATCATGCCTGTCTGATGCCAAAGACCTTGTCATATGTCCCCAGTTCTTTGTCGGGGCCAGTGTGTGAGGCATCCAGCCTAGCTTCGTGTCTCTCCTCTGTCCATCATCCCTGCAGTCCCCCCCAGTGCCATTACCATCTTGGGATCTGCATCCCAGTCTGAAAACAAGAACGTTACGCTCTCCTGCATCACCAAATCCAGTCGCCCACGTGTTCTGCTGCGATGGTGGCTGGGTTGGCGGCAGCTGGTGCCCACAGAAGAGATGGTCATGGATGTGAGGCAGTGGCCAGGCTCCTGGGTCTGAGGGAGGAGGGAGCCGAGGGCACGACTCCTGGATCTGGGAGAGGACGGGCCTGGCAGCCTGGGTGACTGGGTCCTGGCCTCCTGGGTCTCACAGAGGAGGGGGTGGAGATGCTTTCCATGTCCCTGCTAAGGTCTGGGGTGAACCCAGACCTCAGGTACCGGGGATGGGACTGCTCTCATTGCCAAGTCTTAAGTTTGCTCCTTAGCAGGGCCTGCACGGTGGCCACATCTCCATGTCTAACCTGACGTTCCTGGTGCGGCGAGAGGACAATGGTCTGACTCTTACGTGCGAGGCCTTTAGTGAGGCCTTCACCAAGGAGACCTTCAAGAAGTCACTCATCCTGAATGTGAAATGTGAGCCCAGGGGTGCCCCATCCCTTAGAGACTCCCCACCCCCTCTCTCAGGCCCAACCCAGAGAGAAAAGCCCCTCTTCCCGGCTTTCCTCACAGATCCTGCCCAGAAGTTGTGGATAGAGGGCCCCCCAGAGGGACAACGCCTCCGGGCTGGGACTCGAGTGAGGCTGGTGTGTTTGGCCATTGGAGGCAACCCAGACCCCTCTCTTACCTGGCTCAAGGTTGGTGCCAAACAAGGGTTTGTGGGGTGGCCAGAAATAGGGGGAAAGACGGAGCCCTTTCTCTCCTCCAGAGTCTTGGGGAATGTTGGAAAAACGTGAGCTTCTTGAAAAATACTGGAGAGTTGGAGTTTTGGTAGGGAATTGGAAAAGACACAAATGCCATGAAGATGAAACAGAATCCTAGGAAAATTCTGGAAACTCTGGGAAAACAGAATTCTAGGAAAAAAGAAGGAATTCTAGATGAGGAAAGGGAATTCTAGAGAAAAGGCAATTAATTTCACCAAAAGAAAAAGAAATTCTGGTGAAATCTTAGGGATTCAGATGAAATGGCAGCAATTTTAGGGAAAAACTAAGAATTCCGGGTCCAAGGACAATGAGGGGCAAAGGCTAGAAATTTGGGGGAGAGACTAGTTATTCCACAGAACATTTGAAAATCTATTAATAATAAATTTCATCTGCAAGATTTGGGGGTAAGAAAGTGAAATTTCATTAAAATTAAAAGAGGGATGCCTGGGTGGCTCAGTCATTAAGCGTCTGCCTTCGGCTCAGGGCATGATCCCAGGGTCCTGCGATCGAGTCACGCGTCGGGCTCCCTGCTCCGCTGGGAGCCTGCTTCTTCCTCTCTCAGTCCCCCTGCTTGTGTTCTCTCTCTTGCTGGCTCTCTCTCTCTCTCTCAAATAAATAAATTTTAAAAAAATCTTAAAAAAAAAAGAAAAAAATCAGGGGCGCCTGGGTGGCACAGCGGTTAAGCGTCTGCCTTCAGCTCAGGACGTGATCCCGGCGTTCCGGGATCGAGCCCCACATCAGGCTCCTCCACTATGAGCCTGCTTCTTCCTCTCCCACTCCCCCTGCTTGTGTTCCCTCTCTCACTGGCTGTCTCTTTCCTGTCGAATAAATAAATAAAAATCTTTTAAAAAATAAAATAAAATAAAAATTAAAAAAAAGAAAAAATTAAAAGAAATTCTGACAGAATTCTGAGTAAATCCTGAGAAGTTAGGGGGCTAGTGAAAATTCTGGGGGAAGGACTAGAAATTATGGGAATGAAATTTAATTGGATAGAATTCTGGGAAAAAACTAGGTTTCTAGTAAAAGACTGGTGTAATAAGAGGATATGGGGGAAGGATTCGGAAATCTGTGAAAAGACCATGGAATTAAGGGAATGATCAAAGGAAATCTTTGGAGAAAGTGGGAATTTTAAGAAAAAGAACTAAGGACAGGAAACAACGTAGAAATTCTGGGAAAGGTTTGGGAATTCCATGGAACTTTCCTGGCGTGTGGTGCTTGCTAAGTGTAGCTGGAATGGATTTTGAGGAGTGGGGCTGAGGGTCGGCAGGGGACACCGACCACTGCTAGAGCAGAGGAGGCGGGGCCAAGGTGTGGGGCATGGGGCTGGAGGCCCGGTCCCACCGCAAAAGCTTGGGGCTCTAGGGCCCCAGGGTAGGCGGGAGAGATTCCGTGTGGGAGGTGCTCGATTCCAGTCCCCATTCCTCTACCTGAGCTGGGTGCCAGGGGAAGGAGGACACTTTTCCTCATCACACGAAGGCTTTATCTGCGCTGGCGGCAGCCAACTCAATGGGGCTGTTTCTAGGGGGAAATGGCAGGGCTTCGCCGTCCCCCAGTCAGTCTTTGCCCTCAGGACTCCCGGACGGTGACCGAACCCCGGTCGCCCCAGGAGCCGCGGCGGGTGCAGCTGGGAAGTCTGGAGAAGTCAGGGAGCACGTTCTCCCGAGAGCTTGTACTGATCACGGGTCCGTCGGACAACCAGGCCAAGTTCACGTGCAAGGCGGGTCAGCTCAGCGCATCCACGCAGCTTGTGGTGCAGTGTGAGGGCGCGCTCGGCCACGGCCTGGGGGAGGGCGTGGTCGCGGCGGGGAACTAAGCCAGAGCCAGGCTGGGGGACAGTGGGTATGGAGAGCTAGGTCGTGTGCGGCAGAGCTTGGGGTCTAGGCAAGGCGGAAGCAGGCTCTGAGCCTCGCTCTTCTGACCCGTTCTTGAAGTTCCCCCAACAAACGTGACGATCCTGGCCAACGCGACGGCTCTGCGCCCAGGGGATGCATTAAACCTGACTTGCATCAGCGTTAGCAGCAACCCTCCTGTCAACTTGTCGTGGGACAAGGAGGGGGAGAGGTGAGAGTGCCAGCGGTCCCTCCACTCTCTGGTTCCGGTCACGCCCCTTTACCGTTTGAGCCCCCGCCCCCACCCCCACCCCCACCCCTGGTGTCCTGCCCCGTACCTAGTACCCCTCTGCCTCTGGTTCCATCCTTGAGCTAGCCCTGACCTGACCCTACCACCCCTGCGTGGGCCACAGGTTGGAAAGCGTGGCCACGCCGCCCCGTAGTGCCCCATTCAAAGGCTCTGCGGCTGCCAGGAGCGTCCTTCTGAGAATGTCTTCCCGAGACCACGGCCACCGAGTGACCTGTCGAGCCCACAGCCCTGAGCTACAGGAAACCATGAGCGCCTTCTACCGCCTCAACGTGCTGTGTATGTGGAAGCCCTCTTGATTCCCTCCTGACCTTATACTACTTGGGTCTTCACCTTGACACTGGCCTTTATCTCCATTCTAAAGCTTGAAACTTTCGTGACCTTTATCCTTGACCCCTAGCTCTACACAAACTCCTCTCCTGCCCAACCTCCATTTTGCCTTGCCCTTTATTCTAACCCCTGACTGTGAACCCTCCTGAACCCTCTCTCCAACTTTTAACCTGACTCTGGCCTTTACCCTTTTCCTAAACTAGATCCTGACCTCTATCCTGAACCTGATCGCTGAATTCAGCTCTGAACTTGTTACCTTGTCCACAATCTTAAATCTAGTCATGACTCCAACTTTAACCCTCATACCGGTACCTGATCTCAAATCCATCCCAGACCCCAACCTTAACAACAATCTTGACTCCCTTTGGCGCCCCTTCCACAGACCCTCCGGAGTTCCTGGGGGAGCAGGTGCTCGTGGTGAACGCAGTGGAGCAGGGTGAGGCACTCCTGCCGGTGTCTGTATCTGCCAACCCTGCCCCGGAGGCCTTCAACTGGACCTTCCGCGGCTACCGCCTCAGCCCAGGTTTGTGGAGTGGTCACAGAGAAGGGTGCAGGTCTCCCGGACTGGAGGGGGCTGGCAGGCCCCTCACCCTGACCTCCCCCAGCTGGTGGCCCTCGGCATCGCATCCTGTCTGGTGGAGCCCTGCAGCTATGGAATGTGACCCGCGCTGACGATGGCCTCTATCAGCTGCATTGCCAGAACTCGGAGGGCACCGCTGAAACTCTAGTGCGGCTGGATGTACACTGTGAGCCCCTATCATCACTCTGGGAAACTAGGGCGTTTTAGGACCCCGCCCCCATGGTAGCCACACCCACTCAGGGAATCTTGTCCACTGTGGAGTCTCCTATGGTGGAAGCTCCGCCCACCTAGGCGTATTCATCCATCCTGAAAGCCTCCCACTCTGGAGCCTTAACTGTGATGGAGTCACTCCCACTTTGAGAACCCTGCCCACTAGAGAGACCCTAGGTGGAATCTGCTCAGACAGGGGGGCCACCTACATGGGAGTTACTCTCATCAGGAAGTCTTGGGGCGCTTGGGTGGCTCAGTCGGCAAAGCATCTGACTTTTGATTTCAGCTCAGATCATGATCTCAAATTCCTGAGATTAACTCCTGGCTCCACTGTGCTCAGGGTGGAGCCTGTTTAAGATTCTCTCTCTCCCTTTACCTCTGCACACATGCACATATGCAGGAGCTCGCTTTCTCTCTCTAAAAAAAAAAAAAAAAAAAAAAAAATTAGGAAGCCAAGCCCACTGTGGAAGATCCACTTTCTTACAATCCTGGAAGTTCACCAGACCTGCTCTTGTCACCACAGAGGCACAGTACAGTAGTGGGTGGAGAATGCCTCTCTAACCCTGAGAACTTTACTTTGCATAAAGGGCAGACTGTATCATACCTGTTCATACCTGTAACTTTCCTGAGCACCTCTAAAACACTTCTCCCACTTGGGGCCTTTCCCACCATCATCTGTATGGGCACAAGTGCCTTCCCCAACCCCTTGCCTCTCCCAGATGCTCCCACTATTCGAGCTCTCCAGGACCCAACTGAGGTGAATATTGGGGGTTCTGTGGACATAGTCTGCACCGTTGATGCCAATCCCATCCTTCCAGGGATGTTCAACTGGGAGAGGCTGGTAAGGATCTGATCTTTGGTAAATGGAAGTGGGGGCTGGGGGATGTGGTTTCTTGACTGTGAGTTCCTTGGGAGGAGGGATCACAGCTATATGATCCTATATAACTATATATTTGTTGGGACATCCTCCAAGGACTACCTGTTGAATGGCAGATGGATGGGTGCGTGAGTGGATAGATAACCAAGTGAGTGGGCAGGCAGGTGGATGTGTATATGGATCAATAGGTAAGTGGATGGATGAATAAGTAGATGGAAGAACAGATGGACAGACAAGTGAATGAATGGATAAATGATAAATAGATGAGTGACTAAAGGTTGAATGAAAGAAATGAATAGATAAATTGATAAAATTAGAGAGTAGATAGACGGATGAATACCATTAGTGGAAAGATGTCTGTGGAAGAACAATGGATGAACAGATGGATAGATGGATGGATGGATGGATGGATGGATGGGTGCATGGGTCAATGGAGACATGGAGAGATGGATAAACAGGTAGTTGGATGAATTGATGTACAGTTGCATGTATTTATGGGTATGTGCATGTATGAGTAAATAGAAGGGGTGGATGGGTGGATAGATGGAAGTGTGGATAGGTAGAAGGAAGATGAATGAATGGGTGAATGCACAAATGGATGAAGGAGACGTAGATAGATAAATGAATAAATTGACAAGGAGATGGATGGTTAAATACATGGGTGGATGGGTAGATAAATCGCTCTGAGCATGAATGGTTGGATAAATGCATGAGTGAATAGTTTTCTGGATTGGTGGATGAATGGATGGGCCCATGAATGAATGATTGGATACACAAATAGATGGATGGATGACTCGGGGAATGGATAGATGGATGGGGGAATTTTTTCTTTGGCAGATCTGTGGAAGGTGATTGTGTCTGGGAGAATAAAGGTACAGGAGAGACCCAGTTTGGGTGATAATGGAGCTGGGGCCAGACTTGGGGGCCATCTCCTGTATTTTGTGCCTCAAGGGAGAAAAGGAGGAGGACCAGAGCCTGGATGACATGGAGAAGATGTCGAAGGGAGCCACAGGGCGTCTTCGAATTCACCATGCCAAACTGGCCCAGGCTGGTGCTTACCAGTGCATTGTGGACAATGGAGTGGCACCTCCAGCCCGAGGGCTGGTCCGACTTGTTGTCAGATGTGAGTAACACCCAAACTCCTGATTTCAAGGCCTGCTACTAAACTCACATCTCTCATGTCCTTCCACATATCTCATGTTGACCAACAACTCCTACTAGTTGCCCCCCAGGTGGAGCACCCCACTCCCCTAACTAAGGTGGCTGCAGCTGGAGATAGCACCAGTTCCGCCACCCTCCACTGTCGTGCCCGAGGCGTCCCCAACATCGTCTTCACTTGGACCAAAAATGGAGTCCCTCTGGATCTCCAGGATCCCAGGTGAGTCAAGGCCTAGCCAGGCAGCACTCTAGTCCCAACTTTGGTCCCCCAACCCATGTTACCTTTCCTGAATCCTTGCTACACCTCCTCCCCAGGTACACAGAGCACACATACCACCAGGGTGGGGTCCACAGCAGTCTCCTGACCATTGCCAACGTGTCTGCAGCCCAGGATTATGCCCTCTTCACGTGCACAGCCAGCAACCCCCTTGGCTCAGACCACACCAACATTCAACTCGTCAGCATCAGTATGGTGGGAGTGGGTTATGAGGGTGTTGGGAGGATGTTCCCTGGGTCAATCCCCAAGTCTCTGATTGTCACAGAATGGCAGGGTTCCCATAACTGAGAAGTGTTTATGAGTAGGGATGGAGTTTCTGCCTGCCCTGAAAATCCTAATGGAGACTGGATCTTCAGGGAAACCCACAGGAAGGAAAAGAAGGAGGAGGGAAGAACTTATTGGCCCAAGTAATCAAAAAGTAGGTTCTCAGGAGTCACTGGATCTAGGTTCAGCTGTCATCAAGAACTCTCTGACTCTCAGGTCTGCTTTTCTCTGTCTTGGCTTTATTCTAAGTTTCCTCATAGAGGGCTATTAGACTTCCCAGGAGAAATGGAATTTTTCTCTTCCTAACAGTGGTATGAAAGTACTAGATTTAAGATTTATTGGCTCTACTCAGCTCCCATCCCACCCCTGAACCAACCCTGTGGTCAGGGATGGCAACACCCTGGTTGGCTTGGCCTGGTCACATATCTCTCCTACAAGGAGTAGAGTCATTTCCATCAGAAGCACCTGGCCTGAGAATCTGGATGAGTGGTTTTCCAAAGGATACTCAGGGTTCTGTATCCAGAAGAAATGAGGAATGAATGTGACATAGGCACCAAAAAAATCCACACAAGGAACATATGTCATATACATTCAGTGCTCCTATTTGTCAAGCCTATTTGCAAATTTGCCTACTTGCTAAAAATTATTTGTAACCTCAAAAAATCAATACTCATACTGCTTTCTTGGTCATTCAGAAACATGTACAGAGCAGGTAAAAAAAACTGAGTCACCCAATGAGCACATTCTCAGCTGGGGTAGAACAACGTAACACTCTGCCTTCTTATTCCAGCTTTCATACTGTAAGTAAGTGTCCTCTTTGTGGCCTATTTAGTCCCACATTTTTTGCACTTTTGTGCTTTTTGTTAGTGATTCTGCTATTTAAAGTGGCCTCTAGCCACAGTGCTAACATGTTGTCTAGAGTTCCTAAGGATATGGAGAAAACATTGCTGTTGGATAAGCTTCATTCAAACATGAATTACAACACTGTTGGCCGTGAGTTCAATGTTAATGAATCAATACGCTACTTTAAATAAGGTGTCTTTAAATAGAAACACAAAAAACAAGGTCATGTATTGATTGGTTGATGAAAATGTTGTGACAGGAGGTTCACAGAAATCAAACTGCATTTCCACCAGAAGCAATGATTTGATGTTCTGTAATTCAGTGTTCATAGCAACTTTATAAAACATAACCACAACTAATCACAAGAATCGACTATATATTTAAAATAATTCTTAGAAAAACCTGGAAGGATCTTCTAGAACCTTTTGTATCCTCTGACTACTCCCCTCATCTTTTTCTTCAAAGGCCGCCCAGATCCCCCATCAGGATTAAAGGTTGTGAGCATGACCCCATATTCAGTGGGGTTGGAATGGAAACCTGGCTTTGATGGGGGTTTGCCACAGAGGTTCCAAATCAGGTGGGTCCCTGTCAGGGCAGGAAGGGATGGCAGCCAACATGGCTGGGGCACCTCCCTGAATGACTGCCCTCCCTCTCGTACAGATATGAGGCACTGGAGACCCCAGGGTTCCTCTACGTGGATGTCCTACCACTTGAGGCCACCACCTTCACATTGACTGGGCTGCAGCCTTCTACACGATACAGGGTCTGGCTGCTGGCCAGCAACGCCCTGGGGGACAGTGGACTAACTGACAAGGGAGCCCAGATCCCTATCACCACCCCAGGTGGGAAGCGACAATCTTGAACAGGTTGCAGAGCTCCTCAAGGGACTTATGGGATGATAGAGTGAAGTAAATATTATTCCTTTTTTATAGATGAAGAAACTGAGGACCAGAGAGACTAAGTTTACTGTTGAAGCTCACACAGTGAGAAGGAGGTAGAGATGAGATTGGAACTCAGGCAGATGAACTCCAGGAACCAGTTTTTAGCCACTAATCTATTCTGTCTGAATGTGATTAATGACACAAGGGAAATTAGAAAAATGTTTTAATTGAATGGAAAGAAAACACGGAAATTGTGGGGTGCAGCTAAAGCAGTGTGAGCAGGACATTTACAACACTACATGCTCATTTAGATTTTTTAAAAGGCTTCAGACTGATGCTTAGTTTCCATCTTAAGAAATTAGAAAAAGAAGAGCAAATTAAACCCAAAGTAAACAGAAGGAAGGAAATAATAAAGAGCAAAAACCAATGAACTAGAAAACAGAAAAACCATAGGGAAAAATCAATGAAATCAAAAGCTGCTGCTTTGAAAAGGTCAATAACCTTTATAAAGTGAGTCAACGAGAAAAAGAAAGAAGACACAGCTACACCCATATCAGGAATGACAGGGGGCATTACTACTAACCCTACAGACATTTAAGGGGAAGTTAGGGAATGTTATGGGCAACTCGATGCCAATGAATTCAGCAACTTTGATGAAAGGAACAAATTCCTTGATATGACTAATGAGAACGTTTGACTCTGGCAGGCACGGTAGTGTAGTGGCTCATCACACAAAGCCTGGTTTAGACAAGCCTGGATTCAGGTCCCAGCTCTGCCACTTCCTAGTCATGAGACCCTGGGCAAGGTGCTTAACATTATCCAGCCTCAGTGTCTAAAAATAAGGTATCTGAGATCTCTGCACCTGTCTCTGAAAGTAAGATCTCTCTCAGACAGTTGTGAGGATTAAATAAATTAATTTATCTAAAGTGTTTAGAACAGGAACCTGTACAGAGTTAGTGCTATGTAATACTGATTTGGAGAAATGCCCTCTGCTCAACTTCTGTTTACTTTGCCCTATTAAAGCTCCCTCTTTCTGTCTTTCCCTTCCTGACAGAGCATCAGCCTTCTTCCTTATGGAAGTAAGGAACTTCTCCCACTCCTCCTCTTTCTTTTCCCCATTACAGTCTTCCTTCTAAGTACTAAAGCATAAAGTACTACACTCACTTTGCTTGCTCTAGAACACCTCTATTAAGACATTCTGAGAACCCAGGATCTTTTTTGGTTAACCCTCCAAAATTGATAATTTGGGTTAAAAGGACCTTCCATACCATAAAGCACTCATCAATAATAATAATAATCATCATTGTTATTATTATTATTATTATTGGCATTAGAATGGCTGTTAATAGTATTGCCATTACTATCAGCAATTTGCAGCTCTCTTTGAAATATTCCTAAGAAGCCATAAATCAGTTCCTCAGAATGGGTTGAAAAGCTTAATAGGAAACCATGAAATAGTTAAGGCTTACCCAGATTCTTGGTGTAGATTCACAATCTCTATACCCACCCCGCAGGTCTAGACCAGCCTTCTAGAGAACCTGACTACCAGCTGCCCACAGAGCAGCCTGCAGGTAAGTTTTCAACCCCTTGAATATCCCTCTCTCCCTTGAGAATAGAGCCTTCTGGCTTCCAACCCCACCACCTCTGTTTTGTGGCCACAAACCCTTAAGACTTAGCTCTGTCCCTTATGCACATCCTAAGCTCTTTCTCTTTCCTGGATGTGACACATTTTCTCTCTGCCTAATTCAGTTTAATTCTGAAAGAATTAGCTGAATCCATGCCCTGTGCAAAGCCTGTATCAGTTGGCTTTAAAAAAAAGATTCATTTATTTATATTAGGGAGAGAGCGGGGGAGAAGGAGAATCAGAGAATCTTAAGCAGATTCCCCACTAAGTGTGGAGCCGGAGGCCGGGGGGCCTGAGGCAGACCCCCACATGGAGCTGAGGCAGGCCTGGACATGGGCTGACGTGGAGCCCCACATGGTCCTCGATCTCACGACCCTGAGATCAGGACCTGAGCTGAAACCGAGTCAGATGCTTAACTGACTGTACCACCCAGATTCTCCTGTATCAGTCGGCTTTCGATGCAAAATAAACCACTTCAAACATGGGCATTTACAGCAACAACCATTATTTCTCTTGATTCTACAAGTGGCTGAACAGTTCTGGTCTGGGCTACAGGCAGCTGGAAGCTTGTCTGGGATTGGTTGACCTAGGATGGCCTCCTTCTCACATATCTGACAATCTGATTCTTGGTTGGGACAATGGAGATAACTGCACCACATGTCTCTCCTTGACTTGTTCATATGGAGGTGGTCACAGGAGTCCCAAGAGCAGCAGGACTGGGCAAGCACTTTCAAGTGCCTGATTCTGTCACACCTGATATTGTCTCATGGGCTGAAGCAGGTGACATGTCTCAACTCAGAGTCAGTGTGGAAGGGGACTACTCAAGAGTGTAGTTACAGGGAAAGAATTATGACCATTTTGCTAACAATCCCCCCCTCAAAGTCTGAGATGGTTGCAAGTGACAGAAATTCAGCTGTTGTGGGCAATAAAAAGTTATTGGTTGGCTTGTGAAATTGAAAACTCCAATAGGTTCTCATGATTTTCACAAAGGATGTATTTCTCACTCTTTCTCAACTTTGCCTTCATCTCTGATGGCTTCCTTCTCAGGTTCTTTCATCAAGAGGGCAAAGAAGTACCCACCCCCCTCCACATACCTCCAGCTTTGTTCCACTTCTCAGTAGCCAGCAGAGGAGTGTCCTAAATGTTCTGGCAAAAATCCACCTTGGGTCAAATGCTGGATGGGTCTGAACTGATCACTGTGGAAAGAGGGATGGGTGCTCTTATTGGTCAGGGAAGTCCATATATCCTCCATGGAGATCTGTGGGAACATACAGCCTAAGAGTGAGGGAGTGGCTATTTCCTCAAAGGAAGATAAGTGCTGTTAGCAGAAGATAGGGAGATAGATGCTGAGCAGATGTCTACTTAGAGGGATTTAGTCTTGTCCTTAGGGATATAGCAGAGGACTCCGATATTACCTGGAAGGGAAGTTTGTGCAAAGAGGAAGTCATTTGAGAATAAAATCAGTTGAGAAGAAAGGACATTTACTAACACACATTTGACTCTTCCAAGGCTTAGGGGTGTGGCTTTGCCTCAGTGGTTCTGGAAACAGCCAGTGGTTAGTTTGTGTGGCTGGAGGGTCCAATACCAGCGTCTATGGTTGGTGGGGAAGGCTGAATACATGGGAGGAGATCTTGAATGCCCAGCTGGAGCTCCCACCTGAGTCTACACACAGGGCTCAGGTAGGACCCACTGTTAGTGGCTTGACTTGAGAAAGGAGCCACCTGCCCTGAGGTGGCAAGAAGGAGTGGATCTGGACATCCCTGCCCATCTGCTTCCCTGGCCTAGGAAGAGGGGCTTTGCTTAGTCAGAAATGGGCTTTCTCAGAGAATGCTGCTCCGGGCCTAGAGCCAGTCATTTTGGGTTCACTAAGGGGTACCTTCTTCCCCCAGGACCCTCAGGGATGCCCCTGCTGCCTGTGTTGTTTGCTGTTGGGGGTCTTTTGCTGCTTTCTAACATCTCCTGTGTTGGGGGATTCCTCTGGCAGCGGAGACTGAGGCGTCTTGCTGAAGGTGAGGAAAGACCATTCTTCCCCTGCAGGGATGGAGGCCCAAGGGTGACAGGGAGCCCTGGGGCTGCTCCATATTGAAAGTTTCCCAGGGACTGTTTGGCCAGAGGAGGGGTGTCTCTGATCCCTTTTTCCCTACTTCCCTCAGGCATCTCAGAGAAGACAGAGGCAGGGTAAGTGGGAATATTTTTCTGTAAGAAAGGCTCTGAGGAAGGAGGTTTGGGGATGAGAGGTGTCAGAGTCAACACCCAGCTGACCTCCATACCTCTGTCCTGGAAGGTCGGAGGAGGACCGAGTCAAGAATGAATACGAAGACAGCCAGTGGACCGGAGACAGGGACACTCGAAGCTCCATGGTGAGTGAGGGTGCTCCCAAAAGCTCTGCTAACAGGGAACCGGCAGACTAAATTTCTGTCATTAACTTCAGGTTAATCATTGTCCTTTCTGGGAACTATGGAATCAGAGGATAGAAAAGATTTTATCTGGGTTTTTTTTTTTTGGGGGGGTTGTTGACAGGTTAGCACAACAGATGTAGAACCATATTACCACTCCATGAAGAACTTCAGCCCCCAGCTGCCACCAACACTGGAGGAGGTGTCTTATCCTCGAGGTGAGTCATGATCATATCAGAGTTCCCTCTGCTCATAGATCTCCCTGCTATCTGGACAGGTGCCTTGATTATCCCTTCCTTCCACTCCAACTCCAGGTTTCACACATCTTGAAGAGGCGGATATGGCTTTTCCTGGACACCTGTATGATGAGGTGGAAAGACTCTATGCCCCACCTGGGGCCTGGGGACCCCTCTATGATGAAGTACCAATGGTGAGGAGATTTGTATCAGCAGAATTCTTTCCTGGCTACCGCCAGAAACCTACCTCCTACTGTTTATATTAGTTAGGGTAAACTAGACGTCATAGCACAAAGTCCTATTTCCTTCTCACATAGCAATCAGAGGTGAGTGACCCTATTGCACATGGTTATTGCAGAACTCAAGTTCTTTCCATTGTGTTCCTCTGCCATCCTCTAGTGCATTGTTCAAGTTTGCATAGATGGGCTCGTTCACTGCGTGTTTCAACTGTGGGAGAGGGAAAAAGAGAGTGTGGTGGAGACACAACCCTGCCTTATGGCCCAGGCCCAGAAATGGTACATTCTACTCTTTCCCTGATGAGAACACAGTCACATGGTCACACCTAACTGTAAAGGAGACGGAGAAATTTAGTCCAGCTTGACATCTATATGCCTCACTATAGTTCTATTACCATGGAAGAAGGAAGCTATGCATTCTACTGAATAATTAGCCTTTTCTACTACACTGGTTAAGCAGACAGATATAAAGAAATAAGTTTTTGGCCCACTCAATTGAAAAGTCAAGGGATAGAATAGTCTTCAGGCCCCACTCAGGTGGAACCAGAGTGTCCTCCCTACAGATGTCCCTAGAAAATGCAGGTTTGTATCCTCTTAGATTAGTAACCTTCAGAGAAAGAGAAAGTCTCTTTTCCAATAGCTCTAAAGCCCCAGAGCTGACACTTTATTAGTCCAGCTTTGGTCACATACTTATTGTTGAACCACTGAGGCAGGGGAAAGACTATGCTAATTGGACAGATCTGGACTGGTACCCAGCCATGGCATCAGAGAGTAGGGGCCATCCACTGGACTGAGTGAGAGAGGAACAGAGAGCCCAGAGGGAAGTGAAGATGGTAGCTGGGCAGGCAAGAACAACAAACACTTTGACTATCAACTACCCCCACCTACTGTAAGGGAGGTGGGGCAGAACACTTGACTTTCTGTGTGGCCTTGGCAAATGCTCTGGCACCTCTAGGCCAAGGACTTCCCTCTGTAACTGTCCCAGGTGGGGCACTGTTCTCACCAGCATGGAAATAATGTGCATTAAAATGCTGTCCGTGGTGCTGAACCATATGTGCCCTGGAAAGCACAGATGCAATCTACACACTTTTTCTGTAAAGGTCCAGATAGTAAATACTTCGGGCTTCGCAGGACATGCTGTCCTTTTCAAAACTACTCAGCTCTGCTGCTGTAGTATAAAAGCAGCCATAGACAATACATAAATGAACAAGTGGCTAAGTTCAATAAAACTTTATTTTTGGACACTGAAATTTGAACTTCATATAATTTTCACATCATAAAGATTCTTCTTTTGCTATTTTCCCATTGATTAAAACATGTAAAACCATTCTTAGCCCCAGGCGGTACAAAAACAAGCAGCAGGCTGTATTTGGCCCATGGGCAAATCAGCTCTAAAATTTGCTGATCTAAAACAACAATTTCCTCTCAATCCTAGGGCAAAACACATCTCCAGTAAGGACCACTCTACATGGTCTTTTTTGTCTTCTATTTTGATGAAAATTTTGATATTTATAGGACTAACAGAATCATTATTCACATTCCACTCCAATTCTCAATATCATGCACTTTTAAAAGTTTCATGTTTCTGACATTTTAATTATTTTTCTGACAGAAATCATGAGATATCTTAGACTTGCTTAAAAATAACCCACATGGTGAGGTTAGGAGATGAAAAGATGGAGATATAGATAAATCAAGATCGACCAAGGGTTGATATTATTGAAGTTAGGGGTGGGTACATTGAGGTTCATGATGGAGACTCATTATAATCTCTCTCCTCTTTGTATTTGTTGGTTTTTTTCCTCATAATTAGAAACTAAAACATTTTTTTCCCTGGGAAGTTGAGTAGGAGTGTGTATCCCTCCTAGAGCTGTAATGAGGACCTATAGGGCATCTTCTTATGGTTCTAACTCCACCTTTGCTTGTCAGGGCTCCTGTGACCCCTGCTGGCTTGAGGAGACATATGAGGATACAAGAGGAATCTATGATCAGGTGGCAGGAGACTTGGACCCTATGGAACACGATTCTCTACCCTTTGAGCTGAGGGGACATCTGGTGTGAGAGCCTTCTCGACACCCTTTTCCTACACATGCAGGACATAATATTCCACTGGTCCATGTGTGTAAGTGACAGGAGATGATCCAAGTAAGGCTTACATAAATAAGACTGCACTGGGAGCTGCCTTTAGAAACTAAACTTCTCCAAAGGGAAACAGTAAATTGTAAAAGACATCTCGATAATGAAAAGCTATTCCAGGGTCTTTATATTTTCTAAAGTAAAATTTTCAGAAGTTGGGAAAGACATAAAAATAGTTCATTTTGAGTTCAATTACACCTGAAATAGCTAATAATAAGTGGAATTTGTGAACCATTATTATATCTAACTTGTTTTATTATTTTCCACAGGTATCTAAAATATGATGTATAAACTATGACACACATGTAAACATAAATAGACTTTACAGAAAATAAAAAGACAACAAAACAAGCTAGATACAAAAGAATACATATTGTATTATTTCACTTGTAGAAATTCTAAAACAGGCAAAATTAATCTAAGGTGACAGAGCATATCAGTGGTTGCCTGGGACCATAAGAAGGGAATTGACTGCCAAAGGGCACAACAGAACTTTTTTGGGGTAAAAGAAATGTTCTATATCATGATTGTGGTAGTGGTTTCATGGGTGTATAGATTTGTCAAAACTCATTGAACTGTACACTTATGATGGGTGCATTTTATGGTACGTAAATTATACCTTGGTAAAGGTGATTTGTAAAACAGTCTCCATAATAAAGCAACCCAGCAAGATAATTCTTATTGTTTATATTGAATAGCAGAAAGACTGAGAAATCTGCCTATTTTTATGGAGAACAGAGTATAGCTAAGTACAATCTTCATTTAGGCCTCCACTTCTACTGGATTAATCATATTATCAAAACTGTAGGTTCAGGGGCGCCTGGGTGGCTCAGTCGTTAAGTGTCTGCCTTTGGCTCAGGGTGTGATCCCGGAGTTCTGGGACTGGGATCGAGCCCCATGTCGGGCTCTTCTGCTGGGAGCCTGCTTCTTCCTCTCCCACTCTCCCTGCTTGTGTTCCCTCTCTCGCTGGCTGCCTCTCTCTCTCTCAAATAAATAAATAAAATCATTAAAAAAAACACTGTAGGTTCAAATGCTCATCAACATATTTTTTTCCCTCAGTTTAGACTAAAATAAGCTTTTACACTATAGCACTCGAATACACAAATACGCGGGTCCAAACAATTCCCCTTTAATTTGAAAGATGATTCGGTTCTTAAAAGTAGAATTTTCCTAATTGTGTATTTTTCTTTTTCAAAGAAGGAACCTACAGCATTCTGTTTCCACACTGGCTAAGCAGGAAAGGTGAATTTATTGGTCGTTCTAGCTGACAGCATCAGGGGAATGCTGGCTTAATGCATTGCTGGATCCAGTATTGAAACAGAGCCAGGAAAGGTCTATTTTTCTACATCTCTTGGCTCTGCTTTTCTCTGTGTTGATTTCATCCTCAGGTAGACTCTTCATTTAAGAAAGAAAGATGACCACTTACAGCTCTAGGCTGGCATTCCAAGCTCAGCAGCCACAGTGACTCTTTTGCCGATAGTTCTGGAAAGTCCTGGGGCTGCTTTTCCCTCGGCCCAGCTTGGGTTTTAAGCCCATCCCAGAACGGATCATTGTGGCCAGGGAAGAGAATATGCTGATATTCTTGGATTTGGGTTGTTGGGTACCACTTGAACGGCTTGGGTAAGGCTCCCCAAAGGAAATCCATGCTGTGGTTGGGTCTCTTTGTGCACTTCCTATTTCCTCTTGCCAGTGTCTGAATCAATGCACCAAATATCTATTGCTTCTGTCTGCCCATAATCTAGTCCCTTTTAATTTACATAAATAACTATGAATGAGACAAGTTCCTGATTACAACAAGCTCCTGGATCCAGCTGTGCCTGAAGTTAGAGCTGCTTCTGGACCATAAATTCCCCTTCCCCCTTAGGCCAGTCTGAATGGTGGCTTTAGTTAGTTGCAACCATAACTTACCCTCTTTCTTAAGCCAGTTTGAATGGGGGCCTTTAGTTAATGGATACAAAAAAATGGATAATTTGCAAGGGGCAGAAACTCACTTGAGCTCAAGTAGAACTAAAAAACCATTTATTTTACTAGTTACTAAGGGAAAAATAATAATGTCATAGTTGAGAAAACATTTAAAAATGGAACTACCCTATAATCCAGTAATTGCACTACTGGGTATTTATCCCCAAAATGCAAAAACACTAATTCAAAGGGATACATGCACCCCTATGTGTATTGCAGCAGCATTATTTACAATAGCCAAATTATGGAAGCAGCCCAAATGTCCATTGATAGATATATGGATAAAGAAGATGTGGTATAGATACACAAGGGGATATTATTCAGTCATAAAAATGAATGAAATCTAGGGGCGCCTGGGTGGCACAGCGGTTAAGCGTCTGCCTTCGGCTCGGGGCGTGATCCCGGTGTTACGGGATCGAGCCCCACATCAGGCTCCTCCGCTATGAGCCTGCTTCTTCCTCTCGCACTCCCCCTGCTTGTGTTCCCTCTCTCTCTGGCTGTCTCTCTCTCTGTCAAATAAATAAATAAAATCTTTAAAAAAAAAAAAGAATGAAATCTTGCCATTTGCAATGACATGGATGGGACTAAAGAGTATAATGCTAAGTGAAATAAGTCAGTCAGAGAAAGACAAATATCATATGATTTCACTCATATGTGGAATTTAAGAAACAAAACAAATGAACGAAAAGAAAAAAAGAGTGACAAACCAAGAAACAGATTCATAACTATAGAGAGCAAACTGATGGTTACCAGAGTGGAGGTGGTGGGGATGGGTGAAATAGGCAAAGGGGATCAAGAGTACAGTTATCATGATGACCACTGAGTCATGCACAGACGTGTTGAATCACTATATTGTACACCTGAAACTAATATATGTTATATGTTAACTCTACTGGAATTAAAATTTAAAACTTAATACAATTTAAAATAATAATAATAATAATAATAATAATAATAATAATAATGTTGAGGACGGGGAGCCTGGGTGGCTCAGTCATTAAGGGTCTGCCTTCGGCTCAGGTCATGATCCCAGCGTTCTGGAGTCGAGCCCTGCCTCGGGCTCCCTGCTCAGCGGGAAGTCTGCTTCTCCCTCTCCCACTCCCCCTGCTTGTGTTTCCTCTCTCGCTCCCTCTCCCTCTGTCAAATAAATAAATAAAATCTTTAAAAAAAAATAATAATGTTGGGGGATTTTTTTTGTTTTGTTTTTGGGAAAATTTTAAGAAAAGAAAAAAAGAAACTAGAAAATGAACCATAGAATAAATCTGAAGAAAATAGAATATTTCTTCTACTTTTAAGGAAATTAAAATAGCGCTTGCTTCAGCAGCACATACACTAAAATTGGAACAATACAGAGAAGATAGTATGGCCCCTGTGCAAGGACGACATGCAAACTGAAAAGTGTTCCACATTAAAAAAAGAAAATTAAAATTAAAATAAGTTAATGAAAAAGTAAAATGGAGATTCTTTTTAAAATTTTTAAAAAGATTTTATTTATTTATTTGACAGAGAGAGACAGCCAGCGAGAGAGGGCACACAAGCAGGGGGAGTGAGAGAAGAAGAAGCAGGCTCATAGCGGAGGAGCCTGATGTGGGGCTCGATCCCAGAATGCTGGGATCACGCCCTGAGCCGAAGGCAGACGCTTAACACCTGGGCCACTCAGGCGCCCCCTAAATTTTTAAAATTTTAATTTAAATTTAATTTTTTGAAGATTCTTTTTTAAATTTAAATTTTATTTTATTTCATTTTTAAAAAAGATTTTATTTATTTATTTGACAAAGAGAGCAAGAGAGCACAAGCAGGGGGAACAGCAGAGGAAGAGGGAAAAGCAGGTTCCCCGCCGAGCTGGGAGCCCGACACGGGGCTCGATCCCAGGACCCTGGGATCATGACCCAAGCCCAAGGCAGACACTTAACCATCTGAGCCACCCAGGTGCCCCTAATTTTATTTTTTAAGTAGGCTCTACTCCCAGCATGGAGCCCAACACAGGGCTCGAACTCACAACCCTAAGATTGAGACCCGAGCTGATATCAAGAGTCAGATGCCCAACTGACTAGCCACCCAGGCACCCCTAGAGATTCTTTTTAAAAAAAGCGAACACTATGTTCTTTAAACTGACAAAATATATAAATCTGATTACAAAGAAAAGTCATCAAAGTTATGGATGAAAAGAACTATGAAAAGCAAGAAGTAAAAATAAAGAGCTTTCACTCCTAAGGGTGGTTTGTGAGGCTAAAAGCAAGCCTGGACATGGTAAGAATGTGGATGTGTTGGGTGGGGGGTTATGGAAAGCCATGACAGCCCCGGGGTTAGGTGTCAGAGCCTAAGCAGACTGTGAGGAGTATGCACAGGAGGGTTGCACAGTACGGGCTGTTAGAGCCCTGGTGGAGTGAAAAAGACTGATACGGAGGACAGGGGTAGCAGCAACAGTAGGAGATCAGTTAAAGACAGGGGGATTGATCAAAGAAATAAATATATTAATGTTAGCTAGATTTCTCACTATCAGAGAAGGGGCTTATGCATGGATAAGAATGCATCATAAACCAAAGATAATGGTTGATCCCTGAAGTCCAGAAGAAAAGAGAAAAACAGAACAAAACAAAAATATTCAGGCACAACCATGTGCTCATGGAAGCGTACATTTGTACAACCACTTTGTTTGGCTGGGTCTACTAATTCTTAACATATGTATACCCTACAAACCTATAAGTATACTCCAATGTATATACCCAGCAGAGATGCTTATATCTGTGAGCAAAAAGACATAAACTAGAAAGTTCATTGGTACTAGAATCTGAACACAACCCAAGTGTCCACCAGGGAGAATAGACAACTTAGTTGCATATTCATCCAATAGACACTATGACAATGAGGATAAATGAACTACTGATTCAACAGTGTGGATGCGTATCAAACACATAGCATTGAATCAGAGAACTCAGACCCAAAAGAGAACATACTCTATGATTTCATCCGCTTGAAGTTTAAAAATAGGCAAAACGAATTGGTGGCATTAGAAGTCAAGAGTGGTCATCTTTGGGGCAGAGAGAAATAGGGATTGGAATGTGATACAGGGAGAGCTTTCAAGGGGGATAATAATGTTGTTCTTTGACCAGGGGTGCTAGTTACACAGGTGGTGTCACTTCCTGCAAATTTATCATATCGAACACTTGTAATATGAGCACATTTATGTGTGTTTTACACTGTTAAAATTTTACATTATATCTCATAAGCGGCATTATGGTTGGAATTGAAATTTTCCTATATGGCGAACCTTTGGTGCCGTTCTGAACAACAAAAATCATCATTTTCACTCTATTCACATTATAGTTTCATTTCAGAAAAAGTATGTTTTAAATCGTACCACAAATTTTTATGCATTTGTATATATGTTATATTAGTAATTTCAGATAATTAAGAAACTTTTAAAACGCCTTTAAGGAAGGTTTCAATTTGTTTAGGGCACGGACGCAGGGTCTAGCGTTCCTGATTCCTCTCCTGTAAAAGTCTGTAGTGCCCTCCAACCAGCGTGGCAACCAAAAACGTTTGCGCAAGTTTCCAAAATTCCCACCAGGGGGCGGTACCGCCCCGTTTGAGAAGAACAAACCTAGCCCAAGATTCTAAGAAAGTGTTTTGTATACTGGGATCTGGAGCTCAGCAGAGAGGTCTGTGCTGGAGATAAAAACTTGATGGTGGTAATGGGAGTGTCCTCTGATGTTAAGTGGTCACCGAGCCCCGATATTAAAGGCTGAATAGGTGTGCAAGTCATTGAAACACAGAGAATCGCAGGAGTACTTGGGGGAGAAAGATTTTCCTAAAATTGTTGCTGGAGAATTGTTAGCGCAGGGAGTGATAGGAATTGAGGCTGGTGAGATGGACTAGGATAAACCATGAAAATCATCTTATGGTGTTTGTACTTTATCCTATGAGTGGTCAGAAGCCAATAAATAGTTGAAATAAGGACAACAGACAAACAGTATTCATAAGCTGTCTCCACATGCCAATCCCTATTCTAAGTTCTTTTTACGTGTTTTCTCCTGGAACCATTAGAACCACTCATGAGCCCAGTTGTTCTATCACCCAGCGTCCATTCACCCTTTCCCATTGCTGACTCTTGGGAAGCAGCAATACCTCTTCCCCCACTTCAAGCAGGCTTTCTGCGTTGGATGTAGCCCCCTCTACTTGGGGCTCCAGCAAATGGCCATTTGGATTCGGCCATTCTGAGTATCTAACTCTCCAACCCCAGTGATTGACTTAGGGGTCATTAGGTGACCCAATCAAAACGGAGAGAACTCTGATCCCACAGCTTTTCTCCCACTTAGAACTATGTCTCTTTGCTAATTTAACAGCCCCTTTCCCTCTCACCACAAAATGGGTGACCACCCACAGGACCATCTGGAGCTTCATGTGAGTACAGCATCTAAAAAGTGCATCTTCCAGCCTCAAACTGAGCTGTCCCTGCTCATACTGCATGGAGCGGAAGCAAGCTAGTGAATTGACAATCTGCAAGCAAAATAAGTTACTGCTGTGGTTTTAAGCCACCAAGTTTAGGGGCAATTTATTTTGCAGCAGTAGATAACTGGAGAATTGCTTCTGCCAACTCTCCCTCCTGGTGGCTTATTTTCTTGTGTGTTTGGTGATCTTTGAGTGTGAACTTATTACTTGATCTTAGTTACTGGGAGTCCTACACACTTAAATTGGGGAAGCCTTCCTCTAGAGAGGATTTTCTTCTGGTTGTGCTGGTAGTTAAGGGGCACGATTAACCTGGGTCTATCCCAGCCCCTCTCAGGGTCTTGGCTTAACTTGCGAGTACCAAGTCCAAATCCCCTACTACCTCTCCAACAGCCCAAGACTTAGCATCTCAGGAGCAGTGCTGTTTTCAGCAACACTCTCAGGGCAACTCTACCTCTCAGCTGTCCCCTGCTCTCCCCCACTGCCAGATCATGAATTTTTTGAGGGGGTGATTCTTGGGGACTCTTTTACTTCTTGTAAGATCACAGTGACTCAAGAAGGGGGTCTTATCCACAATTTACTCGTACTGCTGAAAGAAGGAAACTTTAAGTCCTGTGTCCAGCAAATGCCAAATAAATCCATTAAATTATTCATTCATTCAACAAAAGTTAAGTCCCATGCTAATCACTGGGGATAAATTAACGACATAAATGCGGTCCCTGTCCTCATGACACTTATGGTCTGGTGAAGAGGGAGCTATTAATAGGTATTTGCTCAAATAAGGATGAATGTGTCAGGAACTACAAGTAAAGTGTAGAATGGTTAAATTTCTCCTTGCAGGACTCCTGGGTGGCTCAGTTGGTTAAGCATCTGCCTTCGGCTCAGGTCATGATCCCAGGGTCCTGGGATCGAGCCCTGCGTCAGGCTCCTTGCTTAGTGGGGAGCCTGTTTCTTCCTTTCCCCCTGCTTGTGCTCATGCGCTCTCTCTCTGACAAAAACAAAAACAAAAAAACTTTAAACTTCCCCTCAAGGCAGGGGCTGCTCAGGGTAGGCCTTGTTGAGGGCGCACCTTAAATCCTGAGACCTGAGGACATGTGGGAGTTAATTATGCAAATAAAAAAGGGAAGAGTTGTTTATTTTTTTATTATTTTAAAGATTTTATTTATTCATTTGAGACAGAGAGATACAGAGGGAGTATGAGAAGGCGGAGAGGCAGAGGGAGAAGCAGACCCCCTGTTGAGCCAGGAGCCGACGTGGGACTCAATCCCAGGACCCGGAGATCATGACCTGAGCCGAAGGCAGATGCTTAATCATCTGAGCCACCCAGGTGCCACTGTTTGTTTGTTTAAAGATTTATTTATTTGTTTTAGAGAGAGAGAGAGAGAGAGAGAGAGAAAGAGCACAAGCAGTGGGGGGGAGAGGGGAGGAGCAGAGGAGGAGGGGGAGAGAGAGACTCTCCAGCAGACTCCATGCTGAGCGCGGAGCCTGACGTGGGGCCCAGTCCCATGACCCCGAGATCACAACCTAACCAAAATCAAGAGTCGGACACCCAACCAACTAAGCCACCCAGGCCCCCGTTTGTATTTTAAGTAGGCTCCATACCTAGCCTGGAGCCCAATGTGGGGCTTGGACTCACAACCCTGAGATCAAGACCTGAGCTGAGATCAAGAGTCAGATGCTTCACTGACTGAGCCCTACAGGCACCCCAGGAAGGGGAGAGTTTTAAGGGAAAAGGAACAGCAAGTGCAAAGGCCCTGAACAGGAAGAAGAGACAACAAGGAGTATAAGAGGGTGGTGGGGGGATATGTGAGGTCTAAGTCAGTGGAGTGTAGGGGTCATGTTAAGCGAAAGAAGACCATCTCAAAGATTACATACCATATGGCTGCATATATTTGACATTCTCAACAATACAAAACCACAGCGATGTTAGAAACGATCAGCGGTCATCGGGAGTTATGGGTGGGGAGAGGGTGTGGCTGCAAAAGCAATGTTTTGGGAGGATGCAACTTATGTTCTTATCTTGATTGCAATGGGGGTGTGTGTGTGAAATGAATTTACACATGTGATAAAATTCATTGAACTGCCCACCAGAAGAAAAAAAAGTTATTTTTTATGGTATGATCATTTTAAAAATAAAATTAAAATAATCTCTCCAGGTGATCTCAGTGTGCAGCCAATGTTGAGACACTGGTGATGGCCTTGAAGACCATTTAAAGGAGCTTTTCGTTCTCTTCAGAACCATGGGGAGCAAGGGAGGGGCATCCTTGAGATGGGAACCCCCAGGAGGATTCATACACTGAGGCGGTCCAGGGAGACCACTCTTTGGTCTGAAGGCGCCAATACTCTGGTTTGTTTCATGCATTCATTCAATAGTTATTCAGCACCTAAGTTGTGCTGCCTGTACCTGGGTAACAAAGCAAGACAAAAACTAAACTACTCCTTCCTCTTACCAGGTAAGGAGAAAGGAGTACTTTAGAGATTGCAAGGGGGAAATCTGGGAAAGGAGTCAGAAGCCTGTATATCTGCTCCCCACACTTGGCTAGAGTCCCTGTGCTGGATTCCCTGGAACCTGGGGTTCTCATGGAGAAGTTTTTGGGGGTCAGAGTGAGTAGACAGTGTCCCTCAAATGCCACACTGATCAAAGTGTTTGTGACTGTCACCCTTCGGATTTGGGGTTTCCATGAGGATTTGGGGGGATCTCCCATCTGTGTGGCGCCCTATTTATCTCTCCACTCTGGCCCCGCCTCATCCTTGCACCCCTATCCCTGCCTCAGTCTCCTCCCTGGCTTCTAGACTCTAACCCTCTCTCTTATCTACTCTCCCACTGGGCAGCCAGGGGGATCTTCTTTATTTTTTTTTCCAGAGGGATCCTCTTAAAGCCTAAATGTGAGTTTCTCTCCCACAGCTAGAATCTTCCACAGCTCCCCAGTGTGCTCAAGGTAAAATCAGTTCTTCATAATGAATATTTAAGGTCCCTCACAATCTAGTCCCAAAAGACAATTTTGTTTCTGGCTTCTCTCCTCTCCCTATACCTCTACGAACTCTAGTCCTCTTAATCGTCCAATGGCAGGTGTGGGAAGGCTTTGAACCTAGCCCCTCAGCCTGTCTCCTACCCTTCTGTCAAGGCTGCTCTGGCAGAGCTGATGAGGAGCCTGGGAGGCCTAATAACATGGTGATTAAGAGACCAGGCTTGGGGACTCTGGAGTCAACCTAACGGTCACCAGTAGGAGGCTGTTCTACTAAATTATGACTCTTGACCAAAACACAGGATTTACAGTAAATACATAGGATAAAGGAACACATTAGGTGACATCACATGAGTATAATCAGGGAACTACAGCACGTGGGGCATTCGACAAGACACCTGGGGTCTCAGGGTCATGAGATCCAGCTCTGCATCGCTGTTGTTGTTGTCGTCGGGCTCTGTGCTCAGCAGGAAGTCTGTTTGAACTTCTTTCTCTCCCTCTGCCCCTCCTGCCACACTGTCTCAAATAAATAAGTAAATCTGTAAAAAAATCATGAGGACTGTACCAAAAATATACCCCAAACACTAAAGAGACATAACAACCAAATGCAAAGCATGGATGGGCATGGATTGACTCTGGTTTAAAAAATAATAATAACAGCTATAAAAGCCATTTTGGAGTCAATTGGGGAAAACTGAACACAAATTCGATATTGATACTAAGGAATTATTGATATTTTCTTAGATGTGAGATGGTGGTGTGGGCATGTAGGAGGATGTTCTTCTTTTTTTCAGATTTATTTATTTGAGAGAGAGAATGAGCAGGGGAAGGGGCAGAGGGAAAGGGAGACAATCTCAAGCAGACTCCCTGCTGAGCAAGGAGCCTGAAGTGGGGCTCACCTCGAGACCCTGAGATCACAACCTGAGCTGAAATCAAGCGCCAGACATTCAGCCGACTGTGCCACCCAGGTGCCCCGTTCTTATTCTTAAGACATACATGCTGAGATGCCACAGGGTTTATAACTTCCTTTTTCTTTTTTTTTCTTTTCTAATATTTCATTTATTTATTTGACAGAGAGAGAGAGAGCCCAAGCAAGGGAAGCGGCAGGCAGAGGGAGAGGGAGAAGCAGGCTTCCAGCTGAGCTCGATTCCAGGACCCTGGGATCATGACCTGAGCTGAAGGCAGACACTTAACGGACTGAGCCACCCACGCGCCCCTGTAACTTACTTTCAAATGATATGGGGCACATGTTTATATTAAGAGGGAAAGAGGAGAGAAAAAGCAAAGGTGGCAAGGTTGCTGGATCTAGGTAGAGGGTGTATAAGTGGTCTGTGGTCATTCTTTAAACTGTGTTTGCCAATTTTTATGCTAAGTGTCAGAGAAAAATGAAATCATCAATGAGGAGAGTCCATACAACAGTACAATCTGCAAACGTTAAAAATGAGACAGATCAGCAAACCATAGAGAAAATTAACAAAGCCCAAGCTAGTTGTTTGAAAAGATCAACAAGATTGATAAAATCCCTAGCTAGACTGATGGAGAGAAAAAGAGAACAGAAATGACCAATATCAAGAGTGAAAGAGAGGTTATCTCTACAGATTCCATAGTTAGATTTGACAATTTAGATGAAGTGACGATTCCTTGAAAAACACAAGGAATGAAAGCTTGTGAAATAGAAAATATGAAGAGCCCTATATTTATTAAAGAAATTGAATTCATTATTTAAAAACTTCCCACAAAATAAATAAATAAAATCTTAAAAAAAAATACAAACTTCCCACAAAGACAACTGGCCTGAATGACTTTACTGGTAGATTCTATTAAAGACTAAAGGAAGAGACAACATAGAACGTCTCAAATTTGAGACGAAGCTATATGTGCTGAGATGGGAATGATCTTTCAAAATACATTGTCAAGTAAAAAAAAAATCAATGTGCAAAGGAATGAAAAGTATTTTCTCATTTCTCATAAGTGTGTATTCTGTCTTTGCAAGGATAGCCCATTGCCTTACAGGGAGGAAATTGAGGGGCTGAAATTCAGGAGTGGGAGAAAGACTAATCTTTCACTCTGCCTCCTTTCGTAGTATTTTACTTTTTTAAATATGAACTGTGCATGGAATTAAAACAAAACTGTTTAAAGACTTAGTTCAAGCTTTACCGGATTTATAGTCTGACTCTACGCACGTGTTCTGTGAACTAGGTACTGATAAAAGACTGCAAAAAGAGGCTGCATGGCTAAAATCTTGAGCCTGGGGTCTAGCGGATGAGGTCATTAAACCCATACTTGGCCACCCACTGGCTGTGTGATTTCAGGTAGGTAGCTCTACCTCTCTGAGCCTCTGCTTTTAACACCTGTGAATTAGGGGTTATGCGGTCAAAGATTAATTTTGCCTGGCTCCTGGGAGGTAACCTCTTGGAATATCCTGCTTGGTAAGAGTGTTTTGTTCACCTGAGGACATGCAGTGTCAGCTTGACCTCTGGAGGACCTAGAGACTAACGTCAATCATATGTGAGCACAGCGGTGACTGTGTGACTGACCCCCCAGCAGAAAGCCTGGACACCAAGGCTCACGTGAGGGCCCCTGGCTGCCATTCCCCGGGCGTGTCGTCACGCACTGGGGCTGGGAGCACTGAGCACTGTGTGCTCCATGGCCCTGGGAGAGAATGACTAGAAGTTTGTGCCTGGGGCCACCTGGATCCCCTGTGCCTCTTCCCTTTGCTATTTTTAATCTGTATCCTTGGAATAAACCCTGACAGTGAGTAAAACAGCTTTTCTGAGTTCTGTGGATCCTTCTAGCGAGTCACTGAACCTGAGGTGGTTTTGGGGATCCCCAAACACAGGAGTGGTGAACAGTGTGCACCTCACTGGGGGCACGGGCACCAGGGAGATCGTGCACACCCAGCACCTAACGATCATAGGCTGTACTTACTGAGCACGTCTGAGGACCAGGCTGCGTGAGCACATGAACGCACCGGCTCCTCACAACAGCCCCAAGAGACTGGCACTCTGATTCATGTTTCCTTTTTATTTTATTGTGAAATGTATGGTACATTCAGGAGTATAAAATGTAGGTGTATGACATGAAAAAAAAGTACTTAGGGGGCTGCCTGGGTGACTCAGTCGGTTGAGTGTTTGCCTTCTGCTCAGGTCAGGATCTTAGGGTCCTGGGATCGAGCCCCACATGGGGCTCCCCCCTCAGCAGGGAGTCTGCTTCTCCCCCTGCCCCTCCACCCACTTGTGCTCTCCCTCTCTCTTAAATAAATAAATAAATAAATAAATAAATAAATAAATAAATAAAATATTTTCAAAAATACTTAGAATATGAACAACTGTGAATCATCAGGTTAAGAAAAAAGGACAGGGAAGCCCCCAGAAGTCCCTACCCAGTTACAGCTCCTCCCATCGCCCGAGGTAACAATATCTCTGACTTTTGAGATAATCATTTCCTTTTTTGTCTTTCCTGAATGGTTCAGCTACCCATGTACATATTCCTAACACTAGTGTTTCATTTTCCCTGCTTTCAAGTGTATTGAACAGAATGATGCAGTGTGTCCTCTTTGGCATCTGGCTTCTTTCACTCACCGCTATGCATGTGAGATTTAACCATGGAGTTGGACGCATCAGGAGTCTGTTCCTTTTTCATTGCTGTATAATATTCCATATAGTTTGCCTTTGTAGCCCACAGTGCATCTCTACCCATTCTCTGGTTGATGGAGATTTGGGCGGCTTGTGGCCGTTACAAACAATGCGGCTGTGAATGTTCCTCCCTCTACATGTTTCCCGACGGCCACGTTCCAATTCTCTAAGATGTATGCTCAGCCTGGAACAGCTGGGTTACAGGTTACGTACGTTTTCAAATTGATTCAGTAACACTGCCGTCTTTCCTGTTTGAAGATGTAGTAATTGCAACAAGCAAGGTTAAGTAACTTTCCCAAGATCACAAAATCGAATTGCCTTGAACCTGGAGATCCTTGTTCAGAGCCCATGCTTTCCCTTAACACCCACTGGCACACGGTGGGCGTCTCACAATCGTGAGTGTTCTGCTGAGGGTTGTTGGGGGCTATGATTGGGGGTTTCCATCCCTGTCCCCGTTATTTTGAACTCTGTCCCCATCAGTTAATAATTAACTGCCCCCCAAGGAGTCTATGATCCTAAAAGATTTGCCTTGCCCTGGCTACTGCCTGGTTAATCAGTCACTCTGCCCCTGGCCGGGCAAGGGGCACTTGGTAGACCTCCTGCCTCCAAAGCCCCTTCACTTGCTCTAGAAGCAGCTAGGGGTTCATGATGCTTCGGACCTGTCATGTGCTCTGTTCCCAAGCTGGACCCTCTGCTGGGGGCTGGCAGCCCCTGAGCTTTGATGGTGGGGCTTTTCACCTCAAAGGCACAGGAGAACTGACACGAGCTTTGTTGGTGCTGCGGCTGTGTGCCTGGCCCCCCCTGGTCACACATGGCCTGGCGGTGAGTGGGGACCCTGGGGACTGGCCTTGGGCACTCCCAGGGCTGGGCTCTGAGCCCTTGCTCTCTGTCACTGCAGCTCCAGGCCTGGTCTCGGCGACTCCTGGGCTCCCGGCTCTCGGGCGCACTTCTCCGAGCATCTATCTACGGGCAGTTTGTGGCTGGTGAGACAGCAGAGGAAGTGAAGGGCTGTGTCCAACAGCTCCAGACCCTAGGCCTTCGGCCCCTGCTGGCCGTACCCACTGAAGAGGAGCCAGACTCAGCTGTCAAGACTGGGTGAGTAGGGCCAGGCCCCGGGAGGCTGGGAGGTTGGCCGGAAGGGGATTGGTGGGCTCCGGAAGCTAATGCCTGCTGGCTGGGCAGTGAGGCCTGGTATGAGGGAAACTTCAGTGCTATGCTTCGGTGTGTGGACCTGTCACGGGGCATCCTGGAGACCCCTGGCCCAACTGGGAACATCCTTATGCAGCTGAAGGTGACGGCGCTGACCAGTACTCGGCTCTGTGTAAGGGACTGGCAAGGTGGGGGAGGGAGGGTATGGCTGCCTACCAGGTCCCCCTCACCACTCCACCCACCACCCCATTCCAGAAGGACCTAACCTCATGGATCAGAAAACCAGGGGCTTCCTTGGAGCTAAGCCCTGAGAGGCTGGCAGAAGCCATGGACTCTGGGCGGGTAAGGATCTCAGGCTGGGAGAGAATGGATAGTTGGTGGGGACGTTGAGGGGGGGAGAAGTTCTCCGTACTTGGATGTAGCAGGCACCTGCCTAGCACCTGCTGGCAAGTAAGATGTTCGAACTATGTAACTACTGCTACTCCCCAGGCTTAGAACAATCGGAATAAATGCGGCTATAGCCCTAGGGTGTGGTTGGGATGGATGGAATATATGGGTCATCTGGGGGTCCTAGGTGAGGGCCTTGGGGCTGGAAGCTCTCAGAGGAGGGAGTGAGACAGTAGCTCTTTACCAACTAGAAGAAAGTAATCAGTATTTGGTCAATCAACTCAGCTATGTCGTATGTTGACTGGAAGTTATGATTAGGCCAGTGGGGTTTTGGTTTGGTCATTCATTCATTCACTCATTCATTCACTTCTTTTTCTTTTTTTTTTTTTTAGATTGAGATTTTCTTTCTTTTTTTTTTTTAAGATTTTATTTATTTATTTGACAGAGATAGAGACAGCCAGCGAGAGAGGGAACACAAGCAGGGGGAGTGGGAGAGGAAGAAGCAGGCTCATAGCGGAAGAGCCTGATGGGCTCGATCCCATAACGCTGGAATCACACCCTGAGCTGAAGGCAGACGCTTAACCGCTGTGCCACCCAGGCGCCCCCATTCACTTCTTTTTATTTACATATACTATTGCTACCCTCCCTGCCATTGGCACCCACTCGATCCTGTATAATGTCTATTTCTTTGTTATTGTGAGTTTGTTTTGCCAAGTACAGTGTTTGGGGGACATATTTTTCCAAGATTTTATTATGAAAACTTTCAAACATATGGAAAAGTCAAGAGAATTTTACAGTGAACACGGTTAACATTTAACTATACTTGCTTGAAATCGTATCTGTCCCTCTATCCATTCCTCCATCTGTCCATCAATCCATTTTATTTTTCAATGCATTTAAAAATAAGTTGCAGACATCAGCACAGGACCCTCCAAATGCTTCAGGATGTATATCGCTAATTAGAGCCTGATAATTATTTACAGTATTTTACTTCTTTTGAGGTAAAATGCATATGCAATGGTATATACAGGTTGTAAAGGTATCTACTGATTATATCTATTTGTGTATTTCACAAATACACACACCTGGGCAATTCAAGTCCCTATTAAGGTACAGAACATTTTCATCACTGCAGAAAGTTCTGTCCTGCCCTTCCCCATCAGCCTGAGAATAGAATTTTAAATGTATACAGATAGCATGGTTATCTCTCTCTTTCTGTTTTCTGTTTTTCCCCTGAGCACTCTGATTTTAAGATCCGTCCAAGTGTCTCAGTGTGCATCTAGTCCACTGCTTCTAGCCGCTGCTCCTGGCCGCACAGTGCACCTCTCCAGGGACGGACCCGTCGGGGGGCCTCCGGGCCTCCACCACCACAAACAACGCTGTGGGGGAGGTGGTGTTCCTTTTACATTTTTTTAATTTGTCATTTTTAAAATGTGTCGCAGAACACATGGACGCAGGACTTCATGTTTCAGAGGATCAGCTTTAGAGTATAACAGAGTTTTGTCTCTTTATGAGCTTTAGTTTACTCGTGGGGACAGTGAGAGCAACTTCTTCCTAGGGCGGTTTTAAGGATTAAAGCCCCTGCCAGGCTGGCATCTGACTTCACAATGAGCAGAGGGGCCTTCCTCATCCTTGCGTCACATGCTTTCCTTGGCATCCCTAATACAAACCCCTGGTTTTCCTTTTCCATCTCTTCTGCCTCATTCTTAATCCTTGTTAGGTTCTTTTCTGTCTGTCTCTTCAATATGGCGGTTCCCCAACCCTAGCTCCTGGCTCCTGCCTCCTCACTCCTTACCCACCCTGCAGCCTCAGTTTCGCCACTGGGTACTCATGAGGCCCGTGTTTGTCTCCAGCCGCAGCCTTTCTCCTGAGCCCCTGGACATCCTCTAGACCCCTCACACCTACCAAGTCCCCAAGCCTGCACCCCTTCCTGTCCCCATCTCAGAGACAGCCCTCCCATCCCCGTCTCAGTCCCTACCTCAGGAGAAGGTGAAGATTGGGTGAGTTAAATATTTGGTGAGGTACCCGAAATAGCACCAGGCACCAAGTACGCCCTCTTTGAGGTGGCCATCATATGTAGGGAGTCTCACCAGCTACTAACTCCACAGAACTGCCCCCAGACTCTGCCCCCAGCCAGGGGGAGACAATTCTGACTGAGGAAAAGATAACTGGGCAGGTGCCCCGGCTCTTCCCTCCTTCTGGAGAGTTTTCTCCACTAAGCTGAGGGGGGGTTGCCACAGCCTGATCCTGGGGTGTTCCATTAGCAGAACTAGACCTGCGTCTCCACAGGACTCTGCTGGGTCTGGTAGAACTAAGTCCCACCTATTCCTCCTTCTCGAAATCCCCAATTTCTTTGAACCCAGCTGGACTCCTTGAGTCACCAGCTGCTCACATTAACCCTTGGAATCTCCATAGCAAGAACGTAAGTTAGGGACAATTATTATCTCCCCTGTGCACCCCCAGGGGTGGAGGAAATGATGACCAAGACAAACTCCCAGTCCTTGAGGCACTCATTTGCCAGTCAGGGAGGGGCAAGAGACACTCAATTACTAAAACCAAAGCCAATAACTAACAAGTATAAATAAGCATTGTAGGGACCAATAAGGCTGAGGAAGGAGAAGGGAAAGCCCCAGAGAAGGAGTTGCAAATGTGAACCAGGGAAAACCTTGTTGAGAAGGTGACATTGAGAAAAACACCTGGAGGAGAGGTAGGAGTGAAGCAAGTGGACATCAAGGGGAAGAGTGTTCCAGGTGGAAGGAACCGCCAGAACAAAGGTCCTGAGGCAGAAAGGTACCAGGCATGTTGAAAGACTAGCAGGGAGGCCATCATGGCTAGAGGGCTGTGAGCTCAGGAGAGCTGAGGAGATGAGAGCAGTGGGGCCAGACGGGTGGAGACTTGTGGGTTGCAATGAGGTTGCAAAGCAATGCCTTAGATGAGGATATTGAGGTCCTAATAATACCAGGTGACAACTGTGGCACCTACTAAGACCTGGCTACTCTTCCACACACTTTCTATGTGTGAATTCCTAGTCTCTCACTCACCGAGCTTCAGTCTCCTCACTGGTAGTTTGGGATAATTCTCTACCGCGATCATTGTGAAGATTATATAAATAAGATAGTATATGAAGTTACCTATTATTATAATGACAATAACATATATTGAGTGCTTATCATTTGCTAGCCCCACCCCATTCTTAGGTCCAGGCACGTCTTACAGTTCAACACAGCAACTCCATGAGGGAAATGCCATTATCCTCTAATTGTTGAAAAAATAGACAAAAATTGAGGCTCAGAGAGGTTATATGACTTGTCCAAGGCCATACAGTGAGTGGTGGAGTCAGGATTCAAACCCAGACCCTGGGCTCCTAACCACTTTATTCACCTCAATAAATAGTTCTATGTGATACAGCTCTGTTTCCTATTTCTAACAATTTCTAAACTTTTCTCCCTTCTGGGTGGTGGGGGAGAGGAGACCTAGGCCCTGGAAGGATCCAATCACCTGAGCCATTCTCGCCTCCCTGCTGCTCCCCCAGGATCTCCAGGTCTCCTGTCTCAACACCCAGCAAAACCAGCATCTCCAGGCCTCTCTGAGCCGCTTACACCGGGTAGCCCAGGTAACACCAGCCGTGGCCAGCCTCCACCACGTGTGCTGGACACCCTGAGGCCTGACCGTGGTCCCTCTCACCCTCAGCATGCCCGGGCCCAGCACGTGAGGCTGCTGGTGGATGCCGAGTACACCTTCCTGAACCCGGCTCTCTCTCTGCTGGTGGATGCCCTGGCCATGCGCTGGAACGGCCCCGGGGAAGGCGGGCCCTGGGTGTGGAACACTTACCAGGCCTATCTGAAGGTGTGTGGTGTACTCTGGGAGACCACGGGCTGGGGTCCTGGGGCCCTGACCTGAAGCTGCCGGGGTGCCCCACCAGGACACACACGAGCGGCTGAGGCGGGCCGCGGAGGCCGCTGACAGGGCTGGCCTGGCCTTCGGAGTCAAGTTGGTACGAGGGGCATATCTGGACAAGGAGAGAGAGGTGGCTCGGCACCACGGGACAGAAGACCCCACTCAGCTGGACTATGAGGCTACCAGTCGGAGGTAGGACTGGGCCAGACAGGCCTTGGAAATAAACATCTGACCTTTCATCCCGGCGCGCTGCCCGTGATGTTGAGCACCCTACGTATGTTCACATATCATTTCCTCTCCCTTGTCCAGGGCATCGTCACTTCCCGCCTCCTGTTTGGGTTCCCTGCTCCCTCCTTTGTCCACCACCACAACCCCTACCGCACAGGCAGCCAGGGGGAGCCTGTCAATATCTAAGTCAAACCACATCCCTCCTCAGTTCAAAACCCTTCCATTGCTCCCATTGCACCTCAATAACCCCCAAATCCTTACAGCAGCCCCCAGGCCCCACGTGATCTGGTATTGTCACCTCAACTTCTCTTCTGCCCCACTCTGTTCCTCCACACTGGCTTCCTTGATGATCCCCAGGGCCTTTGCATGTCTTGTTCCCACTGCTTAGAATGTTCTCCCTCCAGACAGCTGCTTGGCTCAATCCCTCACCTCTTTAGGTTTCCACTTATTTGTACCTCCTCAGGGGACCTTCCCTGCCCTCCCTACCAAAAACTAGAACACCCACACCTACTCTCTCCCTCAATTTATTTTTCTCTTTAGCACTTACCAGCATCTGAGGTTCTATAGACTTTTGTATTCGATTGCACACTGTCTATCTTCCCCTCTAGAGCGTGGGCCCAGGAGGGCAGGGGTTTCTGATTTGTTCATTGCTGAGCGCCCAGTGCTCAGAACTGTGCCTGCTACACGGCAGCAGTTCGGTACAGATCTGTTGAACACATAACCCCCAAGCAGTAGGCACTATTATCATCACCCCTCCCCCCATTTCACAGAGGAAGGAACCCAAGCACAGAGAGGTAGAATCACTTACCCAAGGTCACGGAGCTAGCAAGTGGCAGGGCCAAGTTCTGAACCCAGCAGACTGACTCTAGAACCTGGATTCTTACCCACCTCAAATCAGCCTGTGCTGGGAGCAAATTTTGGATGAACTCCTTGGGCCGCCATCCCGTGACCCTGGGAAGAACGAAAGTGGTCCTTTACCATATACTTTCTGATCACCTGATTTAGATCAGGACCTGTGCTGGACCCTGGTCCCAGTACCAGCTAAGGTAGTCCCCAGGCCCTGTCCTCCTAGAGCTTACAAAATCTACCTCCATTTCACATCGGATCCAGGAGAGGTTTGTAGAACCACAGGGACTGACCCAAGCTCACAGGACAAGGGGCCACACCATGGCCAGAAGCTAGACTTGCATCCGAGGCCCATGAGGGCTCCTATGTACGTTTGTGCCCCAAAGGCTTAATCACTGGCACCGTTATTATTATTTTTTACTAAGATATAATTCACATACCATAAAATTCACAATTTCAAAGTGTACAATTCAGTGCATTTTAGTATATTCACAAGGTTGTGCAGCCATCACCACTAATTCCAGAACATTCTATCACCCCCCCCAGAAGAAACCCCATGTCCACTGGCAGTCACTCCCCATACGCCTCCCCCTCAGGCCCTGGCAGCCTCTAATCTATTTTCTGTTCCCATGGTTTTGCCTCTTCTGGACATTCCATATCAAGGAAGTCATACGATGTATGGCCTTTTGTGTCTGGCCTGTTTCACTTAGCATAATGTTTCCAGGGTTCAACCACGTTGTCAGATGAATCAGTTCTTCATTCCCTCTTACATCTAAATAATATTCCACTGTATGGATGCACGACATCGCGTTTAGCCACACATCAACTGATGGGCATTTGGATCGTTTCCACTTTGGACTATTGTGGCTAGTGCTGCTCGAACATTCGTGTGCACACTGCTCTGTAAATACACATTTTCAATTCTCTTCAAAGCTCACTTCTCTACGAGTGGAATCGCTGGGTTCTGTAATTCCCTGTTTAACTTTCTGAGGAATTGCCAGGTGGTTTTCCAAAGCTGCTGCACCATTTTGCATTCATACATTGCACATTCTGAATAAATAATAAATTTATGTGATTAAAAATCAAAATGTGGGGTGCCTGGGTGGCTCAGTCGGTTGAGCATTTGACTCTTGGTTTCAGCTCAGGTCCTGATCTCAGGGTCATGAGAGTGTGGCCCTTGTCGGGTTCTGTGCTCAGAGCAGAGTCTGCTTGGGATTCTCTCTCTCCCTCTCCCTCTGCCCCTCCCCCTGCTTGTGTGCATGCTCTCTCTCTCTCTAAAAGATGAATAAATAAATCTTTAGAAGAAAATCAAAATGATATATGTGATACCTGGATAGCTTAGTTGGTTAAGCGTCTGACTCTTGATTTTGGTTCAGGTCATGAACTCAGGGTCATGAGATCGGGCTCTGTGTAGGGCTCTGCTCTGGGTGTGGAGCCTGCTTGGGATTCTCTCTCTCCCTCTTCCTCTGCTCCTCTCCCCTACTTGCTCTCTCTAAAAAAAATCAAAATGATGTGAAAATGAATACGTTGACATACCTCACTTCCACCCAAGTCCCCCTCTCATTTTGGAGTCTCCTTGCCCTCCCCAGGTGACTTACTTTGGTTAGTTTCTTACACATTTCCTAAGTTCCTTTATCCATAAACAGACAAACACAGAGATTTGTGTGTGCGTATGTGCAAAAGGCATCATGCCTACACACTGCTCCTTGCTTTTCCACTCCATTGCATATTTTAAAGGCAGAATAGTCTAATGATAATAAACCCAGGCCCTGGAGCATCAGACAGCCTAGGTTCAAATCCCAGCCCAGTCACTTTCAGCTGTGTAACCTGGGGACAAGCTTCGGTCTTCCCCTCTGTAAAATGGGGATAACCGGGACATCTACCACATGGAGCTGACTCGAGTGAATGTATGTGGGTCAGGCAGAACACTGGAGGAAAGAGAATTCCAAGCAAAGGGGTTTAACTAAAGGAAATGTAGTAAAATGTACTCTTTCTATAGACTATGGGCAAGGTTAGGGGAACCCCTAAGAGCATGAAGCTGTTATGACCACTGTTCCAGAGCTGAGGAAGTGGGGGCCACCCTAAAGGTGTTACCACGCACGGGACTGTCAGCGTGGGCCAGGGCGGGTGCTAAGGGGCGAAATACCCCAAGCTCCCTCTCCTCCCATCTTCTGAGCTCTTGCCCATTCCTCCATGGGTGATACAGGACATAAAAGTCAGCTTCCTGGGGGGCAGGGAAGGTCAGAGAACAGATCTGGGGGGCAATGGAGAATAACCAGTGTAGTACGCAAAGTCCTTAGGGTGGCACTTGGCTGGCAGCAAGCTGGCAAAGCATTTGCCAGTCAGTTTACCTTTCCGTATCACCGCCCCAGTGTCCTCACCCTTCTTTAGTGCCTGGCGCTGCACTATCCTTTGTGCGCCATCGTTCATTTGAGTCAGTCCCCACCGACAGACAGTTGCATTACTGCTCCTTGTGTTCCGTGGCCAATGCTGCAGTGAATGACCTTGGGTAAGTGTCATCTCGTGCACAGGGATGCGGCCCTTTGCTGTGAGATGGCCATTGAGCCAGGGGCTTTATGACACCCTCATCTCACTCCACCCTCAACAGTGCTGTTAGGTGAATTTGAATTGTTACAAGAGAGGAAACAGGCTCAGAGAAGGGCTATCCTTTGCACCTGGTGCAGGTGAAATGGGGGTATTGTCTGACTCCAGAGTACTTGCCCTTAAGCACCCCACATCCCGAGGACAGGAATCCTGAGTCCCTGGGGGCTGACCTTTAATCACTAGGTCCCATCAGCTGAACAGAATGTCTTCCTTCAGTTACAGCCACTGCCTGGAGCTGATGCTGACCCATGTGTCCCACCGTGGCCCCATGTGCCACCTCATGGTGGCTTCCCACAATGAGGAATCTGTTCGCCAGGCAACTAAGCGGTACATAGAGGGATGGGAAATGGGTACCCACAAGGAGGACCCCTCGACTCCTCTCCCTTGCTCACATGCCAGGGATGGGCAGAGGGTGGCGGACATGGAATAGAGGGAGAAATGGTGAAGGGCCAGTAGGTCCACAGGGATTCAGGGGAGGCTATTCAAAATATTTAACCCCCACCAAACCTGTAGGCCCCAGCTAACCAAGACATTGCTCCTTATATGCTGGGGCATAGGGAGGTCTGAGGGTCCTAGGGAAGGAGCTGGGACTCACTGGCGAGCTTCCAGGAGCCTGAGAGCAATGGTTATTTATCATTGAGTTTAGAAGTACTTCAAAATTTTAATAACTGGAACAGCCATGTGGGTGCATAATGGCTGACTTTCAGCTCTGGATCCAGCCACTGTCTGGATTGATGATGTGGCCTTTTCTGTAGCATGTGGGAGCTGGGCATTCCTCTGGATGGGCCCGTCTGTTTTGGACAACTTTTAGGGATGTGTGACCACGTCTCCTTGGCACTGGGTATGTGAATGGCCCATTCTCCCCATCCCACCACCATGACCCACCCAGCCCTCAGCTTCATCCCCTCCCAGCCAAATCCCTTCTCCCACTCCCAACCAGTGCCTGCCCAGGCTCCCCTCCAGAGCCTAAAGCTGGGCCAGCCGCCAGACTCTTCCAGATAGATCTGTGGTTCCGATATCTGAAGGCCTTGCACGCCTGTCTCTGAGCCTGCCGTCTGTCGCTGTTGCTGGTTCTTGATCATGGTGTCTTGTTTCCTGTGTGCTGTGTTATCTTGCCTGTCTTGCTCCCCGGGGTCTGAGACCAGAAGATTTATGTTTTCTTCTGCCAGGTGCTAAGGGGTACAGGACCAGTTTACCCTAAATTCAGAGCTTGAGGTTTCCTGAGGCATCTCCTGGGTGCAAATTTGAGCTACAAATATGTGAGGCTAATCCCTGGCCTTGATCTCTCAGAGATGGGTTTCTGTTTTCTTCACTGCTCCACTTATGGTCGAGGCCACCATTCTCTGTGAGTGGGCAAAGGTGGGAGGGTTGACTTCTGGTTAACTCTTGACACTGAGGGCGCAGCTTAATTTGAGGAAGTGCTCCATTACAACTCACCCTGGTCAGGCTCTGGGCCTCGATTTCTGCACCCCCTCAACTCTGTGAGGTCATCAAATTTTGCCTTCAGGGTGGAAGTGCCTCCTTCACGTCCTTCCCTCTTTGGATTTTCACTTTCTCTTAATGCTTGGATTACTAAATTCCTTACTCTTTTGGCAGTATTTTAATAACTTTGGGAAGATTTTTCTAAATGTTTACTGCAGGATTTTAAGTTTTTTCAGTGGGAAATTTTCTCCAACTGACCTAGTCTGCCATGTTCTCAGAGACGGAAGTCTCTGTTCTAGATGGGGCCTCCCCCCAAACATGAGTTTACACCCTGCCAACACTCTCCCCACAGGGCAGGCCGGCTATGCCGTGTATAAGTCCATCCCTTATGGCTCCCTGGAGGAGGTGATCCCCTACCTGATCCGGAGGGCCCAGGAGAACCGGAGTGTGCTGCAGGGTGCCCGCAGGGAACAGAAGCTGCTCAGCCAAGAACTTTGGAAGAGAGTGTTGGGGCGGGGCCTGAGGGCACCCCATTAGCATCCCCAGGGGTCATGTGGTTAATAAAGACCCTGAGCCATTGCCCAGGCTGCTGCCCTGCACTGAAGCTGCCTCCTTGGGGAAGGGCTATCTGTGACCTCAGTAGGCCCAAGCTAGGCTGCAGCTCAAGGGAGACCACTAGCTGACCCTAGAGCATAGCAAGGGCATTGATTCAAACACGAATGATGCCTCCCCCTAACCCTGAGGCAGCCTATCCTGCAGTGGGCCTGGAATCAGCTTTCCTCAGCCAGTCAATGACTCCTGTGTGAACTTTCTTCACTCCAGGGGATCCCCAGATGAAGAGCAGGCACTGAGGCTGGGAGGGATAGAGGGAAGAGGCAAACCACTTTTTCATTTAATAAGCATTTACTGAGGCTCCTTCTGAGCTATGCTCTGAGCTGAACAATGCTGGGGACACAACAATGACAAAGACAACTGCAGGCCCTGCCTCACAGGGCTCAGTCCAGTAGGGGTAGACAGACTTATCTTCAGACTGTGACAGCCTGGTGGATCAAGAGGAGACACCTGGTGATCAAGAGGCTTCCCAGAGAATTCATAAAGATAACCAAGGGAATACTGAGTAGAGCATTCAAAGGCAAGGGCGTGTGCGCAGACAGAAAAGTGTGAAATAGACTGGGGAGTGGGAAGACAGGGATGGAAGGTAGGCGGGCCAGATAATGCCATCTTTGATGCCAGATTTCAGGGCTTGGAATCTGTCCCAAGGGCTCAGGGGAGTCAGGAGGGTTTCAAGCAAGGGAGGGACAGAGTCAGGTCAGCCAGACCTGACTTTAGTAAGAGTCCCTGGCTACCATATAGTGACTGTACCAGACTGGGGAGACAGGCTGGGAGCCCAAGGGAAGCTGGAGTAAGAAATCCCTGCAGGCAGTTGGAGCATGGCAGGGCTATAGCGAACGGAGGAGGCAGGACAATCTGGAGGCTGAGTGGATGGGCCCCCGGGCTGAGAGGCTGGTTTGGAGGGAGACATTGAAGGGCGAGGCCCACAGCTCTGGCTTGAAGCGGGGAGACCCTGAGATGGGACTCGGGGAGGAAATGCAGTTTTGAGGAGATACTGCCAGTGCGGGACCCAGTGGATGGGAGGGCCCCAGGGGATTTCCAAGGGGGAGGTCTCCAGGACACCATGGGGCTCCAGGTTTGGGGCAAAGAAATGAGGCCGGGATTAGGGAAAGAGGAGACAGCCTGTGGTGTTGGTGAGAAGCATGGGAAGAAGACAGCCGAGGGCAGCGATCAGGAAGGGCCCAGTACCTGGGGGAAACAAGTCCTGGGGCAGGCGTAAGGAGAGGGTAACGTGTACCGCAATGCAGATAGCTCCGGTGTGGTTATCGCTTTCCCTTTTCTCGTATCACCTCAGCGTTGTAGGGGCGGGGGCGGCGGGGGGCCCACTGCGCAAGTGCAAGGCACTGATGCGCATGCGCCCCTGATTCCTGCTCAGTCCGACGCCGGAGCGAGCGTGCCCCGGTCACGTGGCAGTCATGTGGCGATCACTCTAGGAGTCTAACGGTAGGTGCAAAGATCTGTCCCCTGGGGCCTAAGCCCCAGAATCTCCTTGGAGCTCAGTGGGCCCTCAGACTAGACCCCGCCCCCCAGACCTCCCCCGTCCCTTATACTCCTCCTTCCTTCCCAGGCCTGGTGGCCCGCAGATCCGACCCCTTATAGGAATCCGGTTCCCAGCCTATAGACGCAGCCCTCAGACCCCTTCCGTCCTCATCCCCTTCCCCTAGCCCGCAGACCCCACCCCAACACCCAGAGGCTGCCCTGAACCTCAGTCCGTGTCCCAGCCCACAGAGCCTGCCTCAGGGCCTCAGGCCCTGCCCTGACTGCCCTCCTCCCTTCCACCCCCTCGCACAGCATGGAGACATCATCCCCTCTCGGGCCCCAACACTTCCTAGGCCCCTTTTCCACCAGACCCTTTCCCTAAACCCCTAGTCTCCTTTCCTCAGCTCAGATCCTATCCCTGGAGCCCTTACACCCCCTCCGCCAGACAGAATACCTAGCCTCAGACTCACTTAGACCCCAGACCTGCCAGTCTGTAGCTCTCCCAGATCCCACCTCTTTTCTCATTCAAACACCTAACAGCAGAGCGGATTCCTCCTGAGACCCATCCCTTTCTCAAGCGGCCCTCCAGGACTCCCAGCCAGGTCTGTTTTTCTTGCTCCCAGAGGTCCTATCTTCCCTTCTGTCTTCATGAGACCCCCTAGGTGATCCCTGCCCAGGAGCTGAGCGAGGCCGGAGCCCACAGATGCCCTCCCTGCGCTCTCGCTTCCCCGTGGAGCTGGGCTCTGTTAGGGATCCAGAAGGCCAGGTGGGACGACTGCATCGCCTGGCTGTGGCCGGGGGCCCAGGCTGGGGCCTCACTCGGCTCCTGCGGAGAGGTGAGGATTCGGCTCCTGCAGGTGCCTGCGGGAGCCATCTCAAGAGGCCGTGTAGGAGGTGGGACTTCAGTGGGCCAGTTGTGTACCAGGCACTATTGTGTGCCAGCCTCTGTGATGGGGATTTAAGGATTTAAGGATTACCTTCTGGGTCATTGTGAATGAAATCTATCATGAGAATTTAAGAGAGTGGTGAGGATGAAGTAGATACACCGAAAAGAGTGGCTTTGTAATTACAAGAGCCGGTCATGCAACTCCCCCTCCCCAACCCCAGGGTGAAATAGCCAGTGCAAAGGCCTTGAGGTCAAAACAAATTGTAAGTAGCAGCAGGGGAGGAGGGGGACTCGGAGAGGGCTGAAGCTAAGAGGCACCAGCTACAAACAGGAAAGGGCCTCTGAAGTAGTGGGTGAATTCTGTTATATTTTGTTGTGTGTGTGATGGGAAGCCATTGGAGTTGTAGGCAGGAAATTAACATCTAATTTACAATTTCCATTTTTCACTGATTTTTCTAAGTCGATTGTGTTTCTGGCCACTTTCTGAACTTAATAATTGTAAATTTTTATTCTACAGTTTTTGTTACCTACAAATGGTGACAATTTGGTCCCAGCCCTTTAAACTCTAATTCTTTTTTTCTTCGTGTAAGGTGTTGGCCAGAACCCCCAAACCTTGTTGTCAATGGACATCTCTTTCCTTGTTCTTGATAGTAAAGGGATTATTCTGTATTTCTCCATCAAGTATCGTGGGTGCTCTCGGGTTTTGGTTTGTAATTTTTGTAAAGTGAGGAAGTTCCCATCTATTCTTAGTTTTTTGAGGTATTTGCCCCCCAAACATAAGTAAGTATTGAATTTCATTTTTAAAAACTTATTAATTTAGTGATTCATCACTTACATATACCACCCAGTGCTCATCATAACAAGTGCCCTCCTTAATACCCATCACCCATTTAGCTCATCCCCCCACCCACCTCCCCCCATCAGCCCTCAGTTTGTTCTCTGTCATTAAGCGTTTCCTATGGAAATTTTGAATTTTATCAGGTGCTTTTTCTGTATCTGCTGAGCCAAATGTGATTTTTGTTCTTTAATCCATGAATATGTTTTCCTACATTGATTGATTTTCTTATGTTGTATCGTCCCTGATTTCTGGGAATAAATCAATTGGATAATCCCTTTTAGTCTGTTGAGGGGGTTAGCATTCCATAAATGGAATTGAAATATGATTTCATTTTTGGTTCTGGAAACTTACCTGGCTTTGAAATTAAGGTCATTCTATCTTCATAAAAGGAGTCTTGCCCTCTTTTTCTGTCTTTTTGTTTGTTTGGTTGGTTGGTTTTGGAACAACTTGTACAAGATTGTCTATACATGAAATGAAATGATTACCATTGTAATGATTATCTATATCGTGCAGTGATTTGTGTTTTAAGAACATCCTTCTGCAGGGCAAGACAAATGCAGAAAACCAGTGAGGATGCCATTGCAAAAGACAGTGGGCTACTGGGTAAAATAGAATGCAGTAAATGTGATATTCAGATATTCCTAAAGGACCATGTTTGGAGGGATTTTGTAACAGAGACCAAGCTGGGTTGGGCCAAGTGCGTGATTGATTTTAGCCGTATCTGCCTAGGACATAGGACTGCAAGGACAAAGACAGCATGCATTTGCCCTCAGTAGGGAGATAGGCGAGGGCCTAGGGGAAGAATTCGGGATAATGGGTATGGAGAGGAGGGGTTGGAAGAGAATCTGGTCAGGATGGTGGGGGGAAGGGATTGGCATAAGTGGAGTGCAGAGGAGGTTGCTACTTGGATTCGGCTCTTAGAAGCAGTATTCAAAAATAAACTTGAGATTTTGCCTGATAAAATCCAAAGAGTTTGCTTTTCTTGAAGAATTGGCTGCTGGCCACATGGGACCTGTATATATACACTGAATTAGAGCTGGGTGGAGGCTGCCTGCCCTGGACAGTGCACGAGGCTCCTGTCAGCCGAGGTCCCTGAGACATACACTTCCACCTGGCCCCCCGGGCACCTATGTGTGATTTTGACACTTCTGGGATGGCAGATGGGTGTCAGCATAGCAGGTGGATATCACCCCTTGTTGCAACTCTGGGGACTTACTAATGGTGAGCGCTGTGTTGAGACAGATTCTGAGCAGAGTTCCCAATGGTTGGAGGATGGGGGTTCCAGAACATACAGATAGAACCTGGAGTTGAGGGTGACCCAGGCAAGGAGGGACTGCGGGGACTGGGAATTGGCAGAAGTATTGTTGCATAGCAGCCCCCAGGACCTCTGCCTCTGGAGTAAAGGGCAGGGACAGTCCTAAGTGTTGCTGCCCCATAGTTGTCCAGGTGGATGGCGAGAACTCTGCTGGGCAGACGGGGCTCTTCCTCTCAGCGCTGCTGGGCCACAGCTGTGCCGTGCAGCTCTTGCTGACCTTTGGCGCCAACCCCAACCAGTGAGTGGACCGATGACCATGCCCCCACACTCCCAGGGGTCTGGGTCTGAGCCCCAGAGAGCCTGAGAGTCAGGGCTTTCCTCCCCAGAGACCACTCCCTCATGACACCTTTCCATCCTGATGATCCTTCCATCCCCACTGATCTCTCGCTTGTTCTCTGGACTAACCCCTTGTTCTCCAGGGACTATTCCCATTCTGCCACTACCTCCCATGCTCACAGTGAGACTCTCACCTCTCAAAGGCCCCACTGTGTCCCCAGGTGACCCCTCCTGTCCCGGTATCCACCTCCCATGTTCACTGTGACTCCCCTCATCCCTCAGTGCTTCCATCCTGCCACCACTTGTCCCTTTTCTGCCCCTTTCCTAATCCATTTCTGTCCTCATTGTTCCGCTGCAGCCGCTGCCTTGATGGCAGCACACCTGTGCACGCAGGCGCCTTCTCGGGCCGCAGCCTGGTGATGCTGCACCTGCTACAGGCGGGGGGTGACCTGCGTCTGCATGACCAGCAGGGTCGCACGCCTCGGGACTGGGCAGAGCAGGGTGGTGCTAAGCAGAGCTGGGAGGTGAGCAGTGGCCCAGGTGGGGTGGGGGCATATAGAGCCGGCACCCCCGTCTGCTTCACTGCACACGTCCCCCATCCAGGTGCTGGAGCTGTTAGAGCTGTGCCGAGCCCACATATCAGCGCTAGTGCATGACGGTGAGTTGGCAGCCAGTGCATCACTGGGCCAGTTGCAGGCCGGCTCTAGACACAGCCTGTGTGGCTCCCTGTCCTTGCTGCGGCTGGTGCGTGTGGACAGGTAACTATCCACATCCTGAAGCCCCCTCACCCACCACCTCCAGCTGCCCTAGACTCACCCCTGGACTTCCCTTTGCCCCAGGGCGCCGAGGCCGGAGCACATCAGAAGACCCCCCCAAATTCCAGCCTTGGGGTTTGGCCAGGTAAGTGGTAGAGGTTGGGGGAGCAGGGAACACCCCTGTCCGCTTTGTGCCTCATAGTCCCGCTCCCCATCCCCAGCTGAGCAGCCTGTGGCCACTGGGGCTGGTAACAGGCATACCCCTCGCGGACCCCAAGGAGATGCTGCCAGCCCAGGGCGAGCCCGACCGCACCTACGAGAGCAGCTCCCACACCCTCATGGCCAAGTGAGAGAGAGCCCCTCCCACACCCCCTGCCTAGCTATCCAGCAGAGTTCTGGGAGGTGTCCAGCTCTCCTCCTTCCCTCGTAGGAAGACCCCCCATTTCAGACCTGTGGCTCTTTCCCCCTCTCCATTCTCTAGCCTCCTGTGGAGGGGCCACCCTGTGACAGCTCGGCAGCTGAAGGCACCTGGAACTCAGCCAGATGTGCTGTTGGCTGACCTTCAGCACTGCAGGTACACCACCCCCGGCCTTGCCCCAGGCTGGCCCAGCCCCACAGACCAGTCTCCGGCCTGCCCTCCGGACTCAAGTGTCTCACAAACAGGAGGCCAGGGAGTGTGGCAGTGGCCACAGTTACGGTCTTCACCTCTGGGCCAGGACCTGGCAAGGAGCCCTCCTGCTGGAGCAGCCACCCTTCCCCCACACTGTAAAGTGGGTCCCAGGGCTGTGTGCGGTGTATTACAGGCCACAGAGGGGTGGCTGGGCATGGGGAGGGGTACCCCAGATGGGGTATGAACTGGGTGTTGGCCCTGCGAGCCAGGTCTCAGTTTCTCCTCTGTCTGGCGGCTGGTGCAGATCGTCAACCCCTGGCCCATGCTGATCTGTGCCCAGGAGCAGCCCCCGCCATGCAGGTCGGGGCCTCCTGGTGAGTGGCCTGCTCTCCTCCCGCCCAGCACCCTGCACCACCCCAACCTGCTGCTGCTGATGGCACTGAGCCCATCAGCGGACCTGTCAGGGCTGTGCCTTCTCTTCGAACCCGTGTGGCTGGGCTCCCTGCATGTGGTGCTTCACCCACGCGGGCCGAGTCCGGGAGGGCCCTGCACTGTGCCGGGCCTGCTGCCTGGCCACCTGCTGCTGCAGGTGCTGGAGGCCCTGCTGTTCCTGCAGGCCCGCTGGCGCGCTCATGGCGGCCTCAGCTCTCACGCCGTGCAGCTGGTACGGCCAGGCCTGGCCAAAGTGGGCAGCCTGGAGCACGGGCGCCCGCTGCACCAGCGCTGGCTGCAGCCCAGGTGAGTGCCCGCCTCACCTTTCTGCCCCTGTATCCCTGTCCAGTGGCCCCTGGCTCACCAGGCCCCTCGGCCTCCACAGGTCACAGCAGGACTACGCCCGGGGAGGCCCAGGCCCAGGGCTGCCCCCGCCTCCTGAACTGTACCCCTGGCTGCCACTTGAGCTCATCTGCGGTGACATGCCTGCTGCCACCTCAGATCTCTACAGCTTTTGCATCTTGGCCCAGGAGGTGTTCACTGGTCAGTGAGTGATCCTACACCCTGCCCCACTGAGGCCGCCCTCTGGTTTGGGTCCCCCAATCATGCTTCCTCACAGGAGAGCTGCCCTGGGCCGGGAGAAAGGGGCCAGAGGTGAAGGCTAAATTGGAGGCAGGTGAGAGCCCGACCCTGGATCCCCTGGTGCCGGCCCCCTACCAGGCCCTGGTTCAGGCTGGGCTGGGCCTAGGGCCCGCTGACCGCTGGGGCAGCCTGCAGAACACTCAATACCTGCTGCGGGAAGCCATGGCCCAGGTACGGGACAGGTTGGCCAAGGTGGGTGGTAGCCACGGAACCTTAGGCAGGACCCGTGTCACACACGCAGCCTCCTTTCCACAGGACTCAGCTCCTGAGGTGAGTTCCCCGAGGCACTGGACCACACGAAGCCCTGTGTCTCAGGGTTTCCTACCAGGTTAGAGGGCATGGAGGGGGTGGTAGCCGGTGCTGAGCTCAGCTCTGCTCCCCATGTTCCAACCAGCTGGTCTGTCCCCCCAGAGACACTGTACTGTGAGGTGGCCCCCAGAGCCCAGACTACACCCGGGCCTGTGCCCCCTTTGATGTCCCTAGGCCCTTCCCCATGCCAGGTAGGAGCCAGAGCAGGTATATGGAGGACCAGGGGAGCTACGGAGCACTTGGGCCACTCATGCCAGCTCCTGCCATTGTCTCTGCAGGCCCTGAAGACGCCAGAGGTCACAGGCCACAGCAGAGTCCAGAGGGCCACAGCCTGGGACTCAGGCAGCAGCTTGACTCTCGGCAGCAGCCCGAGTCCCGGCCTCAGCGTCTACCCAGGCTCTAGCCCTGCAGCCAGGATCAGCCCGCACTGCTGCCTGGAGCCCAGCTCAACAGTATGGATCCCGCCAGTGACCTGCGCGACTGTCCATTCATTAAACTGTGACCCCTCACCCCAGTTGTCACCAACCCGTTTCCCTGGCTGCCTCTCCTTTGACCAGGGACCCCCCCCGGAACCCCCCAACTGTCCTCTCACTGACCTGTGCCCACTGACCAACCCAGCTTCCCCCAGGGCCCTGTGCTGCACTCCAGCCTTCAGGACTCAGCCTCCCTTCTGGGGACCCAGGGTTCTGTGGAGCAGTTTGAGAGGAACTCAGCCAAGATGCCAGCCCTGCAGGGGCTGCAGTGGCACACACACAGGGCTGCCCTGCTGGACCCCCACCCCCGCCCTGTGAGCCCACCCCCTGCCTGCTGACCCACACCCTGGAGGCTGCTGGCAGGGAAGGCCACGAGGGCGGGTGAAGCAGGGGACCCTGAGCCTGTCCCCTGGCCCGTTTCACCCTCCCAGGCCCATCCTGAGCTCCATGGCTACTGGGGGGCAGCTCCAGCCTTTTTCCCCTGCAGGAGCCCAGTCCTGAGCTGATCAGAGGAGGTCGCTTCTCCAGCCTGCAGAAGTGAGAACTGGGCCCTGCTGGGGACCCCTGGGGCCCTTTCCTCGTCCCCGCAGTGACCCCGGCTCCACCCCATCCCACTGCTCCCCAGGATGGACCTGCTGGAGGAGATCCTAGCAGAGCTGCGAGATGGACGCCGACTCGGAGACAAGCCCAGCCTCGACCCCGCTCCTGACACGGATTCTTAGAGGGCCAGTGACTGCCTATCTGCAGACACCGCCCCTCAGAGCCTCCCAGGAGTGACTTCCCATGCAGCACTTGCTGAAATGATGAAGTGATAAAGTAATCCATCTGTCTCTGCCTCTTTGTTCCCTGAGTCTGGCCCCATCATGACACTAGCAGCCATGTTTTCACTGGTTTTATTCATTAATTTTGTCAGATGGTTTAGTGGGGCGTGTGGGGGGGAGATGGGCAGGAGCTGTTCCCCAACCCCCTGTGCACAGGTCAGGACAAGTTGGGGGCTCCTGGAGGGAGAGGGAAGACAGGGTGTCAGCCTAGCCCTCAGATTTGTGCGAGAGCCCCCAGGATGGGAGGATGGTGGGTGGGGAATGGGTGTGCCCTTCGGCCCAGGGTAGGGAAGCTATAACAGGTTAGGGACCCACATCAGAAACAAGTTACAAAGTTAGAAACCTGGGGTAAGGGTCAGGAGTTCAAGAAAATACAAAACAAGGGACTGAATTGGGCCAAGATCAGTGAGGGGGAAGGGAAGGGAGGAAGGTCTTTCCCTGCTGTGGCTCAGCAGTAGCTTCGGGTCTGACCCTCAGAGTGGAGGGACCAGCTGGGAGTGGGGTAGGGGGGTGGGGGACCAGCCCCTTCCCTTCCTTGCCCCCCATTCCTGTACAAGGACCCACGGTGGTGCTCGCCCCCCCTCCCATAGGCTGGTGGGGCTGCCCTGTACAGCAGGAGAGGCTCTGGAGTTCCCCAGGGTGCAGGCACCCTGTGAGGGGTGTGGGGGCCCCAGGGGGCCCGCTGTTTCTGGGGTAGGCGGGGGGCTGGGGGGCCAGGATCTGAACGGCTACGGGGGTGGGCAGGAGGGGAGGAAGAGCTGGAAGAGGCGGGTGAGGGACCCCTGGGCCCCAGCGCTAGATTAACATAGAGGGGCTCAGGCCGGGTAGGGCGCCTGGCAGGATGCTGGGGGGCTGAGTAGCCAAGGTGGTCATGGGGAAAGCAGGAAGGGGCTGGTGGGTAGCTGAGCAGGAAGTCGGGGGACCTGTGGAGTGGTGGCGATTGGCCAAGCAGGCCATATGAGGCATTGAGCCTATCTGGGGGCATAGAGCGAAAGGGACTCCAGGACCTAGTGGGGCCAGTGTAGGGGGCTCCCTCACCCGTCTCGATTTCATAGTACAGGTTCTCTCCCCTGTCAAGTGGTGCAGGGGGACCTAAGGGGCTCCTCCAGACTGGGGCTGGGGAGCTGGTCTGGAAGGATGAGGAACCCAGGGGGTACAAGCCTGGTTTGGGGACCCCAAGGAAGGGCGGCAGGCACTCCCGAGGGGCTGAAGAGAAGAAGCCGGGAGTAGGAACCTGTGAGGGGACAGAATACAGGAACTGAGCTGCCATCTCTGGCTTATCCCCACACGCCCTGCACCCCCCACCTCTCCCGAGCTGGGCACTGACCTGGGCAGGGCCTCTGAGTCCCCTCCTTGAGGTCCCTGGGGGCCGCTGGCTCCTCACCAGGCTCCCATCACTTTGTTGCCTTGGTAGGGAGGGTGGGGGTCCAGGAACCCAGGCACCTGGGTGGGCTAGGGAGTTGGGGGCTGGCCCAACCCCTGAGGTCCCTGGGGGCTCACCGCCCACCTCCAGCGACAGTGAAGGGTGGAAAGGGGAGTGGGGAGCAGAAGGGGTGCTCCCATGCTCCTGTTGGCTCTGTCTCTGGGCCACCTGCTGAGCCCGCTCAGCCAGGGCCAGGGCCATGAGGCGTGCTGGGTTCTTGGGGGGTGGGGGTGGGGCCCCCCCAGGGCGCAGGAGGGACAGGGGTGGGGGCAGCAGCGGTGAATCCATACCAGGACCTACACAGGGAGGAATGGGAAGAGGAGTCAGCCAGGTCTCGGGTGCAGCATCAGGGTCGATCAGGGCATGAGGCAGGCTAGCCAGACTCACCATGCTGGCCTTGGGCTCCCCGGGGAACAGGCAGCGCCAGCTTGCTGCAGATCTCCTGTTGGCACGTGTCACTCAGCTGGGCCTCAGCTCCCCGCAGCAGCAAGGGGATGAGATGGGGCCGGAGGCCTGGGCTGGGGCTGAGGGTTGGCGTTGGGGTGACTGAGGCAGGCGTTCCCCCGGCCCCCAGCAGCTCCAGGACAGCAGGTGGCACTGATACAGCCAGGGGCTCTGAGATGTCCAGGGCAGTGGGCGAGGCAGGACTGGCGGCCCCACGGGGTGAGAGGGCCTGTGGGGTCACCCTGGGTGGGAAGGCAGAGGCAGGGGCTGGGGGTGCCGGGCTGGCGGGAGGTGCCGGGTCCCCTGGTGTGGGGCTGCTGCAGCGAAAGGTCAGGGGATCAAAGTCGAGCCCCCGGAGCCCCTCCAGGCAGCGGGGTGGGCTGAAGTCCAGCTCGTCACCATCATCTAGCCAGGCTGAGGTTCGGTGTGAGGGGGACCCAGAGAGTGCCCCCAGCCCAGCTCCTGAGGATCCAGAGGATGAGGACTCCGAAGAGGAGGAGGATTCAGAGGAGGAGGATGACGAGGACAGGCTCTCGCAGGAGCCAGCTGGTGCCGGGCCCACAGGGAAAGCGTCACTGCTGGAGTGGGGTCGCCGGAGCCTGTGCAGCCTCTGGAGGCCTGGAAGGGGGAGCAGTTAGGTCAGGGGCCAGAACTTGACATAGCCATACAGCAGTAATAGTAGGGTACATCACCCAGTGCGTTAGGCTAGGGAAGTTACAAGAAGAGGCGCCTCCCTGGATAGGGTCCCAGTGGCTGCAAATCCAGGGAGAGCTTTTCGCTGTTCAGACTCACAGTGAGAAAGGAAAGAGACGGCAAGGCCATGATGAGACTCCTTCTACACCCAAAGGCAAGACTGACATCTGACAAGCACGCGGTTGGTGAGCAGGAGTCCAGCAGGGTCTCCTGGGCTCTCACTATGGGGAGTGCAGACTGGGCAACCAGGTTTGGAAAATGATCCTGCCTCCTCACGTAGGTGGAACATGAACAGGAGCATGGCCTGCGGGGCACCCTCCGCTCCTGGGTGCCTGGGGTGCTCTCCACAGTGTGGCCGTGCCGGGAGTGCTCACCAGGGCCCCCAGGCCCCTCAGGAGTCGGATGGACAAGCGACTCTGATGGGAGAGCCGCACACGGATACCAGAGAGCAGCCAAGAGGAATGAGCCTGAACTACACTCCGCCACGTGGGTGGCAGCGAGCAGAAAGTCAAGTTCCATATCCAGCACCACACCCCCTTTCTTAGGAGATCTTTAAAGTTTCAAAACAGCAAGGACTGTGCCATATGTTACTTAGGCAGAGGCCTTCAGGTGGTAAGTAAGACCTTAGAGCAAGGGGATGCTGCCCATCAAATCTAGGGTCCCCTCCGGTGGAGGGGCAGCAGATGGGAGAGGGGAGGAGCTTGCAGGTGAGGGAGTGGGGCTCTTCTAGTTCTGGCCAGTGGGTTCACCGGTGTTCGATTTATTATTTAGATTTTTTTCAAAAGGAGTGAATAAAAGCCTGAGAGGCCCCTGCCTGGACCAATGATCACAGTACATCATGAACCAAGGGTGAGGCTTTATCTAGCACCCTGCACCTCATGCCCACATTAGGAACTAAAAAACAAAACAAAAAACCACCCCAAATGCCCCAAATTTGAAGTACATTTAGAGGCCACCTCAGGGCCCCCAACCCTCCCAGCTCCACCAGGGCCTGGGGATGAGCCACCCAGCGCTCACCAGCCCCGCTGGCTTGTGATGACAGAGACTCCTCACTTTTGGCAGATCTCAGCGTGACTGTGTCAGGTCGGCCGCCTGCGAGGAGAAGTAGGATGGTCATGGGCACTCCGGAGTGCCTCCCCTCCCACCCTACACCCACGGCGGCCTCTGACCTGAAGGCTGCGGTGGGGCGCGGGTGCCCCCCAGCCAGGGTAGAGGCTTCTTTCGGGGGATGCTGGGGCCCCGACCCAGTGCAAAGAAGGTCTTCCAACTGCTTCCCCCTGGCTTTCGCTGTTTCTCGCCTCTCTCCCCTTTCCTCCTGGGGTTTGTGTGAGACACAGGAAGCAGTCTGAGATCTGGGGCCTCCAGGCTGGCCCTGTGCTCCCACCAGCATCCCACTCACCTTTCCACAGGTGAAGCTGGGGCCTTGGGAGGGGTGGGCTCGGTAGGAGTCCCCAGCCGGCCCTGGGTCCGAGCCTGGGCTTCCTCCAGCGTCAGCAGGCGAGTGGAGGGGCCGCTGCCCGCAAGAGACTTGGGCCTGGGGAGGAGGCAGCGGCCTAGGGAGTTGGGAAAGGGGGCAGCTGTCAGCTCAGGGGGCCACTCAAGGCCACAGGCAAAGCCAAGCGCTACAGCCCAAGCCCCGGCCCCGCAGCGTGCCCACCCGGGCTGGCAAGGCAGGGGGCCAGGGCGGATCAGGCGGGAATGGGTGGGCAGCAGGCAGGTGAGGAGGAGGAGTGAGGCAGAACGAGCTGATGAGGAGGCAGCTCCCAACAGCCAGCGAGGGCAGCGGCTCTGGCTTCAGTTACCTCGGGCCAGAGGGCCCTCCGACGTGCTGAATCCTGATTGGGCTGGGGTCCGGGGTAGGGCGGGGAGTCTGGGTGGGGCCGGGGCGGGGTCAAGTCTGGGGACCTCCCACCTCCTCCCTGGTTGACCCATGGCCCCAAGAGCCCCCAGGAGCTACAAGGGGTGAAGGAAGAACGATGTCCGGGCCAAGAAGTGGGGATCCTGAGCGTAGGAGCTGAAATGAGAAGGGGGGGGAGGGGAGGGAGAGGCCGGGGCGGGGTCCTCAAGGAGCCAGGAGGGAGGTCCAGCTTCAGTGGGGTAGGGATAGGGCTGGGAGCCCACCTGCCCTCCCACTGCAGCCCTAACAATGAGGGGGCAGTAGCCAGGACATCAGGGGGTGGGATGGGCATACCTGCAGGGTCGAGGCCAGCAGAGGTGAAGGTGTCGCTAAACAGGACATCCACGTGAGTGAGCAGGAATTCCACCACCACCGACTGCACCCGTACCTCCCTGAAGGCTGCTGCCCCACCCAGCCCCACTGACTCCAGTTCCATGGACCTGGATGGGAGGAGGGGGAGGGAGGCCAGGTGCTTTGAGCCCCAGCTGGTGGGTTCCAGCTAGGCGAAATGGGGAGCCAATGGAAGAAATGACGTCATCTAACACCTCCGACCTTATCAAAGTGATCACATCCAGGATTGGGTTCTCAACCTTTCCCCAAACCCCTACCTCCCTGCCTTCCCCATCTCAGTGAGTGCTCAGGCCAAATCCCTCTGGGTGTTGCTCCTGACCCCTCTCCTTTGTTCCCTCACACCTACATCCAATCTCTCAGCAATCCCTGTCTGCTCCACCCACAAAAATATCTCCTTATTCTAAGCTCTTCTCCCCACCATGGCGCAGCCTCCATCCTCCCACTCCCAGACGTCACAGCAGCTCCTCCCTGGGCTCCCTGTCTGTCCTGCCCCCTGCAGTCTGCTCCCCTCCACAACCAGAGGGAGCCTGTGATGTCAGGGCCCTGCTGGCTCAGAGCCTCCCCTGGCTGCACCTCCGTCCTGGCAGAAACTAAGTCCTCACCATGACCCAGGACCCCGTAAGTCACTCCTGTAGCTGGTGCCCTATCACTTCTGACATCATCGTCTCCTCCCCCTCAGCCGCTCCCTCGCTTGCTCACCCACTCCAGCCACACTGGGCTCCCTGTGGTCCTCCAGCACAGCAGGCACCTTTCAGCCTCCAGACACTGGCACTCGCCTTCCCTTGGCCTGGTCTGCTCCTCCCCAGATATCCCCACAGGCCCCTCCCTCGCCTCCTGCAGGGCTTGACTCAAATGTTACCTTCCCAATGCAGTCTTCCCCACCCACTTTATTTAAAGTCCTAAGCTTCCTTCTCTCTTTTTTTTCCTTTGTCCTAATAGTTCTTATATCCACCATCTCATGGACCACCTATTTTATTTAGGACAGAGAGCTCTTCTGCCTTGGTCACCATCGAATGCTCTGGGGCTCACCCTGCTACTGGCCTTAGGAAGACTTCTTATGGAAACCTCCCTTGTCACTCAAAACTTTCAAAATGCCATGACCCCGTGGATCTCCTTTCCCTGCTTTGTAATCTTTCTCCTTGGTACTCATCACCATCAGACCTTATTCTCTATTTTTCTTGTTGATAGTTCATTGTCCATCTCCCCATGAAAATGTGAGTCTAGGAGCACAGGATCTTGCTCGCTACCAGGTCCCGGTGCTGAGAACAAGGGCTGGCACCCAGGAGGTCCTTACGAAATAGGTGTTGAATGAGATGAATCAGAGAACAAAAGCTGTGTGGGTTCTGGGTGGGAAGTGTGGGGCAGACTTGAGGCCCAGCCTGTGGAAGGAAGCTGATGGGGGCAGGCTGTGAGCTGCCCGCTTACCGTAGAAGGTTGGGTGCCCAGACAATGGCCAGGTTGCGGGCATGCATGCTGGTGTTGGCACTGTGTCTCGCCATGCGGGCCAAGTGCCTCAGCAGGTATTCCAGGGTCCTGAGGATGGGAGTGGAGGAGAACACCTGAGCCTCAACTCCCTTGGGACCCCACCACAGGCCTTCCCTGCCCCTTCTGGCTTACCTGTAGTGAGGCGGGGGCAGCTGCTGGATGACGTCGTGGACACGCACCAGGCGTTCCTCCTCCCCAGGCACGGACATGGCTTCCTGAGATGATGCATAGGCGTGATGGGGGTGGGCCGAGGCATCCCCACACCCTCCAACCTTGCCAGCTCCCTTACTCACACTGAACTTCCCATAGAGCTGGTATGTGAGCAGGGGGTTCGGCAGCTCCCGGAAGTAGAGCTTGCAGAGGGAGGACACACTGTGGATGTCCTGCAGGAAGGCGGGGCCGGACAGTTCAGGGATCCTCTCGCTGTCGAACTCATGCCTGAGGCCACCAGGTCAAGAAGAAAGATTCAGGTCAGAGCTGACCTACATGGCTGTATTCTTCCCCCACCTCTCAGAGTGTCCGCACATGGATGCCACCCTCTTCCTGTGCTGGGCTCTTCAGAGGCAGAACCTTACGGAACCCCCCAACAACTCTGTGTGCTTCAACGGGCGTGCCCCCCATTTTACAGAGGAGGACACTGAGGCTCAGGTGGGAGAGGCTCCTGCTTGCGGCTACCTGAGGCCATCTGAATACAGAGCATGACCACGCATGCTCCAGTCATTTTCCTGGCTTCAAGAGGTCACTGGAAAATGTGGCCAAAATCCCAGCAGCCCCCACTCAGAACTCTCCGGTGGTGTCCCACTGCTCTTGGGTGAACGCCCTCTCATGTGACCTCGTGCCTTGTCTCTCAGAGCCCCAGGCTCCACACCGTCACCTCACGCCTCCTGTTAGTCCCGATGCTCATGCCTCACTGCTTCCCGCTTGAGACTGTTCTTCATGCTGTCCCTCCTCAGCTCAGACCCTCCTGTGGTTACCCCCTTACTTTGTGTAAAAGGCAAAATCCCAACAGTATCCTAACAGAAGGCCTTGTGTACACTGCCCGCATTTACTTCTGGGACATGAACTCCTGCTGCTTTCCCCTTGTACTAACTGTTCCCACCACGGTGGGTGCTCATCCCAGGACGTCCGCACAGCTGGCCTGTCACCTCCTCTAGAGCAAGCCCTCCGCCAGGCGGCCTTCTCTGCCCACTGTATTTAAAACTGCAATTTCCCTCCCCAACATACTACGATCCTCCTTACCCCATTCTATTGTTCTCCACAGCACTTGTCACCTACTAGTACACTCTCTCATTTCCTTGTTTGTCTCTTCCTCCAGTGTGTGACCCCGCGAAGGCAGAAGTGTCTGTGTCCCCAGTGCCTAGTGTGTGGCATGTGGCGGGTACTCAATGAAGACTGATCTCTGCTTCCAATGCTTATTCTACTCTTGCCTTTCAGGCCTCAGCTTGGGTGTCACTTCTTCAAGAAAGCCTTCCCTGACCCCAGCCCCAGTCCAACCCCACCCTAAGCTCTCCTAACCGTCCCCTCACCCAGATAACTCTGTGTCCACAGCACATGGCACAGGGCCTGGAATAGAGACAATGCTCAGTAAGTGTGTGTGGAAGGAAGGACTTGGTGGAGGGCCCTCACCGTAGCCTCTGGATGTTGGATGACACTCCTGAGAGCCGGTAGATTCCATCCACCACCCCATGGGCCTCAATAAACTCGGAGCAGCAGCGAAGTACCTGGGGCACTGGGAGAAAGCAGGGCTCAGGTCTGGGCAGGCTACAACAGGGTGGGAGGAGTAGGCTGAGCAGGTGGACATGGGGCCTCACCGTCCTGGCCTGAATTGCTGAGGTGCTCTCCAAGGTCACAGCCAAACACCCTCTGCCGCAGGATGCCCCGCTGCCGCAGCCGCTGCCGAGAAGGGCGGGAGCGCATGAAGGTTCGGAGGAGGCCAGCCAGCTTCCCACGTGGCCGGGGCACGGCTGTGGGAGGAAAGGCAGGTCATAGAGTGTCAGAGCAGCCACTGGTCTTATGGGGAGTGGGGTGGGCAGGGGCCTGGCCTCTTGTTCCCATTACCTGAGGTTAGAGAGGAGACACCCTGGTGTGTTGGGACACCACATGGGGGACCATCGGCATCTGTGGGGTGAACAATGGGTGGAAAGAATGGACGACAGGCAAAGGATGCAGGGAGGCCTCCCCATTGTGCCCCCGGCACTCACCCCCTTTTAGTCCTGGACCAGGCCGCTCTGTGAACAATTCCACACACTCACTGGGGAAGAAACCGACCTGAGGAGGGTTTGGGGTCAGTGAGCAGGCCACCCTAGCTGGCACAGTGCCCTGACCCCCGTCCACCCAAGCCAGGCTCACCTGGAAGCCTCGTTTGCCCCGCCACCAGCTCCGATCCTCGGTGGGTGGCATGTCGATCACGGAGACAATGTCTCCCACCTGGGAGGGGGAAGGTAATTGGAGGGAGGGTCAGAAGGGACAGGGAAAGTGGGGAGCCCAGCCAGGAAGCCCAGGCTTCCCCACAGCCTCACCTCAAAGGAGAGCTCATCTGGAGCCTGGGCTGTGTACCGTTTGATTACGTGCGCAGCGGCCACTGCAGGGATGTTAAGGGAGGCCTCCTCACTGAGGAGCAGTCGCCGCCCGTGGTTGTCCAGCTGAGATGGAGAAAGGCCAGAAGGAGGAGATAATAAGGGCCCGGGGGAGGCTGCTACCTGTCCCCTACCTAAGAGCCTCTGTCAGTCAGAGCTATTGGTCAAACACCTAAATTCTTGCCCAAAAAAGCCCCTCCTTTCCTCTCATGTCCCAGGACACCCCTGTACCCTCATCCTCCAGAGCAGACACTGCACATCTGCTCTCCGAAAACCTACTGGTTTGAGCCACTGCTGGACAGACGTTCTAGGAGTTACAGTCAAACCTATTTCTAACTGATATATCTTGAAATCCTCCCATCCCCACAGTCCAATGCCTGCTGACACACACGCACACACACGCACTCATTCTCTCTCACAGGTATGTGCCCACACAAACACTCCTCTGCTCTGGCTCATTTCTCTTCTGTGCCCACACACACTCTCAGACTGGTTCTTGCTCCTCAGACATCCCTCACTCACTCCCAACTCCAAGTCCCCCTTCCTGGGCCCACCTCCATCCAGGTGAGCACAGGCCCACAGTTGAGGTTACTGTCCACCAGGCCTGACAGGGTCTCCAGGTATTGCAGCAGCAGTGGTACCAGCATCTGGGGGCAAGTTGTCAGGGGGGCTTTTGTGAGGAGACCTTGAGAGAGTTTGCGGCCCTCCTATACTGCCCTAGCTCACCTCTGGGCAGGACTGAAATACAGCCTGAATGCATGGGTGCTGCTCCGCTGGTAAGCACTGAAATATTTCCATATCAGTTAGTAACAGGCTATGCCAAGCTCCTGTGTGCCCCCATGGGTCCGGGCCATGCTGACTCTCCCACTGAATCCCCTGGAATGCCTCATGATCCTAAAACTGAAAGGAGCCTCCCACTGCAGTTTCATTCTGGGCCTCTCCATTCTGACTGGTTGGAACCTGGGCCATACCAGTGTTTAAATATTTAACTATCCTCTCTTGATGGTTTCACACATTGCTCATGAGGACACACCAGAGGATACACCAGAGCTGAGGCGGGGGCTGAGACAACAGTTTACCTGGGCAGCCCTGGCCCCCTCTGGGGGTGGGGGAAGCTCTGGGAGGCAGGAGAACCTCCTGTCAAATATGCACCGGTGTAGGTGGGCATCCAGGGACCGGAAGTCATCATAACTTCGGAGAACTGGCCAGGAACGGCCCTGTGGGAGCAGGAGGGACAGAAAGGAGCAGTAGTCCCATGACACTGAGCTGAGAACCATGAAGACCAGTCTGTCAGGCCAGATGAGAACGGGGTGGCCTCACCTGACACGTCACTTGCACCCCAAACACCAGCTCATTCTCTCCAGAGAAGCTGGGGCCTTCACGCTCTGGGGACAACAGGAGCTGTAGAGGGAAACAAAGGCCCAGGTAAGGGTCTCACTTTTGTCCCAGTCCTGACCTTTCCAGGTTGGCACTATCTAGAGATGAATCTGTGTCCCCTGCCTGGGCCTCCCTGAGGGCAGGTGATGTCTCAAAGTACAGGGTCCTGGCACAGAGCATACACCTAACAAAAAGTTAGGTGAATGAATAAAGAAACGAATGGATGAATGAATGAACCATTCTCCCCTTCCACCCTACAACTCCTGCCACTGACTGCTCAGATGGGGGAAATAGCTATTCCTGAGATAGGTTTCAGGGGTAAAGTGGCTGATATTGCTTCAGGCTTGGGTAAGATCTCACCCTCCCACCTGAGTGCAAAGCCCTCCTACCTGAATATGGCCAAAGTCAACATTCTCATAATGGAAATGGGCACAGTCGGCCAGCCGGGGGAAGGGACCTCGAGGAGCCGAGAGCCTGGGGGACAGGTGACACATCACTGGCGGCTCCTGTGTTTGGCCCCCCTCCTAAGCTGAGCCTCACCCTCACCTCACCTTTTCCCAGGCTTCCCCTTCACACTGGGCCCCCCAGTGTGGGGCAAGGGCTGCACTGAGCCCTCCCCTGGGCCATCCAGGCTGTCAGTGCTGCGAGCCTGTAGAACAGAAAGAAGAATCAGAGGCCTCCAGAGATGGGAGCAGAGAGACAACGGGGGCATTGTTATCTGTGAGCCTGGGCACGAAGGCCCGAATTGCTTCACAGGCAGTCCTGCATGGAGCAGAAGGTAGGTCAGGGGGAGGTGAAGGCAACTAAGGTTAGGCTTGCTTCTTTGTGTGTTGTCTGGGGTGGGAGGCTGGAAGAGCAGAGCCTGAAGGCGAGGCAAGGAGAGCACATGCTGGTACCATCTCTCTTTGTTTAAAGCCCTCCTTCAGCCCCTGCAGGGTATAGTTATCTCCCCTATGTGCCTCTCCACACCTTTTATTGATGTCTGGACAATCACAGCTCCCATCTTATCAATCTTCCTGCTTCTAACCTCTCCCCTCCTGCTAGCTTCTTCACAGCAAGTGCCAGTATAATTTTCATACCACACATATCTGCCTGTCTCTCCACAGATCATAGACCTTCAATGGCTCCCTGTTATCTTCAAGATAAAGTCTGAATTCTCAGGTCTGTTTACCTCTCCAGCCCCATTTGCCGCCACAGCCTCCACTCTCAGAGCTCTCAAACTTCTAAGAGTCCAAAAAAAGCACCATCTTCTTGTTTCCTCCTAGGCCTTTGCAAAGGTTGTTCCCTCTGCGTGGAACGCTCTTCCCCATCCTTTCAGTAGGTTCCTTCCTCCTCATCCCTCAGGTCTTGTCTCTCTCATTCCCTCCTCTTGGAAGTTCTCCCTGACCCAGGCTTTGTCAGCCTCCTCTTCGAGACCCCTCTATCCCCTGAAGTTCTCCCATCCCAGCCCTGAGCACTCTGAAATATTGGTGACAAGTCCATCTCCCCCATTGGACTGTGACTTCCCCAGGATCAGGGTCCAGCACAGAGCTGGGCACAGAATGGATGCTCCTCACAAGTAAGGTTGAGCCTGATTCTTCTCTGGGTTCCAATGCCCAGTCACACAGCAGGAGCCAGGTAAAATCTGATGAATAAATTAACCAGCTGCCAGATCAGGATTTCCCAGGCTGGGCTTTAGCCTCTCCCTCCTTCATATAACTGCGACCCCAGGTTCATCCTTGGGTCTCACCCTCGGTTCTGTCCCTCTCCAGCCCATGAAGCTCCCCAAGGCAGGACAGGATGTGAATCTCTTTGCGCCTGGAACATGGGGTCTGCCAGGAGGTATCAGGGAATGTCTGTTAAGTGAGCGAATGAGGGAATGAATGGATGAATGAGCAGGAGCAGCATGGTGGGGAGGGGGTGGGGAGGGAGGGTGAGGACAAGAAGATGGAGAAGGACCCAAGGATCTAGCGAGAGGTATACTGCTGGTTTGGGATTGGGACTGGGGTGGAGTAAAGAGAGGGGAGATGCTGAAGAGGCTGAGGTTCAGGCTGATGGCAGGGGTAGGGGAGGGTTGATTGAAAGGGAGCTGAACGGAGTGAGAACGAGGAGAAGAAAAGGGTCAGGCTGAGGATGGAGCCGGGTGGGGGTGGGGCTCAAGAACCACCAAAGGGGCTGGTGGTGGAGGGGGAGGGGGCTAGTCAGGGAGGGGTGGTTGTTGGGAGAAGACGCTGAGGACCGCTGTGGGATGGGGGCTGGTGAAGGACCCAGGAAGCTTCAGCAGGTCCCTAGGGGGGGCACTTGGGGGTGCGGGTCCTTCCCGGGACTAGCCCATCCCCCCAAGCCTGGGTCCTCGGCCACTGTCACCTCCATCCAGGGCGTGGAACAGGATGCACACTGAGGGGGCGGGGCCGGGGAAAGGGCTCCGGCCCAAGACCTGCGGGGAGACGAGAGGAACCTCGACGAGGGGTGAGGGGCGGCGCGGGCCGCGGGCTCGGGCGGGGCCGGGGGCGGGGCGCGCGGGGCGGGGCCGCGCGCGGACAGACTGACACGCGGACGGACTGACGGCCGCGTGGGCCCCTCACCACCATGGTAGCGTAGCCTCCTCAGGCGCCGGCCGCGCTCGACCCCTCGCTCGTCGTCCTCGTCGCCGCTGCCGCCGCCATGGCGACACAAAGGGGAGGGCGCGAGCCGCGCGCGGGCGGCTGCAGGCCCCGCCCCTAACGGCTGCCCGTGGCTCCGGCGCGCGCCCCACGGAGGCGGGGGCAGCGGGGACGCGGCGCCGCTTCTCATTGGCTCCACCCTTGGCCTTAGGACGACACCCCGCCCACCCGGAGGGTTTTCATTGGCTTAGGCTTCGGTCCCATCCCTGGCTCGGTCGCTTCAGTCCCGCCCCGCGAAGTTTGACAGCGCCGCGCCCATGACTGCTTTTCATTGGCTGTCATTGCCCTCCTGAGACACACCCCTAGGTTCTTTATGCTTTGCTTCCAACACTTCCGACGCTAACCAGTGGGCCCTTCCCTTAGTCCACTCTCATTGACCAGTCCTCCGACACTTTTTCTCCCCTTTGACATTCTTATTTGGATTCTTCCATGGCCTCAGAGCTTTTCTCCACCGCCAAGCAGCTTTTCAAGCTCTCCCTCCTTTAGCTCCATCTTGTCGGTCCCGACCCTGACACTGCCCACAGAATACTGAGGGCATTTGCCCATGGAAGGTTTTCACTGGCTCAGATACCCTGTCTGGGACGTAATGCTAGGCAGTCTGGGACTGGGCCTCGCCCTTCCCACTGGACATTGTCCTTGCTTCCTCCTCTACTGCTTCTTACAGGCCGGCCTCCAGCCTTGACTCCTTTTTCCTAGAACTGGTTTCGCCCGCAACACCAGAACGTGACCACGCCTCCCATAAAGCCAGTCCCAAGAGTTCCGCCTCTGACTTGAGCCAGGCCCAGAATACACTATAACAACGCCCTTTCCAAGAGAACTTTTCCATTAGTCATGTTCTCAACAGGGTTCCTCACCTCAGAAACTACTGCTTTGAGTCATTCAATCATTCATTCAAAAACTCTAATCACTTAATTTGTGGCTACATCAGTAAACAAAGCAAAGGAAAATATATCCTGCTCACATGGGGCTCAAACGCTGGTGGGAGAAGACAATGAACAAAATGTTCAAAAATATAGAAAATTAGAAGGTGATAAATTCTATGGATAAAAAATTAAGCAGGGATTGAGGAAAGGGAATGCTGAGGGAGGGGGTCAATATAGAGTTACTTATTTCAACTTACTGAACTTGCTGACCTCACTCCCATCACAGGGATTTCTTATATGATGTTCCCATTGCCTGCACTCTCCCCTCACCCCCCCCCCCACTAACCCCTTTGGTGGTTTTAAAACATGACTGCAAATTCTCTGATTCTGCTTTCATGAAAAGCTGGAGTCTATGTCCCCTCCCCCTTGAATCTGGGCAAGACTGACAACTTCAACCAACAGAGAATAGTGGAATTGACATTATGTGATATCCAAGGCTAAGTAGCAAAAAAGCAACGCATCTTCCTTTTTGTCTACTGCACTGACTAGCTCTAGAGCTTTGAGGCATCATGTGAGAAGTGCAGCTATGGCCAGGAAGCCATGCTTTGAGGAAGCCCAAGCCCTATGGAGAGACCATGTGTGAGCACTACAGTCCACAGTTCCAGCTGAGCCCAGCCTTGGAGTCATCTGAGCCCTGGTGCCAGACTTGTAAGTGAAGAAGCTCCAGAGATTCCTCCCCTGGCTGTTGAGTCACCTTTGAGTCTTTCCAGTTGAACCCCTAGACATCATGGAGCAGAGACAAACTGTCCCCAACTGTGCGCTGTCCGAATTTCTGACTCACAGAATCCATGAACATAATAGAATGATTGTTTAATGCCACTAAGTTTTGGGGATGATTTATAATCCAGCGATAGTAATTAGGATGGCCCTTTGTCAATTAGATAATTGACAATTGTCAGTTCCTACCTGTCTCAGCTTAAATGTAACTTCCTCGGAAATCCTTCTAGGCTCCAGTCACCTCCCAACTAGATCAGGTTCTGCTACTATAAACATCTTTCATTTCTCTTTATATCTAAACAGCGACTTCCTTCTTTTTGATTTCATTTAAATGTGTGGTTTATTCAAAAAGGCTGAAAACAAATATATATCATGTCCACGATATACAGAAGCTACTTTTAAAAAAAGATTTTATTTATTTATTTGAGAGAGAGAGAACACAAGCATGGGGAAGGGCAGAGGTAGAAGCAGCCTCCCTGCTGAGCGGGGACCCCGACGTGGGGTTCATGGGGTTCGACGTGAGGCTCAAACCCAGGATTCCAGGATCATGACCTGAGCCAAAGGCAAATTCTTAATTAACTGAGCAACCCAGGTGCCCCAAGGAGCTACTTTTAACAGAAACCTATTCTATTCTCCCTTTTTTATAAATACAGATATTAAAATAATCCTGATCATACATTCTCAACATTTTATTATGAGAAGTTTCTAATATACAGCAAAGTTGAAGACACCCGTATACCCACCACTTAGATCTTACCATTGACATTTTACTGTATCTACTTTATGTCACATTCACCTATTACTCTATTCATTCTATTTCATTAATCTTACTATTTTTTGGATATATTTCAACATAAATAACAGACTTTGGTATACTGTCCCCTAAACACTTCAACATGCATATATTTAACTAGAGTTCAATATATGTTTTTATTTTGAGGTCAACTTTACCTACAATAAAATTCAGAATTTTCACTGAATTTTGACAAATGCATACACTGTGTAACCAAAATCCATACCCAGCAGGACAACTGGACTTTTTATATGGCAGCCCAGGGCTCCAAAGCACACAAAAGAGAGGGGATGCAGGGCCACCAGGTGGAAATTGTATCATCTCTTCTAATCTGGTTTAGAAAGTTAAAGCAGTGTCATTTCCTCTATATTCTATTTGGTCAGGCAGTCCCCAAAGTTCTACCTAGTTTCAAAGAGAAGGGACACGGACTCTACTTTTTAATGGGAAGTGTGTCAAAGAATTTACAGACAGAACAATAGGTTTTTCAATAGTCCAGACAGGTGATGTAGCCTAGACTGGGGTGAGGGCAGTGGAAGAAGAAAGGTTAAATTCTGGATAGATTTTTAAAGGAATTGCTAGTCAACTAACTGACAGTGGGGTGAGTGAGAGAGAGAAGTCAAGAAGGGCCAGGAGGATTTCGGCCTGAGGAGCTGGAGGGATGGAGCTCAGGAGAAGCAGGGAGGGGCAAGTTTAGGGAGAAGATTGAGAGCTCAGTTTAAGACCTGTGGGGTTTGAGACGTCTCTTAGGCCTTTGAATGGAAATGGTGAGCAGGTATCAGAATATAGGAGCGTAAGGTTCACAGCCAGGTCTAGGCTGAAAATAGAAATGTGGGGACCATTAGAATAGAGATGGGTGTTAGAGTGGTGAAACTAGATGAGAGCACCTGGGAATGAATACAGATAGTTAAGGCTGGGGACCTGGGACATGCTCAAGTGACAGGCTGGGGCAATGACAAGATGTGACCAGAGAGGTGAGGAGAAGGGTGGGACACTGGGAGCAGGGGAAGGAAGTGTTTCAAGGAGGGAGGGATGAGCACGCTAAATGCTGCTGCTGGCTCAAGCAGGCTGTGGACTGAGGGCTGACCACTGCCCAGCACTCTGATGAACCCATTAGCTTCATGCTCAGAGAACAGCCCTTTGGTCTTAGCTGAGACAGGAGGATCCATTTTCCGAGCTGAGAGTCAACTAAGGTGAGTCCCAGTCTTGCTTGACATCTGGCCCAGAATCCCTCCCCAGTCCTAACCTCAGAAACAATTCCTCAGAGGGGAAACCAGAAGAGATTTCGTGCCAATGGTAAGGAACTAGAGTGAGGGTGGGGCAGGAGCTGGATAGGGGAGGGAGAGAGCTATTTCTCTGAATTAGCATGACCCTTAGCCTTTCCAGAACGACTTTCTCAGAGGCAATCAGTAACGTGGAAAAAAATTTTTTTATTGGGAAAACTATAATTTGTACAATTCAACGTCGTCTGGTCTCAAGTGAAGCTCCTTCCCTCCGCAGCCGCCTTCCTGGGGACCTGGGAGGTGACCTGGTTGGAGGAGACCAAGTCCCTGGGTCTTCAGTGTGCTCCAGTAAGAGTGACAGTTGGGCGTCCACTTTCCTACAAAAAAAGCCAGGGTAGTAGAGGCTGAGGTTATGTGCTCAGGATTGGGGTCTGGGGTGGTGGTGGATGGCTCTGGGAACGGGGTGTTGTAGATCCTGGTGATGGTCTACCTTTTCTGCCGTCTCAGCTCCGCCCTCTGAACTCTTAGCAACTGAAGTACCGGGTCGTCCTGGAACTCGCTGCCGTCAGAGTCTAGGAGTAAAAGGCAGAGCGCCAGGAGGTCGACTCGTGAGGTGCTGGACTGCCATCCAGATCCGGCAGCACGCACAGCAGCTCACCTTCTGCAGCCTCCAGAAGTCGGGCGGCCTGGCAGAGCAGCTCTTCTGAGGGGGCGTGCTCAGCAGCGGACGAGGGCGTAGCCACCGCCTCGAGAGACCCCGCCTCGAAGGAAGGGGGCGGGGCCTCGACGCAAGTGGACACCTCCTCAGCTGGAGGGGGCGGGACCTTGCGCGGCGGATCCCCAGCTTCAGCCAAGGGAGTGTCTTTGTCTTTCCGAGACTCCCACACCGCTAGGGGGAGCGTGGCCTTGGCTTTCCGAGACTCGGCTTTAGACCGACCTGGCGGAGTCCGTGCCTTGGGAAATCGTGATCCAGATAGAGGGGGCGTGACCTCGGAGCGAGGTGGCGCAATCTTGGTTTGGGGGTGTGCGGCCTTGACTTTCAGAGATTCAGCCTCGGGCAGAGATGGGCCCTCAAGGTGAGGGGGCGTGTCCTCCAGGCTGTCCGGGAAGAGCCGAGCGGATACTACTTGGCCCAGGGCGCCTCGGAGCTGCGGGCCAGGTCCCTCGTCGGCTGCCAAGACTGTCCCAGCGGACTCCTGGCGCGGGGCTCTGCTACTCCGAGGCTTGGGGTCCTGCCTCTCAGGCTGGGCCGCGCTGCTTGGCGCAGGAGTGGGCGGGTCCTGGAGGGCGACTGGGGGCGGGACGGTGGAGGCTGTGGGTGCCGGGGTGGAGGCCGGGGGCATGGGTGTGGCAGCCGGAGGCGCAGGGGTAGAGGGTGTGGGAGGAATGGCCCCAAGAGATACCCAAGGTCCAGACTGTGGGGTCCAGAAGAACCCAGGGGGGCTGGGGCCCCAAAAGATGTGTGGAGAGAACCCTGGGGGAATAGGAGGCCTCTCCATATAGAAGGCCTCCAGGGGCCCAGGCCGGGCCACAGTGGCCCAACGTGGGACGCAGGTAGGCTGGGTTCCCAGGGAGCCAAGGGTCTCTGCAGGGGTAGGAAGGGCCTGTAGACAAACAGGGGCAGGGACCTGAGAGGGAGAGAAAGGGTAGAGGGCTCTTCAGTCCCCTTCTGGCTCCCCCTTCCTCCAGCTTCCCTTAGCATCCCTCCCTCCAGCCCCCTCAGGCTCCTCCCTCCCCCGGCTCACTGGAGTGGTGAGGGCAGGAGTCTGGGGTAGCACCCAGGTTCCATCACCCTGCCCTCCTCGAGCCCGTTCAAGCTTCCGCTGCTGCCGCCACTGGTATAGAATGTCATCCTCTGGATGCAGGGGTGCCTGGGAGGAGACCGGGGCTGGAGCAGGGACGGGGGCAGGTGCTGGTGCTGCTGTGGGGGTAAGTAGAAGGAGGAAGGATAAGGCCACAGCTGGGGTGAGGAGCAAACCAAGGACAGCCTGTGCACATACCCTTCAACTGTACCAGAAAGGTATTCAGACAGGCTCTCCAGACAATGTCCCAGCTCCTTTCCCAAGCAGGAAGTGAGAAAAGGGGCAGGGTCAGAGGAGAGAGCACTCATGGGCTTCTCAACCTGTCATCATTCAATTCTTTATTCATCCGCAAATATTTATTGAGTTCTTCCTATATGCCAGGCACTGTTCTGGACATTGTGGTTACAAGAGTGAACAAGACAGATCCTCCAGAATCTGCCCACTTCTCCTCCTCGTGACTGCCCTTTCTTGGGGCCAACCCTAAAGCAACCTCTTCTCTGGTCCCTCTACTTCTGTCCTCCCAATCTGTCTACCCCGCCCCCCCACCCCCGCAGCCAGAGGGAGCCTAGGAACACCTGAGTCAGATCAGGGCCCTCCTGGACTGGAACCCTCCCCTGTCCTGATAAAAAGCAAAAGCCTTTGCATTTGTGCTTCCCACTGCCTGGAGTGCTGTGCCTCCTGTATGCACAGGGTTCCATCCTTCCCATGCTTCAGATCTTGGCTCAGTATAACCTTCTTAGCGGGGCCTTCCCTGGCTACTCTATTTAAAACTGCAGCACCCCCCAGCCCTACCACTTCCTGTCCCCTTTCCTGTTCCAGGTTTCTCCTTAGCTCTCTTCACCTTTTAACATATTCGGTGTGGTACTTGTTTGCTTACTTCTCTCTCCCTTCACAATGCCAGCTACACAATGGCAGTGGTTTTCGTCTGTCTGACCATTGCTATATCCACAGTGTCAAGAACAAGGCCTGGTGCGGTCAGAATTTATGGCATAAATGCCAAATGAACTATTTATTATATTGAAATGCAGGGTCCAGACCTGTGCTAGGGATACAGCAGTGACCAAGGGCAGGGCCACGAACTGTCCTCAGTTCAATGGGGCAAATGGACATCATTCCCATCACCCAGAGCATAACTTCATCGGTCATGATCAGTAGGGCTCCCATTGTCTCTTAGATGCCCCACCATCTGATGCTGCATAGAGAAGGGGGGTGTCATCCTGGATCTCTCTCTCCCCAACTCCCCTCTATATCCTGTGACTCTACTTTCAAACCTGGCCACTTCCCTCTACTCTGTTCCTCAGGCTCTGGACCAAGAGAAATTGCCAGCATCTCTCACTGGGGGGTCCACAGCAGCCAGAGGGAGTCTGTTAATAACCCAAGAAAGATCACATCCCTCCCTGCTCAGAACCCTCCCATGGCTCCTCAGTCCTAAGATAATGACCTCCCTAAGATAATGCCTCCCATGCCTACATGGCCCAATGTAATCTGACCCCTGCCAATCTCTTCCACCTGACCCCACACCACTCTCATTCCCTCCCAACCCCCCCCCACACCCCACCATTTCTAGTCCATTATTTATACCATGCTCCCTCCCACCTCAGGTCCTCTGCAAATGCTAGAGGGCTGTTGTCCCCACCTTCATTGTTCAGGTCTCCACTTAGACAGCACCTCTTCCAGGAAGGCCTTCTCTGACTTCCCAGCATCACGATCCTCTCTTGCATGGCCCTCATTTCTGCTTACATTTCACATTTGTTTGTGGGGTTATGTAGCTATTTTCTGCCCCACATTCACTATATTGTGAAGACCATGAAGGTGGGACCACACACGGTTCGTTCACTGTGGAATCCCCAAGCCCAGGGCCTTATCCACAATAGGTATTCAATGTTTTTTAGATGAAAGAATGAATAAATTTAATCTGAAGGATAACTCATAAGGTCCTAGTTTTATCCCCATTTTGCAGATGAGAAAACTGAGGCTCAGGAAGGAGAGGTGAATAAAAGGTGAGGTGAAGCCAAAAAAGAGCAAAGAATCAGACAAGCGAGAGCTCAGCCAGGATCACACACCATGCAGGAACACCTCCCTGTTTACCACGCCTGCCTGGCCCCACTCACTCAAGCCCCATGAGACACGGACAGCATCTGTTCTGTGTGCCACCGCGTCCCAGGACCTGGCCATGCAGTAATAGTAACCCAGGTCCTTAATCCCATCTCTGAAATCTGAAGACTCCAGGTGGCAGGAATTGAGAGTTCAACAGTTTGTCTGCTTCAGCAAAGTCACGTCATATGTCCAACATCGACAGAGGGCTGGCTCAGTACACCAGGCTCAAACACATTAGTATTTGGTTGAACACTATGAACTTGTCCATATCCAACCATTTTTTACTGACAAAGACAAAAGTTTCATGTGGTTCAATGTAACACCATAGCAAAAAGTATGTCTGTTCACCCTCAATGAGATATAGAGACATGATAAACAGCCTTCGTATTCTTTAGGTCAGATTTTGCTGTCCAATCAGGTATGGGGTCAAATGAGCAAAAAGCCACCTGATTTTTGGAAATTTGTGTTCAGAACTGCAAACAGGATCAGAGAGAGAACCTGTCATACTAATGATAGGTATTGTTAGGACCCGTAGCAAGTGCTCCCTGTATCCCCCAACTCATTTATTACCCCTGTTTTAAAGTTGGAGAAACAGAGAGGCCCGGAGAGGCCCCAGGTCACACAGCTGGTAAGTGTCACAGCTGGGATTCACATCCAGTCTCTTCTCAATCCTGGCCTCAGAACTTACCATGTGCCTTGAGGTCAGAGCCCTTGCTGGAGTCAGGGGGCAAGGTCACAGAGAAGGGAGAGAGGCCCTCAGAGCTGACTGGGAATGAGGAGCTGCTGGTATCGCTCCGGCTGAGTGAAGAGGAGGAGATGGAGGCCTTGCTGTAGTGAGAAAGCAGAAGGGAGGCAACGGGGGTCTCAAAGGCAGTGGGTGGTGCTTGGAGCTGTAGGAGTGGGGAGGATGGTGGGGGCAGGGAAGGCACCTGCGTTTGAGCAGCCTGGCAGCTCTGCTCTGCAAGCTCAGTGTCTCCAGGTCCAGCAGGGATGAGTTCCATGTGTTGAGGCTCTGCAAGGGAAGAGGGATTAGAGGCTAGCCCCCATCTCAAAGAACACTGGGAAAGTGGCTTTGGACAGAGGGCCTGGAGTACAGGTCTGCATTCCCCCTGGTATCCTCACATGCTGGTAAGTCATTCTATGGAATCCGCTCCTCCTCCTCAGGGTCAGGGAAGAGGGACCCAGTTCTCCTCTGTGGATCCGCACCCCTCCTTGTAGTCATTATTGTGGGAGAGTGTTGACCCCCCACCTTCCTGACCAGGCCTAGCTAATCACAACAATCTGTCCTCTGGTTCCACAGCAACTGGCTCAAAGCTGAATGCATGAGAGTAAGGCCTGGTGCTTTGGATGGAACTACTGGAAAATCTTCCTCTTTCTGCTGAATTAACTATGTAAGTTAGAAGCCTAGATTCACTGGAGCCAACTTCACTACTTCAAAGGGAAAGCCTGTCTGAGATTGAGCCCAACAAAGAGGAACAGAGAGTCAAGAGAGTCGAGTTCCTCCTAATAGTGTTCAAACACCTGGATCCGGCCATGCCTGAAAGCATATACATTTGGGATTTCTTGATTGCATTAGCCAATAAATCCTCCTTTTTTGTTTAAGCTTCCTTGAATCGGGGATTGACTCCAATTCTATCCCAGGGCTGGTGCTATCAGTTCAGGTACATAGGGAAGGAAGTAGATGAGGATGTCACCTGCTTCATTTCCTGAAGGGGTGCCACAGCCTTAGCCTGAGATGCGCTGGCCACCTTGGCAAGAGTTGGGACTGCTGTGTTGGGTCTTCCTTCTGGTTCACTGGCTCCTGCTGAGAAGCCCCAGTTGATTTTGGGAGGCCATGACGAATCTCTGCTGGGGGCACTGATCAGGAAAGGTTTTAGGCCGGCAGTGGATGGGACTGAAGCTGTTACCTACTGCAAGTTGAGTGCTGGTGTCCGGAGATTCAGGCCGTAGCCACCAAAAGTCAGCTGGGGTTGGGCCTGCAGGGTGGCGTTCCTCTCGGCTTGTGGGCTGAGCCTGGCGGAACCGGTTTATGTACCTGTGCGCATCAGAGAATGGGAGGTGGGTGAATGAGGAGAGCCATGTAATAATAATAATAATGACAACAACAATCACAACAGCGATGTTTATCAAGTACTTTGGCAGTACCTAGTACTTGTCCCTCAACATCTGTTCTCTCTTACAGAGTAATGCAATATTATATAAGACTGTATAATACTGGGCACATAGCCACTCTTCTACAGATAGATTTAGCAGGGGTACCTATAGTTTTATGGCCACATAACTAGGTTCTTGACCAGCAGGGTTATGAGATGAGGAGATGTGATTCTGGAAAATTGATGTGGTTGGGAGCCATTTTGGTCCATAAAGGAAAGGGCAACAGCCTAGTGATGGGAGGCAGTAAGAGAGAAGGAAACTGTGTCCCTGACACCTTAACCAGGGGCTGCCATGTCAGCCCTGGTTGCTTCTGTCTGGATTGTTGGGTGAGGGAGAAATAAATGCTATCTTGCTTTAGCCACATTTAATTTGGGCCTGTTTGTTAAAGCAGCTGAACTTGGGTCCTACAAATCAAAGGGCTCACTATGTGATAGCACTCGTTATAGATGCTTTATAGACAGTAACTCACTGAAAGCTTGAAACAGCCCTAGGGGATATGTGCTGTTAATATCCCCAATTTACAGATGAAGAAAACTGAGGCCCACATCATACAGAGGGTAAGTGACAGAGCTGGGATTTGAACCCAGGCAGCCTAGTTCCAGAGCTCTTAATAACACACATAAAGTGTGGTCCTAAAAGTGCTGCATAAACAACTCTGGCCATGGTGATTATTATGGGAAGCCTGGCCCCTCCTGATCCAAAGCCTTCTTCCCCCCTGTCCCCCCAGGGCTGCTGGTACTTACTTGGCTACCACGGACTCCCTGCTGTCAACCAGGATGGGTGGTGGGGAGGCTCCCATCTGTCCTTCTGTGGTGCTGGGTGGGGAAGGGGTCCCTAAGCTGGATGGCCAGGACTCTTCAAACCGTTCAGAGGAGTTGGGACTTGTGGCCAGAGCCTTGGGAGCTTCTGGGCTTCTGGACCTCTGGGACCTGGATGGGCTCAGGGTCTAAGATAGGGAGACGGGGAGAAGAAAGTGAGGGTTGAGGGGTCATCCCTGTAGGGAATGAAGGCACACATGAAGTATGTCTTAGTCGAGAGGGGAGGAAACATATCTCATAATGGTAACAACTCAGAGTGACTGGAGGCTACGATAGGAGATCCAGGTGACAGAGGACTGGGTGAGGGCAGAGCCACGAGGAAGGACTGTCTCTTAATCCCCCAACCCCCAATCTCTCATCATATGTCCTCCTTCCCTCTAGTTGTCACTCCCTCACCACTGGGCTCACACACAGCACTCTCTATGGAGTGTCCTCACCTTGGGGTGCCAGGTCTGGCTTTGGGATGGCCAGTAGTGGCTTTGATCCAGGGGAGTATCCTCAAAGGGGCTGTCTTGGATGGAGAAAACTGGCAGACTGCAAGGGCAGAGTGAAGGTTGGCAGGCAGAGCCCCCCTGTTGGGAGGCTATGGGGTGGAGTCAGGTTTCAGGGTTGGGAAGAGGAGGGCAGAGCCAGATTACAATTCCCATAGATTCCAGGAAGAAATGGACTATAATTCCCACGAAGCAGCACTGCACATTCAAGATAATGATACTAGAAGCTCGATTCCCACCAGCCCTTGGGGCAGTCTCAGAAAACCAAGTAACTGCCAACTGGTGGTTCTTAACCCTGAATCCAATCTAGGAGACGTTTAAAAATACAGATATACTGTCCTCACCCCAAGCCAAAAGAATCATAATATCTGGAAGGGGGCTGGTCATCTGCATCTCTTTCGCACCGTCCCAGGTGATTTTGAAGTGGAGCTCGGGTTAAGAACCATGGCTAAACCCGAATACTGTACATTTCCCTTAAGTACTGGGGACACTAAGGAGGAAATGGTAAATGGACTACAATCCCCATCAGTAACTGGGCTCCGCCTAAGCAAGAAAGGTCAAAACCAACATTCACAGGAGTCTGGGGCAGTTTCAAAATTCAGAAATTTAATTCCCAAGATGACACTGGACACCCTTAAAGGAAAAAGAAAAGCCCTTTGAGCCATTTGGGAAGCGGAACGTAAGACGCTAGGGGACCCAGATGTTGTGAAGTCCAGGCAGGAGCTGCCAAAGGATTTGGAGCATCTTGGGAGTTGTAGTTCCAGTGCGGTTGAAAAAGCGAAGACTCCGGACCCTAGCAAACCTAACCCAACGCTGTGTTAATCTCACCCTAGGACCTCCCCAAGCCTCCTGTGGTCCCCGGGAGAAGGATCGGTCTCACCTGCGGTCCATTCCGCAGCCACCTGGGCGCTTCCGCCAGCTCCGCTCCCTCACTGGGTTGACCCCGCGCGCATCTTTGTCGCTTAGCAATGCTCTGTCAGGCCCGCCCCTCTCCGGGAGTGCCCGCGCGGGAAGAGAGCGGCCTCCAAGGCGACCAATGATGGAGAGGAAAATAAAAGTAATTGGAAAGTGGCCAAAGAGAGATGTCGCACAACCAGCTGTAACTTCGGCCTGACTGAGAGAGCATGTTTGATTGGAGAACCGTAGCGCGCAGCAGTAATTGGCAAGCCTGTGAACCAATGGAAAGGACCTGAAGGTGAGCTCGCGGTTAGGAGGGGTCATAAAGTACTCTCGCTTTCCTGCAGTGACTTATAGCCACTCCCCCTTTTGCTGCAGAAATCTTGTCGGGACTCCAATGTAACGGCCGCTTTTCGCGTTGCAGGGCAATCGGGGAGTCCGTCCCCTCTCTAACCGCCGCCCCCTCCATCAGTCGGGCCAGCCAACGGGTCCCGCGGAGTCATTAACCACTTCCGTCTTGCTGCAGGAGCAGCTGGTTGCTCTAAGTGCCAGGCCTGGGCTCCCAGCCGAGGTGGTGGGATCAAAACGAGCTATTTCGGGTCCGACGCGCGGCCCCTGGGGGGCCAGCCTGGACTGTTCGTGCCCGCGCCCTCTGGCTGCTGCTCACCTGGCAGACCGCGCTACCCTGCGCACCCGAGGCTGAGTCAGAGGCCCAGAATTAGGCCCGGCTTGCCGGGGGGCTGGGCTCAGGGCCCTGCTGAGATGGAAGTAGGGTCTGTTCTGTGTCCTCCTGACAGCCTGGCCGGCTACCACATTCCCTGTACCCAAGACTCTGCTCCTAAGACCGCCATCTGCGTCATCCCCAGAGCTGCCTGCGGGGCGGGGGTGGATTAAGGGACTGCGAACTCTGCGGTGGGGTTTTCGGGCCCTGGGTCCCAAATGCTGCGTCGTCCTACCCACTCGGCAAGGCTTCGCCTCCTCAGCCTTAGTTTCCCCTTTGGGAAATCGGGGCATCACCTCTCCGGCATCCAGCAGGCACTTAGTAAATGGCCAAGTCATTGTTGGGCTTTCTAAATAAGGCTCTATTAATGGCCGGGGCTGGCCGTGGTCCCAATGTCCCCGGGCGGCCCGCCGAGGGGCGGACACAAGGCGTACTATAAGAGCGGCTGCGGCGCACGCAGGGGCACTGCGGAGCCTAGGGGAGGCGGCGGCGGCGGCGAAGCAGGATGGAGATCCCCGTGCCCGTGCAGCCGTCTTGGCTGCGCCGCGCCTCGGCCCCGTTGCCCGGGCTTTCGGCGCCCGGGCGCCTCTTCGACCAGCGCTTCGGCGAGGGGCTGCTGGAGGCCGAGCTGGCTGCGCTCTGCCCCGCCACACTGGCCCCCTACTACCTGCGCGCACCCAGCGTGGCGCTGCCTACCGCCCAGGTGCCAGGCCTGGGGGAGGGCGGTAACTCGACCACTTGCAAGGCTTGGGGCCCCGGTCATCCCGGGGTGGGGGGCGGTGGTGAGGAATGTCCCCCGACTTTGAGCGGGGGGAGAGTCCGGCCACTCAGAGGGGGTTCCAGAGTTCGCTGAGTATGGAATCTCAGGGCTGGATTACCGAAGGGGCTGGGAGGTCCCTGCCGGTCTGAGGAGGGTCTCGGCTCCGAAATGGCTGAGTCACGGATAGGGTGGGGCCGTCACTCTGAGGCGAGCGTTGGGGAGTCTGAAGGAGGCTGGTGACCCAGGAAATCTGGGGGAAAGAGGGCGCTCAGTTATTCTGAAGGGCATGGGGTTCCCAGGGACTCCTGAGGGAAGGGAAAGTTTTGTCATTCTCGGGGAAGAGTTTGGAGACGAAATGTGGCGACCCTATGTCTTCTGGAGAAACAGAGGGGAGGAAGGGTCCTGTGACTTGAGAAAGGGGGGCCTGGACACTCTGAGAAGTAGGGGGAGAATACTGGTAACTGTTGAGGGCATAAGCGGCCCCGTGACTCCAGTGGGAGGGTAAAAAGACGACTCTGGAAGCTGGGGGAAGAGGCATCTTGGCAATTTCGGGGTGGGGGGGACGGTGTGCAGTAAGGGCACCAGGGGTTCTGAGGGATAGGGGGCTGGGGACTCAGTGTCCAAAGGACGCTCTGACACTGGGGGAGGGGCCAGGCCTGTGAGAGTGGAGGTCACTGACCTTGCAGGGGAAGGGGGTCTCATCACTCTGGATGAGAGAATCTCAGTGATTACAGAGGGAGGGATGAGCCCAGTTATTCTGGGTGAAGAGATCCTCTGGATCTACGATTAGGAAAGGGGACTGCCCAGTTCCGGAGGCCTGGGACGGGGGCAGCGCCGGAACCGACGGGGAAGGGGCCTTGCTGGGTCCTGGGAGCCTCGCCCCTCTGATGACGATCGGGCTGTGCTTAGGTCCCGGCAGAACCCGGGCATTTCTCGGTGCTGCTGGACGTGAAGCACTTTTCCCCAGAGGAAATCGCCGTCAAGGTGGTTGGCGACCACGTGGAGGTGCATGCGCGCCACGAGGAGCGCCCGGTGAGCCCGCTGGCAGGGGTGGGGCCAGAACGCGTGGGCGGGACCCGCAGGCCGTTGGGGCGGGGCATCCATAGGGAAAGGGCGGAGCCACTCAAATCTCTCTCTCCAGGATGAACACGGATACATCGCGCGCGAGTTCCACCGCCGCTACCGCTTGCCGTCTGGCGTGGACCCTGCTGCCGTGACGTCCGCGCTGTCCCCTGAGGGCGTCCTGTCCATCCAGGCCGCACCCGCAACGCCCCAGGCTCCACTGTCGCAGCCGCAGGCTGCTGCCAAGTAGGCGTCATGCCTGAACCCCGGGAGCCGCCTCAGGCCCCCTCTTTTAAAGCCGACCTGACTCCGCCCAGCCAGATGTCCCGAGCGCGCCAAAACCACCCACCCAATCTGGGATCCTACCCTGACCTTTCCCACGTAGACTGCCCTGGTAACATAGACCATTCCACTGACACTCTCGTTCTCACACCCCCTCCAGCTTTCAAACTCCTGACACCTTCCTAGCTTCCAGGCCCTCCGCGGACAATTCAGCCTACAGTCTCCCGGCCCCACTGACCCCTTTCTTGGCATATAAACCCACTCAAAACTCCCTCCTCTGCTTCCTTCTGACTCATCTATTAAAACATGCCCACATCCCATTTTAATCTTCTTCCCCCTCTAACACTAGATTATGGTGTGGACAGCCCTGCCTCCACCCTAGGCCAGTCAAGCATAATCCCTCTCCACCCCTCAAACATCCCAGACCATCCAAGGCCTGGTTCTCAAGATTCTGGATCCTTCCCCTCATCCCAACTGACAATCTACTCCCCCCCCATCTTGTGACTTGAAACCCCAGCACCCCTCTCCCTGACTCCTAAACCCCTTTTCTGACCCCCCACCCTTGGACATCTATTCCGGGCCTAGCAGGACCCTCAACCTCAGACTGCACAGATACCCATCGCATCTCCCCAGACTCTGCACGGATATCCTAAGCCCCACCCCCAACTCTAACCAGAACCCCCCCCCATTCTGTCTTAATCCCCAAATCTCCAACCACATATCCCACGTGACCCACCTTTCACATACCTCCCCTCATTCTCCAAGATTCAACCAAGCAGCCACTTTTGCTTTGGTACCCCACAGTCCTCCTCCCTCCTTGAATTTCCTGCCACCCATCCCCTCATCCGTTCCCCCAATAAATGTGCTAAAGCCGTGCCAACTGCTTTATGTCTGGGCCAGGAAATATGGGCTGGAGCAAGCAGAGGCTGGTGTGAAGGAGGGGAATGTTTATTGGGGGGATGTGGGGGGGCAGGGGAACATCACTGTCGCTCATACATCTCCCGTAGGATCTTCATGCTTTCTGAGTACCGAAGCTGATTCCGATGAGATGCCTCCTTCCACCTGTGGTGGGGGTAGAGAAGCAGAGGGAAGACTCAGCAGTTGGGGAAGAAGCCATAGGGGTACGAACAGGTTTGGGGACGCTCACCTCTGGCGGATGCGTTTCCAACGCTGCATGTTGCGGTAGATGAGTGTGGATGGTGAGGGCTCAGGCTCGGAGGGCTGCGTGGACAGAGAGGCCAGGCTGGGTTGGCCATGCCCAAGCCCCGTACCATATGCCTCATAGCCCTGGGCCAGCCTGCATACCCACCTCATCCTCAGGGGTACCCTGCGTCTCAGGCTGCAGGGGGGATGGAATTCGGGATCTGCAAGCATCTCCAAGTGGCCCAGGGGCTGTGGGTGGAGGCAGCTTGTACACATCACGACTCTTGCTGTTGGTGACCTCTGAACTCTGCGGACGCAAGGGCCCCACACCAGGCCCAAGAGAGTTTGAGAAGAGGGCCAGCAGTACACACTTCACCCCTCCTGCCTTTCCCAGTGACAGCAGACAGGAGGGTTTCACCAGGGACTGTCTTAAGAGCCATGCCAAAGAAAGGTCTGCTCCAGGGATCCCTGCCTGTATTCTGTCCAGCCCAGGGACCCCCAATCACTCCTACCCAGCCCAGTAACCCCCATCTGCTCCCCTAGGCCAGGTGGCTGCACCTGTTTGCAGTAAGGATCTCTGTCAAGCCCCCCAGCTTTTGGGGACCTCTGATCTTGGAGTTCACATCTACCTGCCCAAGGAAACCCTGTCCCCTCTCCCTCTCAGGCCAGGTAGTCATGTCTGTCTACTTTAAGGGGTTCCATCCATACCCTTGGCCAAAGGGTTCACATCCGTGTGCCTCACCGGATCGAGAAATCACTGTGGGACACGGAGACCTGTGCGCATCTATCCCACCAGCTTTGGGAGAGAACACCTCTAACCATCTACCCACTGGCTGCTGGGAGGGGGGCCCACCCCACATCCAACCTCCTCATCTTCAGGCAGTGGGGGCAGTGGTGAGCTGGGTGAGCGTTCACGCTCGCGCACGGAGGGGCTGTTGCGCATCCAGGCTCGGCAGATTGGGTACAGGGGCGTGTTCTCACTGAACTGAGCCAAGTCCACACTCCGGTCAAACAGCTTGATCACATACGTGTCTAGGGTAACAGGAGGGGAAGGTGTGTGAACAACCTCACACAGCTCCCTGTCACCGCCTGCCCTCTCCGGCCACTGCCTACTCACTGGATCGCTGTGGCCCTCCCTCAGCCAGCCCGTCATCCATCTCCCTCCTCTTCTTCCTTCGCTGGTGGGGGAAGCGGGCGGATGGCCTGTGTGGGGCAGGAGAACATCAGGACCAGGGTGGGGGTTGGGAACTTCTCGTCAGTCGGCTGGGGCCCCTGCCACCTTACCGTTTGCCAGTGGCTGCAACAGAACAATCCCTGTGGGGAGAGACAAGGTGTCAGCAGACTGGCCCTCGAGGGCGCCCCTGGGGATCCTGAGATGTTTACGTGGACCCCACCAACCCCTTAGACCCTGAGTCCCGCTCACGCCTCCGGGGCTGTAGGTGGCAACCATGAGGGAACCTAAGCTTCTGCTGCCACAGAGTCTCTGTACATGCAGGGTGGAGGACTACGGTGGAGGAAGCACGGAGAACGGTGGTCAGGGCTTGGATGAGGGAGGAAGTTGTCCATCACAAATGCTCAGATCCAGATCCCATCCACGAAACTTACTTGTTGTGGGTGTCCGAGGGGGTTTTCCCAGCTTCCTCCTCCAGACGCTCCCTGGTAGCAGAAGAGAACTATGGGCTTGGGGTTCCCAGAGCCGAGTGGGAAGGTGCTGAGTGGCTTGTCCACTGGGATCCTTGCTCCCTAATCCAGCCTCTGGGGTCCCACCCAGATCCGCCCAGGACTGGAGGGTCCAACTTGCCAGGACCCCCAACCCCCTGCGACCCGTGCCTGGCCAGGTCCCAACCTGTCCATGTGGCTCTTCTCCAGCAGACATTGCAAAACAGCATCAAGTTGGTTCCGGGCCTTGGCCATCTCCAACTCTGGGGAAGAAGATACCGAGCAGGACTCAGTTCCCAGGCCCAAGGCAGGTGGGCAGCCAACTGGGCCAGGGGCCAGGTATGCTGAGAGAATGCAGTGGGCAAGGACAACTGAGCAAGAGTGCTGGGTTCCAGGGCTGTCCCACATGCTCGTGTGTGACCACAGGCAAGCCACCTTACCTCACCTAGCCTGTTTCCTCATCTTGAAACTAGGTCTCCCAATGATACCTATCTGCAAGGACTGTTTTGAGGTTTAAGTAAACCTATGATGTATGTGAATCTCTTAGCAGCATGCATTAACAGTAAGTTGTACAGAGTACTTTTATGTGCCAAGAATTGTTCCAAGCACATCACACACGTTAACCCCGTTACATTTTCACAATAACTCTGACAGGTAGATATGATTATCCCCATCTTATGTATGATGAAACGGAGGCACAGAGAAGTTAGGCTACTTGCTCAAAGTCACACAGCGAAGAAATTGCAGGGCTGAGGATTTGCACACAGGCCATCTGGCTCCACAGCTGACATTATAAGGCAGAGACTCAAACTGGGTGCAGAATCTAGCCCCCAGATGTGCTTTGTTTGGCTGAAGCAGTGGTGTTATTTTAAATCTCAACTAAATCTGAATGGAAAACATTTAATAATTCGGAGATTGCACCTAAAATATCCATTTTTGGCTCCCCCCTCCCCCGTCAGGAAATGATATCTGGGCCCAGCTTCCTGTATTCCTGGCTCTGTCAGCCTGTGTGTTTACTTCCCCTCATCATAAAACTTAAGGATGTGATATTATAAATATTCTCCTCTTGCCCTTGTGGGGCGTTTGCTCTCCTCTTCCAACCACTACCTAGCTTCACTCTGGCCCAGTGCTCAAAGCCTGGAAGGATACCTGGGGACATGCTTTACCAGCCCTTGGATGGGGAGACACAGGGATTCCCAACATCACTGAGGAGAGACAGGGTGGGGGGAAGGGCTTAAGGGCAGCTAAGATTCTAGCAAAGAGCCCTGGGCAGGAGCCAAGGTATAGATCATACCCACATCTCTTTCCCTAGCTCCTGCTTCTTTCCTGAACCTTAGACCTTGGGATCCCATGGTCTCCTAGATACCTTTCCCTGGACATCCCCTAGGCCCCTACCATCTACTGGGTCCCACACTAGCCTCAGTGCCTCTCTAAACTTTACCCCTTTTCCTGGGCCCCCACTTCGGGGGTAGCCCCAATGTCCCCCAGTCCCTCTTACCCTCCCGCACCGCAGCTCACCAACCCCATGGCCTGTCCACTTGGCCTCCTGAGTGTCTCTCCACCTACCTCCTCCCTACCCCGGTCCTCTCCCTTCCTTCTCCTGGACTCCCAGACTCAATCTCCTCCTCTGATCTACCCTTCACAAGGTGGCCAGAAAACCAAACCAACGCTCTCCGGCTTAGAACACTCCACAACTCTGAAGAGCCCCAGGACTGAGCTCTTTGGCCCAATGTTCACAGGCTCCCATGACCCTGCCTACCCCTGCCCCCCCAACCATCATTTGTGGCCAGGCTTTTACTCTCTGACCCAAGTTTTTTTTTGGCATTTGGGGGGCATTTTTAGTAACTCACTAAACTCATTTTAGTAACTCACTCCTCAGCTCCAAACTCGCCCTTGGCTCCCCATTTCCATCAGAGCAAAAGCTAAAGTCCTAACTTGGGCCCACAGGATCTGTCATTCCCTCCTGCTCCCCACTGCACTCCCTCTGCTCCAGCCACACTGGCCTCCCTGCTCCTCCTTGCACAAGCCAGATGAGTCTTCCACCTCAGGGCCTCTTCAGAGCTATTTCCTTGGTCTGATTTGCTGTTCCCTCACCTATCCTCATAGCCCTTTCCCTCGTCTTGTCAGATCTTACGTTCTGCTTCATTGTATTACCACTTATACCATCTAACACCCTACACATCATTTTACTCCCCGCCCTGGTCTGGATTCCATGCCTCTCTCACCACCCTCAACGTGCCAGTCCTGGTTTCCCATCAACTTGGACCCAACTCAAAATGACTTCCTCTCTCTCAGCGTCGGTTTCCCCATCCACCACGTTTCCTACTTCCTAGGATTACTGGGCTACAGTGACTGCCAGGATTAAAAGCTTCCTTGTACTTCAGGCGCTGAGCACAATGCTTGACCACTGCTGGAAATAGGGAAACTGAGGCAGAGCCAAGAAGAGTCCTTTCAGAGTCACACGGCTCGGGATCCCCATGTCTTACCGCACCACACAGTTTGAGCCACCACCATTCAATCTCAACGCTACCTAGAGCACAAACCGGTAAGGTATGAAGATGGCAAGAATCGTTCCATGCCTGACATGGCGATAGTCACAAGGGCGGCAGGAAGAAGTCGCGTGGTCCGTCTTATCGCGATAATCCTGTCTTTCGGGACTCCCGTACCCTGCTCGGTCGGTGCTCCCCTAAAAGCCCCCTACCTCGGGGTCCTCACCTGATTTCTCCACTTTCACCTTCACCGGGAACATGGTTTGGGTCTGAGGTGTGGCTAGCTGGGTCAGAGGAGCCCAGAAGAGCCCAGGGTCACAAATCAAGGCTGAAGGCAGACGGGAAGAGGTCAAGATAAGCTTTGTGCGCAGCCAGTCCTCCGCGGTGAGCAGTGTCCGGCGGCGACCGCTACTGCTGCTGCCACCTCCACTACTTTCCCTTCTGTGGGCGGGCCCTTTTGGCAATTGCCTATTTCCATTTGTCAGTGCAACCGTCGATCTCGTCCCTGACCAATTGACAGCTGCCTCCATCGGCTCCCAGGTCTAAGTCCCACCTTTCGAGGCCCCGTTTCCGGAAACAAATCAACGACATCCCGGAGCGCTTCCTGGGAGGTGTAGTTCCAGCTCCCGAGACTCAGCCAGAGTAAGGGCGCCTGCGCCGCGCGTGGCACGGTGGGTGATGTAGGATGAGGGCTTCGCAAGGCTTCTTGGAACTTGTAGTGTTAGAAGCTTTGAGTAACACCAACTTAGCTATTGACAGGGTTTATTTAACTGTGGGAGACCTTCTTGTCCCTGAGGAAGAGAAGTCTGGAGGTAGGCCTGTTCAATCTTACTGAGCACTCGCTAGGTGCCAGCTACCTCTTAATCTCTCTTCAGGCACAACCTCATTTATTTAGGAAATGTTTAGTAGTGTGCCCGGCACTCTTCTAGGCACTGGGGACGCTGCACTGAACAAAACAAAAGCTCTTGCCGTAATAGAGCGTATATTTTAGAGGATGTAAGATTACAAGAAACAGTGGAATATTTTAAATGAAATGAAATGAGAAAGGATACAACCTGAAGGCACATAGGGAGTACCAAGGTAGGGATTGAAATTTTAAATAAGATGGTCAAGAAAGCCTTCTCTGATAAAGCTCTTGGCTATGTCTATTGCTGCGGACATCTTCAGAAAATGGGAAACTTCCATTTACCACATATGGTTTGGCTTAGACAAATTCTAGGAGGTAGCATTGATATCCACATTTCTGATGAGAATACTGAGAACAAGTGGGAAAGTACAGTTTTCAAATTCACACACCAGCAGAGGATAAAAGCCCCTAGCAGTGCAAGCATTATTCCTTTCCTAGTTCTGCATCTGTAAAATAGGGTTCCTGAGCAGGAAAGTTCCTATTTCAGAGGGTGCAAAGAATGAAGGATTGCACAGAATGTGCGAAGCACTAAGCCTGGCACAAAATGGGCATTCAATACGTATTTCTGAATATTAAAAACCATTTTATGCTTCAACCTCCAAAAGATCCATAAAGTCAATATAGAGAATTAGAGTCCTTTATTGGGGGATGTCAGCAAAGAACACAGGAAATGGGAAAAAGTCTTAGGGGTTTGAGAGTGAGCTTAGAGTAGAGGAGCCCATCCTGGGTGAATGAGAAGGTCCCAGGCCTGTGCAGAGGAAACTATCACGGAGTACCCAGGGGTATGGTGAAGGAGAGGTAGTCACCAAGGGCGCCCCAACGGGGCCGGTAGATCTGGAAGATGGTGATCCAGGTGGTGAGCACAATCACCCAGAAGAGGAAGCCCACAGCTGAGCGCCAGACATCTATAAAAGGGAACAGGAATGGGTAAAGTTGGCCTCCACCTGCTCTCTGGTCTCTCCCCAACCCAACCGCTGGGCCTCTCTTCTCTCCCAGAGAACCAGAATTCTGGAACCTCCATCATTCCCTTCCAACACCTGATGGCTTCCCTTCATCTGTGCCCTGGACTCACAGCCTTTGATTTGGCTCTGCTCCGTGTATGCTGGGACAAGGAAGGCCTCTCGGAAGAACCAGAAGATGTTGACCAACCAGAGAAAAGGCAGGAAAGCAAATCCGCCTAAGAGAGAAAAAAAGCAAACAAACTGGAATGTAAGGCAGTGACGATCCTCCCCCCTCCCCCCGCCCCCAACTCCCACCTAGAGGACGGAAGGCCCTCTCCCATACCCAAGTTCAAATGGAAATCTCTGCTATCAGAGATTTAGAAATCCTGGCCCCTCCCTAGGGCCCCAAAATCTGACTCCTCATTCATCTCTTCCTCAGGACCCAAAGTCCGGACCAACTCTTCCCGTCTCTTGGGACCCAGAAGCTGAGGCCCCAGCTTCCTCTTCCCTCAGGTCCCAGGCCCTTCCCTCAGACCCAGGAGTCCGCAACCCCAGTCGCTTTATCCCTTAGACTCAAGAATCCAGGCCCCCGGGCTCTCTTCCCTCAGGCGCTCTAGTCCGGTCCCTTCTCTGTTGGGATCCTAGGAACCGGCCCTTACCCAGATAGTACTTCCGGCACAGATTCAACTTCTCCTCGTTAGACACCCGCTCCAAGTTCATAGTTGCGCTGAGACAGAGTTGTCCCGCGGGTATGTAGGGCAGGAGCCAAGCCTTGACCCCAAATGACAGATGCAGGGATCGCGAACAACCACGCCCCTATTACGACAAAACGCCGATAAACTGAAGGGTGGATTTGCTGAAAGAAGGGTACCCCGGCCCCCACCAGCAAGCTGACTGGGTTGAACGCTCTTCATGTTTATTCGGGTGCGCGAACGGCCCCCAACTCACCGGTGCCGTCTACTTCCTCCGCTTGGAAGCCTTTGCCACTTTCAACTCCGGACGTTTGCGCGACAGAGCGCAAGTATCTCTGGAGTTTGTAGTCTTTTTGGATGCGGCAACGCTGCACGCATGCGCTTTCGGGGAACTCCAGGCGATGATTTTTGCCGGGAGGGCTCAAGCCTCTAACACGCAAGCGCAGTAGGCAGTTTCTGAGCGCGTGCTGTGTCGGGAGGCAGCGACGAACTACACTTCCCAATGCTCTTAAGGAACGGAAATGACGTGAGAGCAGCCAGAGTTGGAGGGTTCGGGTAAAAATGGCTGAATATTTAGCTTCGATATTCGGGACTGAGAAGGACAAGTGAGAACGGGCGCAGGGAGTGGCCCCTTGCGGGGGCCGGGACCGGAACATTTGGTTCCCTGGTGGCTGGGAGGCGTTGGGCGGTGTTTCTGGGGTGTCCAGCCTCCCCGGCCCTCGGTTCACCTCTGTCTTTGCACCTCTTCCAGGGTTAACTGCTCTTTTTACTTTAAGATCGGGGCCTGCCGGCACGGGGACCGGTGCTCCCGGCTTCACAACAAACCGACTTTCAGCCAGGTGAGACCCGGCACGGAGCCTTGAGGGTTAACGCCTCCCGGCCGTTTCCCCTTCTGTTGTCCATCACCACGAGGTCCCGCCTTTTCCGGATTTCTAAGCCCCACCCCACCATCGGCTTTTTTCTTGTCGGGCCTCTGCAGGTTCCTCCCCCTCCTTCAGGCCCTTCTCCCAGGAACTTGGCCACGCCCCCGTACGTACAAATCACACCGCTGGGCTGTCCCTGACTGCTAGGTGTCTATTCTGGTTTCCTTAGGGGCAAGCATCGCTGATGCACTCAAGATGCTTAGACTTCTTCTCTGTTGCCAAGTCTCACCCCCAACCTTCATACCTCACCTCACCCCTTTGCATGCGCTCAGGCCCCGCCCCCTTTAAATTCTGTTCAGACCATAGTGCTGCTCAACCTGTACCGGAATCCACAGAACACTGCCCAAACCGCAGATGGATCGCACTGTGAGTGAGGGACCGGTCTTGGGGGCAGGGCGGACAGCCGCCAGCAGGCCACCCCCTGATTTCACCCTGCCCCCTCCTCCAGGTCACGTGAGCGACGTGGAGGTTCAAGAACACTATGATAACTTCTTCGAGGTGAGGATTGGCAAGGGATGGGTTGAGTTTCCTGTGGAGCAGGAGTTCAGCTGAGCTCCTCCTGGTCTTCCGCAGGAGGTGTTCACGGAGCTGCAGGAGAAGTACGGGGAGATTGAAGAGATGAACGTGTGCGACAACCTGGGGGACCACCTCGTGGGCAATGTCTATGTCAAGGTGCCTGCTGTCCCCACATTAGAGCCTAGATGTGGAGGCATTTCAGTGCCTGATGGCCACCACGGAAGCCTCACAGCTTGAAGTCCATCACTAAATCCAGCCCAGCCCAGAGCTGCTAACCGATCCCCTAAGACTTCTGAGTTTGATTGCTGACCCTGATCGACTTTCCCCTCAGTTTCGGCGTGAGGAGGATGCAGAGCGGGCGGTGGCTGAACTCAATAACCGCTGGTTCAACGGGCAGGCTGTGCATGCTGAGCTGTCTCCTGTCACCGACTTCCGGGAGTCATGCTGCCGGCAGTATGAGATGGGGTATGGTAGTACGGGCGTGGGGTGGGCACCTGGAGTCCCAGACTCCTGTGTGTTGGGGTGCTGTCATTGACAACAGCCTCGTCCATCCATCCATCCTCCACCCAGGGAATGTACCCGCGGTGGCTTCTGTAACTTCATGCACCTGCGGCCCATCTCCCGGAACCTCCGACGTCAGCTGTATGGGCGGGGACCCAGACGCAGGTACCTCAGGACTAGCTTGTCAAGACATCTCATACCCTAAGGCCTTTATACCCTGAGATGGACCTGATCCTATGCCCCAATAACAGTGTCTCTCTTTTGTATCCCAAGACTGGCTCTGAGCACCATCCAAAGACCAGCGCCTGAGTCTCAACCCCCAAACCAGCTGGAACTCCAAAGCCCCAAACACAAGACCAGTCTGGATCTCCAATCTGGAGATCAGTCCCTGAGAACCTGTCCTGATACCACTCAGGAACTCTGGTTACCTGCCCCATCCCAGAGCAGAGAGGCAGACCTGGGGAACTGTGCAGCACTCCTTACAGCTCTAATCCTCATCTCTCCACTCCTGTCCCCAGGTCACCCCCGAGGTCCCATACTGGCCACCGTCCCCGAGAAAGAAACCGACGACGTTCCCCAGACCACCGGCATGGCCGCTTCTGAGACCCTGGCTCCCTTGACCTCCACCCTTGACAGGCATAAATGTTCCTGGCCAGGACCCCTCCTGAAAGCTCCCTTAACCCCCCAGCTCCATCTTCCCCAGGCTCCGGGGCTCCATGCTGTAATCTGTTCAAAACAGGGACCTTCTCTTACCACCCCTCCCCTAATAAAGTTCTGTATTAAGGGTTTAGAACCTGTTAGCTTGAGCCTAGCTGTGGGCTGGAGTTTCCTTCCACCCCCACATCTCCTGACGAAAAGGGGAAGCGGGCTGGGCTCTGGCCACAACTTCTGCTGAAGAACTTCCAACAACAGGTGGGAGAGCAGCAGGCTCAGGGCCCAGGGCTGTAGAAACCCCTCAGTGGGACCGGTTGGGGTGGGGAAGCCTCTGTGCTGGGAACCTCAGCACTCTCAGGCTTCTCAAGGGGGCGGTACCTGGTTGTGGCAGGTTGGAGGATCCCCAGCCCGCAGGAGATTGGGGTTAGGGAGCTGAGGTAAGGTTACTGGGAGTTGAGTGGGAGTCTCCAGAGGCTGAGGGCTGGGTCCTCCATGCCAGCTGCCGTGAGGTGGGAGTTGGAAATAGCTAATACTTAAGCTTACCATATGCCAGGTGCTGTTCTAAGTACTTTACTTCAAGTAATGATTTTAATTCTTCACAATAAACCTGTGAGACAGGTGCTGTTACCCCGTTTTAGGGATGAGAAAAGAGGTAAGGAAGATGGCAGAGGTGGGATACAAATCCACTCATTGTGGTTCCAGACTCCTCATTCTAGCCATCTTGAGGCCTTGGTGGCCCTTCTGATAATGAGCCAGGAGCTGGACTAGGGGATAGATTCCCGTCTTCCAAAGGGGTCTGGGGATCTCACCCCCACATGCTAGCCATCTTGAGGCCTTGGTGGCCCTTCTGATAATGAGCCAGGAGCTGGACTAGGGGCTGGGGATAGATTCCCGTCTTCCAAAGGGGTCTGGGGATCTCATACCCCCACATCACTGCTTCCTTCTTCTGCCCTGGTTTTCTGGAAAGTGTGACAGCGGCGCTGTGGTCGGAAGTCCTGCGGTCACGGCCCCCCAGGCTGCAGACCCGCCCGGATGAGGCCCCTATGCCTCCTCTTGACTGCCGCGCTGCTCCTGGCCCAGGCGGCGCCTCTGGGGGCCTCCCAGCACTGCGGGCGCCTCGAGTACTGGAACCCTGATTACCGGTGCTGCGGCAGCTGCCTGCAGCGCTTTGGGCCGCCCCCCTGCCCGGGTGAGGAGCGGGGACAGGGGTATGCATATGTTGGGGCGGAGCCAGGGGGTGATAAGGAGCAGGGGAAGGGACGAAGTCTGTGGGTTATTGCCTGTGAGGCTTGCTTCGGGATAGGGGCAGCGGGCCTTACGCAGATAACACGATGTGGGGCTCAGCTTGTGATGGAAGGGCTAGTACAGGTTACTTCAGGGCCACGGCGAAGGGGTGTTGCCTGTTAGGCGGGATCGCGGCACTGTCCGAAGGGTGGGCGGGGCTTGGTGCCAGAGCGGGATGGGGTTAGTGGGGGGGCGGGGCCTGTGGAGAGAGGGTCTCGAGACTGGCAGGGCTAGTGCGGGGAGGGTGGGCACGTCGGTGATAGGTTGGGTTAGTAGAGTACAAGGGGTGGGGCCTGCTGGGATAGGACAAAGGGGAAAGGGTGTCGCTAGTGCAGGAGAGGAGGGGCTGGGCGGCGGCACGTGAAGACCCTGTTTCCCACCAGACTTCGAGTTTTCGGAAACTGCGGGCTCAATGACTCTGGCTATCACGTGTCGCGCCCCTTCAAAGAGTGTCCTATTGGGCAGTGCAACCCCGACAGTGCGGAGCAATGTAGCCCCTGTGGCACCGGAGCCACGGCCCCTGCCCCCGCGGGGAGCCAGAGCGGCGGAACACAGTGGCGCTGCAGAGAGGTGCTGGTCGGGCCCCGGAGGGCCTGGGATAGGGTGCAGCTTGTTGGAGACGGAGCGGGGGCTGGAGGGCGTGGTTTGGATTAGATGGGTGGGGTCTGGAGCAAGGGAGGGGGTGTAGCCCCGCTGAAGAGAATAGGGTGGGGGCAGGAAAG
>NW_024424341.1:44772072-44861998 GCF_017311325.1 Ursus maritimus
GGTTAAAGTGTGTGTGTGGCGGGGGTTAGCTGGATCAGGCGGGGGTTGGATCCCACTGAGGGAGAGAAGGATGGGAGGTTCAGGCTGAAGGGGCAGGAGTGGGGCATGCCTCCCGCTTTACTCCAACCTATTTGCAGAGGTCGGTTCCTCCCAAGGAGCCCTGCCCTCTGAACACTGGGAAACCAAGCGTCCTTAGCTCCCAGGAGCCCAGCCCATCAGCGATTTCCAGTGTCCAGTGGACATCTGAGCACAACGTCACTCAGCAGGCCTTGCTGAATTTTGCCCTGCCGGTGGTGCTGGTTCTCTTGGTGCTGGTTCTGCTGGTGACCTCAGCAGTGATCCTTCTGCTCGCCCAGCGGTGCCACCGCCAGGCAAAAGGTCTCCACCCCTATCCTGGCTTGGTCTGTGGCGACACCAACACCCATACCCTCTTCTCCTTGCACTCGTCCTCTCCAGGCTCCCTGGAGGCATCAGAGGCAGGGGTCTCACGGAAGGTCGCTCTGGTTCCACTCCTGGGCAGAGGTTAGTCGGGGACATGCCAGGGAGGGAGAAGGCGGGCTGGAAGATTGCCCTCACCCCTCCATTTGTCCCCCAGAACTGCCGCACCTGGCATCGCAGCCCCTGTCTCGCGTCCTGGATGAGCCGGAGGTGCTGGAGGAGCTGACTGTACTGCTGGATCCTGAGCCTGGGCCGGGTGGGGGGGTGGCCTGTGGCACCACTAGACACCTGGCGGTGAGATACGGAGTGCCTGCTGCCTGGTCCACCTTTGCCTACTCACTGCGGCCCAGTTGCTCACCACTGCGGGCCTTGATCGAGATGGTGGCGAGGGAGCTCTCGGCTTCTCTGGGCCAGCTTGGCACACACCTGGCCCAGCTGGGGCGGGCAGACGCGCTGCAGGTGCTGTCCAAACTTGGCTGAGCTGGGGCTTGCCCAGCCTAGTCCTCAATAAAGTCTCCTGTGAAATAAGCGCCTGCCGTCTCTGGGCCTCATTAAGGCACGCTTTTGAAATAGTCTTAAGTGGGCCAAGACCGAACAGGAATCCTCTCATTCCACCACACACACGAGACCAGATATGGCCTGACGTGCCCCTGGGGGCTGGCCTCAGGTGCCTCTGGGCAACCAAGGTCCTCTCTGAGGACCCCGACTGGGTTCTAACTGGGAGTGTGTAGAGCACGTGTTGCTGTGAAGGTGTCACAGACCCCCCACAATTTACCCGTAATTCTGAAGGATGGCCTCTCACCCCTCTGTGGAGGCTGACAGGCTTCCCCGGCTCAGGATTGCTGTGGAGAAATGGGAGCTCCTACCTGCCCCCAACACCGTACAAACGGGCAGACCACCTCTCCAAACATTGACAGACTTTATTATGGGGGGTTCCCACCTGGGAACCCACCCTCTTAAATAAAAAAGTGCATAGAAAAGAAGGGATTTAGAAACCTTTGTACAGTATCTACATCCTGGGCCCCCAGGACAGGAAGGGGGCGACTGCTGGGTGGGCTGGAGGGGTGGAGGCAGGGCCTTTGCCACCTGCATGCCCACATCCACCCTGAGCAGGAGGGTGGGCGTGAGATGCTCTGGGAGGGACTCGGGAGCCCCCAGACTAGGGGCCAGACGGCAGCAGGGGGCGTGGCAGGCAGCCGCGGCTTCAGTTAAGGAAGCGACGGCAGCGCTTGGCGCCGCAGTTGCACGGCAGCTTGTTGCTGGCATCCTCGATGGGGAATTTGTAGTCGTAGGTGAGCTCCTCACCACGCAGGATGCGGCGCAGCGCGAAGATGACGATGTGCTTCTGGCCCTCCACGTGGATGACGCGGGAGAAGCAGTTGGGCTCACACGAGTGGTTGATGAAGCGGGCGGCGTTGCCGTGCATCGTGGCGTCCACCACGTCAAAGTCATCCATGCGGAACATGTAGCACCCGATACCCTGCAGGGATTGCGAGGGGCCGTCGGGCGCCCTGTCCCCAACGGAGCAGCCCCGCTTCACCCGCCTCATTCCCACGGCCCCGGGGAGCCCACCTTCCCATCGTAGAACTTCTCCCGCTTGTCAGTCAGCACGGAGCGAATGACGATGCCAGAGTACTCGATGACCATCTCGCCGGCATCGATGTTCCGCTTACAGAATAGGCCCCGCCCGTGGATGGCAGATCTGCAGGGTAGGACGGGCCAGGGGGAGCTCAGGGGGCAGGGGTACAGAACCAAGGCGGCCCCGCACCAGGGCACCTGTCCATCCACCCAAGGGGCATCCTCCCCCCAACCCCACTAACCTGTAGACACCCACAGCCTCTTTGGATGTCTTCTTGAGGTGACGAAAGCGCATGGCCATGGGCAGCTCCAGGCTGGTGGCACGTCTGGTAGGGTCAGCAGTGTCACAGGCTGGTACCCAGGAATGACCTCTCTTGCCCCTGGTCACCCTTTTTAGGACCCTTCCAGAACACCCCCAACACCATGGCCTGCCCTCCATACCTGGTTGACCTGAGCTGCACCTCATCCTCTTCCTCATCACAGGTGGCTCCCTCAGGGAGCACCCGGTGCTGGGAGGCCAGGAAGTTGAACATGTCAAAGGTGCACTTCCTGCAGCAGGGAGGGAGGAAAGAAGGGAGGATAACAGCCATTCCTTCAAAGAGGTGCCATCTACCTATTCCTTTGGCTTGGGCCTGCTGCTAGCAAAGAAGAAATACTGCTACCCCTGAAGACACAGGCAAAGGGGAATGGATGGGGCTCATTCTTCTGACGTGAATGCTAGGAAGAGTTCCTGGAGTGCCCTGGCATCTTCTCCCGGGCCTCAGTTTCCAACCTCTAAAGACCTAACTCCCACGCCTGAGAACCCCCACAGGGCTCCCCAGACCTCTCACCGGAGATAGACCTCGGCACGGGCCGCCCCATGGGGATTCAGGGGTGGTTCCTCCTGGCCCTCTCCCTGCTGGTGGTAGCGGAACTTATAGTGCTGGCAGCGCTGGGCCCCGGGCAGCTGCTCTGCCAGGAAGATGACAGCGTCGTGGTGGATGCCCAGGAGCCTTGCCCCGCTCATTCCTGGGGACAGTCAAAGGTGAGGACACATGCATCATGTCAGAGGCCCATCTTGTCCTCTGGGAGTCCTCCCAGCTCTCAGCATCCCTGCGGCCTCTCCATTTACCACTGAAGGAGAGATGCCGGAGCCGGGCGTGCCCTCGGGCCTCTTGCACCTTCTCAATCAGAGTTCTCCATGCCCCTGAGGAGAGAGCAGGGCCAGAATGGTCAGGATGGGGCTCGACTGGACACCTTCCCCCCGTCACCCGCACTCCCGACTCACCCTCCAAGCTCTCCGCTTCCACGCTGAACCCATCCTCACTGCTGATCTCAAAGCGCAGATGCGGGCCAGCCCGTTTGGGGGCCTGGTTCTCTTTGTCCTCTGGGGATGGAGGCTCTTCCTCAGAGCTTGAAGCCTCACCTGGTCCCAAGCAGCAGGTCAGAGCAGGTGAGGATCACCCCTCCTGGAGTCCAAAGTCCCGGGTTCCCCACCCTCTCCCATGGCCTCCCTGCACAAGCAGATACTTGGTCTGAGGGCTCTCTTCCTGCTCTAATTGCCCCGTGAGCCCTACAGGATGGACATTATTTTTTTCCTAAAGAGCCTGCGGTCCCTTTTCTGTAAGCGTTCTTGGAGAGATGAGCATCTCCGTAGAGGCCTGGACTGCCCTGGCTCTGCAGGAGACACTTCTGGCTCACTCAAACCCAGTTTACCAAAAATGCTCATCCACCCCTCATTCTTCTCTCACAGAAAATTAAAAATACCAGAAGTATATTTTACACATGTATTTTTTTTATATGCAGCACGTCTCTGTAAATATTACAAATTTATTATATAGGCCCCTACCTACAGACTCAAGTACATGTACGTTATGGGCTATTTAAAGGATTTCTCAGGGGCTGAATATCTTAGAGACAGAACAGAGAGGACTTGCTGCTGTAGGAGCTGGGGATGTGAGAGCCAGTGGAGGGTCAAGGACAACTCTGAGGTCTGGGGCCTGAATAACTGGAATGATAAAACTGCTGATGACTGAGATGGTGAGGGAGAGGGAGGAACAAGTTTGGGGTGAAGGTAGAGGGCTTAGTTTGGGACATGCTGAGTCTGAAATTCCTCTTAGAAAACCTGCCCTTGCAACCTGCAAGGAGATGGGGAGGGAGCCGGTAGCAGGATCCAGAAGCCCAACTACCCATCTGCTGGCTCTCAGAGTAAGAGGTGGGATTTAGAGCCACGAAGTAGATGAGAACACCTGAGAGTAAGTGCAGACAGAGGGCCGGGGCACTGGGACACACCAAAGTGACAGGCCGGGGCAATGACAAAACCTGACCAGAAAGGTGAGGAGAGAAGTGGGGTTTTGGAAGCCAGGGAAGAAAGTGCTACAAGGAAGGGGTGATCATCCCAGATGCAGTGGCTCACTCAAGCACGCTGTGGACTGAGGACTGACCGTCATGTCTGGAGGGGGAGGGTGGGGAGTACCTAAGTTTGAGTGGAGCGTGCTTTAGGAGAGGCAGGACCCACGTGGCCACACTTGCTCCCCACACCACTCCTCTGGGCCAACCCGACTGCATGCCCTCCCAGCACTAGGCAACTCTCCAAAGCTGATTTGCTGTGTGACCCACATCATCTCCAGGCCTCAGTGCCCCTGGGTTCACCTCTGACAACTTCTTCCGCCTTCACTTTGCCCTTACCCCAGCCTCACCTCCATTCTGTTCCCTGAACCCGACAGGCTGACTACAGGGGCCTCACCCGGGTGCTCTCATTGCCTTCTTTCTCACGGCGCTCGTTCTCAGCTGCAGTACACTTGCTAATGTACGTGTCTGTTTCCTCTACCAAAATATGGTGTGGTCCCTAAGGGTGGGGACCTGTTCGTCATGGTCACTGCCATATCCTCACACCACCTCTGACCCCCATACGCAGTCTTTCAGTTAAGCGGTCTCTCGTGTACCTCGCTCCGCTTCCACGCTCAGTAAGTCAGCACTACGTAACGAGACAATCCACACATCCGGACAGGGCTGGGGCCAGGAGAAATTCCGAGCCTCAGGCTGTTCAGTTACCAGCTCGCTTGGCTGTAGCCTACCCGCTCTCCCATAGCCCTCTATAACCAACAGAGCACTCACTGCCCTCCCAGCTTCACCGAGGCTGTCAGCCCAATCCACTCCACATGCCCCGGATCATGTGTCCTGATGGCTCTGCAAGTGCACTGACCTTCCCTTTGCTCCACCTCAGTGGTCTCCTATTCAAATCCAACCGCCACGCCTCCTCCCACCCCTGCTTCCATCCACAGGCCCCCTTCACCCTCCTCCATGGTTTTGCTGTCTCAGCCCTCATACAAACCCCTCTGGGCTGCTGCCCACCCTCTCCTCTCAGACCCTTAGCCAAGCTTGCCGGCAAGATGCCTGGGTCTTGTTTTGGCTTCCTCATCAACCACTGTCTTCAATTCTCACCTCCAGTGTAGCAGCCACCTCTGCCCTCTCCCACCCCCCCAAAAGCCCCTGCTTCCTGGACTCTGCTCCCAGGACCGCTGCTGGGTGTGTTGCCAGTGGTAGGGGTGGTCCGCCCTGCCCCCCCCACCCCCTCCTCCACCAATCCTAGACCCCACATGTCTGGTGTCCTCCGGGGCAACGCTTCTTCCTACTCCTGCCCCTCTCGATCCTAGGTGAGCTCCATCCTCACTGGCTGACCCCCAGGTGCTCTTGTCTACCTGCACGCTCTAAATCCCATCTCTAATTCTGACAGCCCCCACACTGCTCAGTTTTACTAGGGACCTAACCCTCTGACCCTGGCAGATTAGGCTCTGAAGCCAACCCCCAGGCTCTTGGGCACTTTCGAAGGGCCTCTCACGTGGAGCTGAAACTTCATCTCTGTTTCTGCCATGGGCCACAAGCTCCGAGGGCATCTTTCTAACTCTGAATACCTAGTCTCAGGCTCCGAGCCAGGTCGGTGCACAAGGTCTATCTTTTGAAGTGGACCAATTCTGCATCTGACCATCACCCAGCTGAGGCAAGCATGAGGAAGGAGGCATTGAGAGCGAAAGGCTGGTTCTTACCTGAGTAGTGGTGCCACTGGGACTCAAGCAGCAGGTCAGGGGGACCGTCAGGGGCCCTGGGAGGACCACCTTCAGGGAGTGGCAGCAGAGGGGACCGGTCCTGGAGGGGCCTGTGAGGAGACACCTGTCAGAAAGAGGAAGGGACGGAGATCCCAGAGCCTCTAGGGAAAGGGCACTGGCTACTCACCTCGGGCTTTCCTCCCCAGTGGGCTCCCCAGGCTCATCCAAGTCAAGAACTCCACGCACTGTGGGCGTTTTCATCCTCACTCGGCTAAACCTGGGGGAGGAACCCCAAGAAGGCTGAGCTGCCTTCTCCTGCCCACCTATCTTGCCCTCCTCCTTAGACTCGGCACATTCACTCACCCACTGCCACTAAGCCCTGGACCCTGGGGAGCATCCTCCAAGGACTCTCCGTCTTCCTCCAGCCGGGGGGTCTTGTTTGGGGGCGGCGCTGGTGGGTAACGGCCAGAGAAGGTGGACACCCTCTTGACGCGGATGGGCTGATGGGGTGGGCTGGGGGGCCCACTGCTCAACACCAGTGTCAGTGGAGGAGGGGGTGGTGGTGGGGCAGGGCGGACCACCCCTACCACTGGCAACACACCCAGCAGAGGTCCTGGGGGCAGAGTCCAGGAAGCAGGGGCTGTGGGGGGGATGGGAGGGGGCAGAGGTGGCTGCTTCACTGGGGGTGAGACGGGTTCACCCTCCCCAGCCATCTTCACAAACACTTGCCCCAGCTTGTTGACAAGGATGATTTTGGATGTGGCGGGTTTGGGGGGCTCGGGGGCAGGGCCCAGGCTCAATACCCGGACCCCTGGGGCCCCAGGGAGCCAGGCAAACGTCCGAGTGGGGTCAGCTGGGCTAGAGGGCAGGCCCTGGGGAGGCTGGCTGCCATTGGCCAGGGGAGGCACTGGGGGGAGTGGCTCCTCTCTGGGCCCAGCACCTCCCTCCCCGGGCCCCCCTAGGTTCTTCAACACAAAATCCACAATTTCTGACGGCAAGTCCTCAGGAGGTCGGGTTCTGTCCCCTGCAGCCCCGATGACCCCAGCCCGGCCCACTCCTGGCCCTGAAGGAGTCCCCTGGCCCCGAGGCTGCTGGATGGCCTCTGCCTCGCTGTCCGTGCCGTCATCCACTCCATCCAGCTGTTCGATGCGGGGGGCTCCAGGAAGGGCACCAGGGGCCAGGGCAGGGCCAGACACCACAGTCACAGGGAAGTGGACATAGCGGGGGGTTGGGCTGGCCTCTTCCTCTGAGCTGTCCCCTGGGCCCCCATGGCTGCTCCCCACTGCCCCTGCAGCCACAATCTCTTCCTGGAAGGGCTCAGTCCCCAGCAGGCTGGCCGCAAAGTCCAGGTCAGCAGCACTCAGTCCTGACACCACCTCCATGTCCTCAAAGTCTGGGCCCAGGTCTTCAGGGGGTGGTGGAGGAGATGGGGCTGGGCCAGGGGGAGCCAGCTCCCCTGAGGTAGGTGTGAGGGCTCTAACGACTGAGGTAGGAGGGGGCACCCTGAGCTGTGGGGAGGTTCTGAGAGGGGGAGAGGCCCGCCGTGATGCCGGCAGCCTTGGGGCCAGGGGGCTGGGACGACGGGAACGTCTGGGGGGAGCTGGGAAGTCCAGGTCTCCCACCGTGGGGATGTGGTGGGTCAGAGAAGATGGACTTCCTGTGGGGGGAAGGGTCAGTGTCAGCCATGAGCTCCTGCCTCACCCACCCACCCCTCTCCCCGACACTCCCAGGTACTCACCAGGGGAGGGCAGGGGTCCAAAGGAGACACCCCCCAAGGGCCTCCGGGATGGTGAGTAGTTGGGCACTTTGATTCGAGCCCCCGAGAAGGAGCGGGGGGCCGGAGGAGGGGCACTGCTTGGATCTGGCCGAAGTGGGGGGTCCAGGTTCTGAACAGGTGAGTGGTGCTCAGGAGCTCCAGGGATAAGGGCATCTGTATCTGGTGGGGGGTCCACATGATCCGGGGGCTCTGAGGAGGCAGGAGAATGGCCTCAGGAATGGCAGGGGCTCTTTGTCAAAGCCTCTCCTCACACACCCTCCCTTCTTTTGAGCCAACTGAGCCTTCCCCACCCCTGCCGATGGTCCGGTCACAATGTGCACTCGTTCCCAGTCATCACCGAGGTTCCACACCCCTCTGTGGCTTCTTCAGAACCTCCACACATGCCCGGATCAGGGGCCCTTTGTAACCCCTCCTCACCCATCTCTGCCACCTTCCCCGTTCCCGGCTGCCTACTGTTCTGACTCAGGCCCCGCATGCCGCAAGGGGCACTGCCCTCTCTCCAGCAGGGCCAGTCCTACCACTTTCTCACCTGTGCCGCGCATCCCTGCCACATCAAACACATCTGCCCCATCCTGGCGCTTGGGGCTCCCCATTACCTGGCTCCACCCAATCTGTGAGAACAAATCTCTGCCGCCTCCTTCCAACACTCCCCTGCTAACAGCCAGGATGGCTGCACCCTCCTCCCTTCTCTACTTCATGTCATGCTCCAACCTGGCACAAACCCCTTCCCTGCAAACACAATTGAATCTCTTCCTCCTCCCATTCAGCCCACAACCTCTCCTTTTACCAGTCTCCCAGCCCCATCTTTGCTGTGTGCCACCCGGCTCTCAGCTACATCCCTCAGCACTGGCTCGGCTATGAGGGGACCAAATTGCCCTGAACCCTGATGTCACCGTGCAGAGCGACTGCCCTTGTTGACCTGCAGCACAGCAGAGCTTGTGCCTTCCTCAGAGGGCTGCGGGAGCATCACGGGAGCACATGCCCTAAGTCTGTTTGTCCAGAAGCTGCCACTCCCCACAGGCAGGTAGCTCTCCCCTTACTTCCTGTGAAATGCTGAGCACGGTCCCTGGTGCGTAACTTATAGCTATTAAGTGATCACTTATTGCCATGATGACAAAAGGAAGAATGGCAAACATCCTGGGGTTTCTTTAGAGAAGAGAGGAATTGGGTTGGTGGGTAACCATTTGGGGAGGGCAGCGTTCAGGGAAGGAAATGAGGGCATTCCAAGGCCCTTACCTGAGGAAGGGGCGGGGCTGTGCACAATGGTCTGATTCTCCTCTGCTGCCTCCAGGTGAACTGGCTCTTCCCTGGGACCCCATGGCCGATACTCCAGAATCCGACACCGATACCAGCAGCGCCGCCGAGCATCCACTGTGCTCCAGTACAGACGGGAGCACCTGTCAGGTGGGCGTGTGGGTAAGAGGGTCAGGACAACTCGGGAAATGGGATCCTGTCCTGGAGTCCTTCCATCCCACCTAGGCCCTCTGGGCTGCTCACTGGTAGCCAATGGGGAAGAGCCGTCCCTCGCAGTCCGAGAGATCAGACAGGGTACCCAAGGAGTCAATTCGGATGGAGCCTGTGATACAGAGAAGAGATCAGGAGGGTGGGCCAGGCAGGGTCAGGAAGACCAGGGTAGAGGGCAAAAGGCTTACCAATGAGAACATTGATGGCATCAGGTTCGAGCCCCGTCAAGAACTTTCGCTTAAAGTTGATGCCCTCGAAGTCCACATAGACTCGGCGGAGAACATCAAACCCATCAGGGGTCACGATCTCCTGGAAGGTGGGTGGCAAATGGGGCTGCTGGATTGGTGAGGGGCAAGGGGGATGTGAGGGAAGGCTTCAAGGCAGCGAATGGACATCTGGGGGCTTGGCTCAAGGACTCAGGAAAACAAGGAAGACACCAAGAGGCAGCTGGGGACAGGGCTAAGGGGCTGCAGGGAACTATGAGTGGGACGGGAAGAGAGAGCAGTAGGGTGTGTTTCCCCCATGGTTCTGGCTCACCTTGCCATCCAGCAGGTCTGTGTGTTTCTGGCAGAAAACTTTCTTGTCATCCTGGAAGATGCAATAGCTGGCCCGGGCGCACATGAAATGGAAGTTGCTGAGGCAGGAGGACAGGCAGCAGCCCACTGTGGCTCCAGGCTTCAGGCAGAGTTCACAGCGCTACGGTTGGAAGGGGATGCTGAGGGGAGAAGCCAGTGACCGAGACCAGGGTCTGATGCTCAGCATCACTGTCCTGGAGACTCTGTTTGGACCTGTCTAGCCCAGAACCTCGCAAAGCAAAGGCACTCATCAAACATACCCTCTTCCCTAGCTGCATCCAGGGCCAGGTACACATCAAAACTATTTCAGATTTTCTGAAGCAGAGTGTTGCAATAGCAAGAAAAATAACAACATCTAACACTTACCAAGCAATATTTACCATCTTTCTCACACCATTAAAAAAAAAAAATTTATTTAAGTAATCACTACATTCTACATGTGGGGCTTGAACTCATGACCCCAAGACCAAGAGTCATATACTCTTCCAAATGAGCCAGCCAGGTGCTCTCTCACACCATTTTAATGTAAAACCTGTATCATTTCATTTAATCTTCACATTTGTAAACCCCCCCCCGTATATATCACCCCAAGTCTCACTTCCTGAGCCAGAGACATTATACAGCACCCCAACACTGGTGAGGAGGGGTTCTAACCCAGGAAATACCTCACCTCAAGGGACACAGTAGGAGCTAAGTGTCTTACTGTATAGAAAGCATCCAGCACAGGTTCAATCAACAAAAGATCTAACTTTTAATCTCCCAGGCTTCAGGCCCAAATTCACGGGGTGGGGGTGGAGGGAGCCACTATCACTGAAGTACCAGAGTCCTGGGACAACCAAAAAAGGTACCCAGGACCGGCAGTGAAAGGATGTGCGGGGGGGGGGGGGCCCTACCCCGAGACCCTGGGGCTGCCCACCTCTCTAGGCCCGGGCTCTCACCATCTGCCTCCCTCGAGCCACAGCAGCATGCACGTTTTTGAGGGAGCCATCATTTTCCTCAAACACTTCAGCTGACCAAATGGCACAGTTGACGTGTGTCCACTCATTCTGCCCAATGTATAGGAGCCGTCCTGCCTCCTGGGGGCAGAGGAGAAATGGTGTGAGGAAAGGCCCCAGCGACTAGGCCCCACAATCTGGGCTTCATATGGTAGCCCTCACCTTAGAATCCGCATCCCCATATTTGAGGCAGAGCGCACACTGACGAGGGTCCTCCAGGTGTGAGAAAGCAGCTGGATCCTTACCCTGAAAAGCTGGAAGAGGTGTGGGAAGGCAAGTCCCAGAATCAAGACCTAGAGCTTGCCCCACCAACTCAGAGTCCCTGGCGTCAGTCCCCACTTCCCAATACCTGCTGAGGGGTCCCCTGGAGGCTGCCCTGATTCTGGGGTCTCTGGTTCCTGCTGCCTCCACTGAGCGTAGACATGGTCCAAAGATGGGGGCAACACAGCATTGGGAAGAACTCCGCTGTGGACAGGCAGGGTCAGCATCTGACACGTCTAACAAGGGTGGCCACCCACAATCTTAGCCCAAACATGCCATGACACACTTGGTCCTCTCTCCATGTGGCATTTCTCCCAGTCTCCCAAATAAGCCAGGGCCCCTCATGCCACCTATGACACATGAAATGCTGTTCCTCATGACTGGAATACTCTTTTTCCACATCTCAGCTTGGATGTCATCTCTTCCGAGAAGCCTTAGCCCTAAACACCTTCGCTGGGCTCCCACAGCCCCCTGAACTTTCCCATCACCACTCTTACCATCTGGATCATCAGGCACTAATGTGCCTGCTCAAACCCCCAAACATGGCTTACTCACTGCTATTCCCCAACATTACCTTGCCCAAAGTAGAAACAAAGTGAGCTAACTGCACAATCTGAGTCTTTGCTGGCCTAGAACCACTGAGAATTCTCATGCTGACGCTAACTCTGTTCCTCGTCTATTCTCAGCCCAGGATTGAGACCCTGGATTCCCAGGTGCCCTTGCTTTTGCCCTTATTCCCTGGATCCCCTCCTGTTACCCAGCCTCACTCACTTCGGCAGCCGGGTACTCCGTCGCCAGTACTTGGGGTCGTGGGCGTCGAACCAGCCGAACGCAGACTCTAGCAGCTGGGGAGTGGGTTAACAGGATGAGAACTGGCTTCCCCGGGAAAGTTGGTAGGGGCAGGGTCTGAAGGACCCACACTCTCCTCCCCACTACCACTCAAGCCACTCTAGAGACATCCTCCACAGTTCTCACCTTCAGTAGGAGCCCCTTCATCTGGCCTCCAGCCCGGCGCTCTGGGGTCTCTCCTTCTTCCGAGTGCCTCATCAGGATGCCCACCATGTCCTCCATAAAGCTGTGCTGTAAGGGGGCTTGTCAGGATCAGAGCCCCCACCCTACCCACAGGCCCCTCCTCCTGGCACCCACCTATTCTTCTCAATGTCCCACTCACCACAGACTTGTAGTGGCCTTCCTCGAAGCGCCGACTCACTGCCTGCAGATCGCAGGGGCCTGGGTGCAGCTGCTTTCCAGCCTGCCCACACTGTAGAGAGAGAAAGTCAGCAGGACTGGTGCTGGGCGTGGCCCCACCCCTTCCTACCTCCTGAGCCCCGCAGACCTGAGTGCACAGCAGCAGTGGGCCCGCCACCTTGGAGCTCAGTAGACCCTGGAGCACCTGGCGCAGGCCCCCCTGCAGGGCCCCACTGAGGGCCTCTCGCCAGCGGGGGTGCGTGGCCCCTGCACACGGTCCGCAGGTATACAGCACTGAGTCTGGCAGCCCAGAAAGGATCTCATAGTCTTCATCTGAAACAGCCAAGGTGGGACAAGAGAGAATGGTTCAGGAGAACGTGAGGGCTCTCAGCAGCCCAGAGGAGCTGCCAAAGACATACATCTATGACACCTGTCCCATGAGGGCCTATGCTGGGGGTAGGACAGGACACCCCGCCCCCTCACCCCGGGGCAGAGGTGGCAGCCCAGGCACTCTGCCTACTCACCTGAGAGCCCCTCGCACTTGGCGTGCACCCAGTGGTCACACTGCGCACACTGCATCATCTTGCTCTCGTAGTCATTGTCTTCATAGCAGCGTGTGCAGATTGGGCAGAAGTTTCCTGCAGAAGAGGGAGGAAAAGGGCAAGTCAGAGGGGCTGGGGCCACCACCTACCCCTTGCAGGTCCTGTCTGGAGCCAGCCCCCATTTGGCTGCTGTGAGGGCTGCCTCTGCTATGCCTTATCTTGGGTCCCTACCATCCTCAAAACACTGGCTGAGGATACAGCCTCTTCAGCCTGGCAGCCCCAACGCCTCACAACCTTGCTAACATGCTGCCTGAACAAATGGGGAAAGCCCAGGTTTTCAAGGTCATCAGTGGAGACTCAAGGTTCCAAGAAGAGGTTGTACAATGGTGGGATCCAGGCTGACTCCCGCTGCCCCGAGAACTGTGTCCCTCCACTTGAGGTACTGGATAGGCTTCTGTGGGAGACTACCATGAACAGAAGAAAAGGTTCTGTGGCTACAAGAGGAATACAAAGCCACTAGAAAACCACATCTGTCCTGCCTGTCTAGGAGCCTGGCCCACTGCCCGGTGTCCCCCAGGTCCCCTGACAGGTCCCCACCTTTCTCATAGAGCTGGGTGCACCTGGGGCAGAGGCTGTAATCTCCAGACCACTCGACGTCCCAGTTCTTGCCTGGAGTCGCCCCACAGCTCTTACAGCGCACGCAGGCTGAGCAGATCTGGGTGGGGGGGGCAGGGTGATGTTAGGGGGAGCAGGCTGGAGCAGTGTGTGGGGGGTACAGTGGGAGGAGATGGGCAAAGAGGAATGGATGGTAAGCAGGAGACATACGAGGAAAGACAGATAAAAGGTGTACAAGAGAAACAAGGAGGAGGGAGGAACAGGAATAAAATAGGGGAGACTGACAGAAGGAGACAAGGAAGAGTGGAGGTCAGGCAGGGGCAGGGGATTCTGAGCCCAGGACCATGGAATGCATGAACCCTTCTGCATTCTGCAACCATTCTGTACAAATTCTGCACACACGTCTTGTCTATGTGAAATTTGGGAAGAGAAAATGCTATTTATCAGATAAACTCTCACAAGGACCTCCAACCTTCCAGTCTGGGGGTAGTAGCGGCCTTAATTAGAACTCCAATGCAAGGTATGTGGGCCTCATTTCTCACCCAGTGGCGCCGTTTGCGTGTGGCCCGGGTTGGGTAGCTGGGCCCCAGGCAGGCTGGGTGATAAGCATGGCGGCAGCGCTCACACTCCAGGAGGTGCTGTTGGAAGTTGGGAGAAAAATAACAATGGCAGAACCTACTGGCACAAGTATACCCCTCTCCTCCATGCCTCCACCCACTCTCATGGCTCCTGTGCCCAAACCTTGGATCCCCGGCCTTTGCGCCCACAGACGTGGCAAAACTTGCAGCGGCGGCAGCACCAGGTGTCATGATGTTGGGGCAGGGGCCGCTCGGCCTCCTCCAGACAGAACGGATGGAAAGGGTCACAGCAGACTTGGCAGAACACCAGCTGGGGGTGGGGAGAGTGAACAATGGGCACAGTGTGAGGCCAGGAGGCCAAGGGATGAGACCCTGTAGAAAGGGCCCAAGCAATCAGGCAGTAAGGGCCAATGGAGACCTGGGGGGCTGTGGAAAAAGGCAGGGATCCAACCTCATGCAGGCCTTTGCTGGCACACAGCAAGCACACCATCGGTGGCCCCCCTGGCACGGACGTTAGCACGCTGAGGCCACCCATCAGCCACACGTTCTCCAGGTCACAATCCTCCTGAGGAAAGAGGATGCGGGATCAGAGAGCAGCCAGGAACACAGCCACAGCCATCTTTAAAGCCCTGGTTTCTCAGATACAACCCACAGGTTTCTTTCAAACACGGTCCTTGAAGGACCCTCTCCCTCAATGCCATACCTTAAAATCCACACGAACCCTGTGCACTCCATCAGGGGACTTCTGTTTTCCAGTCCAGCCATTGGGAAAAGATGCAAAGGGGCCAGGGGCCAAAGCATCCTAGGGAGAATGGTGGTGGTCAGAAGGCTGCCAGCCTCACCCTCTGCAGACTTCTCTCCACACTGTCCTCTACCCCAGCCTGCCCAACCCTATCTTTTGCCCAGATCCTACTTTGCTTTCCAGAAGGACAGACCTGCCTTACCCCTCAGGGCCTGTCCTCTGGTGTGGACACAACACGGCACTCAGATGAGCCCGTTACCCTGACTTGCTAGGAAGCTCCTGAAGGGCGGGACCATGCCTTCCACAGGGCTCAGGGTTCTTGGTGTGGGGCCGTGCTGACCTTGTCCAGGCGCCTTCGGGCCTTGAGCTGCAACACAGGCTGGAGGGTGGGTTTGCGGGGCCGGCTCTGCTCCTCGGGTTCTGGCACTGGCAGCTCTAGGCAGCACACATAAGTGGTGAGGGTCCCCCTCTTCCCTGCCCCACCCCTTTCCTCCACACCCCCCTAATGTTACCTGGATCCCCATGGCCGCCTTTAACCAACAGAATAACTCCTAGACCTGGCTCGATAAGCTACTGAGAACTTTATACACCCACTCTCCCTGTCCACCCCAAACACCATCTCTGTACTCAGCTACTTTCTCTATCACACAGATACAGGCCCCAGTCTGGAAACCGCCCCCCGCCAAGACACAGGACTGACTGAAAGGAGAAACAGCAAGCAATTCGCACCATTCTCTCGGGGGGTCCGACGCCGGGGAGCAGGGGGACCCCCAGGCTCTGAGTCATCCGAGTCCTCGAAGATATCATAGGAGGGTCGCTGTTTGACGCAGCGCCGGGCTGACTTGCGCTGCAGTAGGAGGGAGTCCTGCTCCTCGGGCCCTGGGGGGGCCACCACCTCCTCCCGGGGCCCCCCAGCTCCCGCCCCCCGGCGTGGGCCTGGAGGACCAGGGGAGGCCTCAGGAGATTCATCGGAATCCCAGGGCAACAGCGTCTTCACTATCGTCCGGCCTGTGGGAACAGGGGACTTAGTAGGATCTGAGCTCAGCCAGGGACATGGGACACTGGGATGCAAAAAGCCAAAAAGAAGTGGGGCAGAAGAGAACGAGTACAGGAGAGATATAAAAGCACACGATGGAAAGATGACAGAGGTAACAGACTGCAAAGATAAAAGGAGGAGAGCAAAGAAAACAGTTTCTTCCACACCATGGATCTAAGTAAATTTGTATAAAGAAATACTCCTCAAACCTTGTTACCTTTTTTAGCCAGCCGTTCCATCTTCCGAGCCTCTATCTTGTCGCACTTCCGGTATCTGGGGAGGGGAGCAGCACGTCACCAGGGTAGGGGACTGGTGGTCTGGGGGAAGAGAGGAAGCTCTCCACAAGGATGCCAATCCCACTTCTCTGGTGGGGCAGGAGACCTGGGTGACTGACAACCACGAGTGGGAACAGAGGCTGTGCCCTGACTACTCACACACAGCACTGCTTCTTGGTGTTGGGGCCCCCAAACTTGGGCTTGTCCAGGCAGTTGACACAGGACCCACAGTCCTGCACACGCAGGCAGCCCCGACAGTGTCCACACCGTGCCATCCGCATCTTCTTGCCATGATGGGAGGGCAGTGAGCGCCGGGGTGTATGGGCCAGGGTCCCTCCAGACCCTGCAGGCTCTGAGTCTCCCCCAGGCCCTGCCGACTCCACCTTTCCCCGCCGAGACCGTGATGGGACACTCTCAGTCTCAGATGCTGATGACGTATCTAATGCAATGGAGAGGAAGGAATGGAGCCACAAGGCCACCAGGGCCTTTTACCTCAGTTCCCTGTTCTCCCCTAGATCTCATTCAACTGGCCCTCTGGTCCCGACTTTCCCACAGTGCTTACGTCCCAGGTGCCCCCAAATCTGCTCTAAGACCTAGTACTCCAACCTACTTGCCACCTGCCCCAAGCATCCAACTCAGCTCCCACTCTCCTAGGCTCTTGGTGCATGTGCTCACCCCCAAACTTGACACAGCTGTCAAATCTTCCCACAACACACCCGCCCCTACCCTCCGTGGCGAGGTCCTGCCGATCCCGGAGAGGGAGAGCACTGAGGCGGGGGACGTCTTCAGGGACCATGGCCCGGGCCTGACCTAGGGCCACAGCAGCATGACGACAGACATGTTTGATACGGGGGCCTTGCACGGGGGACTCGGGGCCCTAGGGGAGGAGAAACCAGGAATACATGTGGGAAGTTGCCCCTTGTGCTCCTGCTACCAGCCTTCTTCAGAGGGCCCTCCTCCCACTCCATACCGACGGTCTCTCTCTCTTAGTTTCCATCGATTCATCTTCAGACCTGACAGAACCTCTATCTGAGATCTGCTTGACAGTCCCCACGACTTCCTCCATCTGCCCTCCAGGGCTCGGCTGGTGGGGGAATAAACAGGGTCAGAGGCTGGAAAATGAGGAGATAGGACCAGGGGACTAGCACGGGGGAGGGCCAGGGAAGGAACACAGGCAGCTGAGAAACAGGGAAGGACTGGCTCTGAGGGTTCCCTGAAATACTGGAGGGGGTCTGAGAAGGCAGAACGTTAATGAAAACTGAGAGAACTGAGAGAATCGAGGCTGGATGACTGGGTGCAGAAACCTGGCCAAAGCGCCACGCTCACCGGCATCAAAGACGCCACCTTCTGCTGCTGCTGCTGCTGATCGATCTTGAACAGCTGCACCTTGGCTCTCTTGAGGAGGCTGAACATTTTCTCCTCCACACCAGACAGCGGTAAGGAGCCCAAGCCTGCAGTACGGGCCTTGTCCAGTGGTGAGGGCTGCTGCGGCGGTGCCTGTGGCTGCAGTTGTAAGTGTGGCTGTAATTGTGGCTGCTGTGGTGGTAACGCCTGGGGCAGCAGCTGGGTTGGCAAGGCCTGTAGGGGCTGCTGCAGCTGAGCCTGAGACTGCTGCCCATTGCTCAGAGCTGGAGCCCCAGGAAGGGGCACCTCGGCCTTAACAGGAGTGGGGACCACAGGAGCAAATCGAGGCAGGCTGAGGTGGTTGGTGCGGCCCACTGCCCGTGGCTCAGGCTCAGCTGGAGAGTCATCGGCGGGAGGAGGCTCTGGCTCAGGGGCTTCAGGGGCCCCAAGAGGAGTAGTAAGCACCGATTCGTAGATCTTCAGGTGGGCTTCGCTTGGGGTAAACTGAGGCGCCCGAAGGAGCAGGGGCCTCCGGGATGGAGTGACAGGGACAGGAGGTGGGGGCGGGGCCGGTGGGGGGGCAGGAGGAGGAGGGGGCAGTTCCCGGGTCAGCGAGGTCCAGCGAAATGTAGGTTCCCTTAGAATGGACCGTCTCTTCTCAGGTAGTGGGACTGGGGTAGATGGGGGGGTTGGGGCACGCGGTGGAGAAGGAGCTGGTGCTGGTTCTGGGGGGGCAAGTGGGGAGGTGGCAACAGGAGGCCGCAGAGTAGGTGAGACTTCTACCTTTAGGGGTTTGGGGGGGTCTTCATCCATAAATCGCCGGGGTGTCTTGATGACTCGGGAGGAGCGGGCACTCACCACAGGCATAATAAACTGCCGGATATTCTTCAGGAAGGTGGTACTTTTGGGGGCCACAGTGGGGCTGTCTTCCGGAGGGCCTCCCATGGTGGTGCTGGGGGTTGTTGTGGGAGGAGAGGTACCCTCTGGCACTGCCCGAGCAGCTTCTCGCTCTGCCCGCTGGCTAGGAGTCAGGGGAGGCCGGCCCCTCTTCCTGGAGCATGTAGCTGGGACCACCGGAGGAGGGGATTCTTCCTGCTCCTCTGGGGCAGGAGGCGGTGGAGGCGATGGTGGGGGCAAAGGGGACACTGGGGGTGGTGGAGGGCAAAGTGGGGATGAAGGAGAAGTTGAGGGGGATGGGAGGGGTGGAGGAGGTGGAGGAGGTGGAGGAGGTGGAGATGGTGGCGGCGGTGGAGGGGGTGGAGGGGCTGGAGGAGTCGAGGGTGGGGATGGCAGCTTTGCCTCTTCCTTTTCCTCTGCTAGCATCATCTCTTCTTCAGGTCCAGCTCTCTCTACCCTTTCTTCTTTCTCTTCCTTGTTTTTCTCTTCTTCTCTCTCTTTCTCTCCCTCCTCCTCCAGCTTTAGCTCCTTTCTCCAGCAGGGGCCCTCTCCCGATCCAGATCCAACTCTTCCTTGGGGGGCATCCTGCCAGCTTTCCTCATGCTGATCTTGACCCTGACCTGATTCAAGTCCCAAGGACAATTGTCCCATCTTCACTTTTTTGGCCTTTGAAACAAACTTGATCACGAGAGGAAGCCCGCCTCGGCCTCGGCCTCTACCTCCACGGCCTCCTCGCCCAGACTGTCCTCCACGCTTGGGGGTCCCAGGTCCTGGGCCAGGCCCCTCCTTGCACTTCCAGCTGCCAGTTCGGTGTTTTACGGGAACCACAGGAGGTGGGGGCTCAGGTTTGGGGATTGTCACAGCTGCTTCTGCCACCACTACTGCTTGTTGCTTCTTCCTGCAGGGGCCTGCTGGCCGTCCTGGGGGCCGTCCCCGAGACCGACGTGGAGTGGAGGGCTCACATGCCCGGCTCCGCGGGGCTGGGGGTGCCTGGGCCCGCCGGAGAAGTTCAGTCAGTGCCTGCACCATCCGTTCTGTGCCCTCCTCACCCCGTTTCCGGGCAGGAGTCTTTGGGGGGGTAGGAGCGACATCTGCTAGGCGAGGAGGCGGAATGGGGGTCGTCTTATGCTTGCGGCCCCGACCTCGGGGGGCTCGACCTAAAAGGAGAATAGGTGTGGGGAGATGGGTCAAGCTAGCCCTGTAGACTGAAGAAGGCACTCCAGGAGGGCAAGAACTAAGTCTTACTTGTCTGTTTCCCCCACAGCCCAGCCTAGCTTGGGCTTTGAACACAAAACACGCTACGTAACTGATGGAGACTCTAGTTAAACAGGGAAGAGCTGACATGAAGAGCAACAGTAACATTCCTGTAAAGCTATAGAGGTAGAGTTTCCCCGTCACTCACCTCGCTGGGATCGGAGCGCAGAGCGCAGGGAACTGGGGGCCACATCTTCATCTGAATGAAAACCCTGAAACTCCTGATTTAGGGGACCAGGGGTGGAGGGGAGAAACAGCAGTCAGTGCCAAAGCCCTCATTCCACCTGAGATTCAGGTATGGAGATATATGCCCAGTTTCCCCCTTAACATACCCCTACCTATTTAGAGAACAACTTAAAGATTGGAAGATACGAAAAGTAGAGAAGACTCTCTCCCTAGGGATGTAGGCACAGGGTATTGTGAGCCCCCATCCCCTGCACCGGACTACACCAGCACAGCCGTCAGTGGTTCGCTGGCCCAGAAGGGAACAGAACTGGGTCTTCTCAGGCCAGGCGGTAGACACTACCCAAAGTCTCCCTCAACCTCCAACTCAGAAAAAGGTGGGACTACTGTTTACACACTCTCAGGATGCAGTTTTCTCCTGAATAAAGATGAGAATAAGGGCACTCAAGTTGGGTTTGGGTGTGTGTGTGTGTGTGTGTGTGTACGTACGTTTCAAATGGTTTACCATAATAAGCTCTACTCTAAGCCCTCAGGTGACTACAAACTGTCCTAAGTAATACAACCCACACCCTCCTGACTTTTCTGAAAGGCTGGGGGTAAATCCTGAGCTGAACTCAGACCTGCTAGAGTTCCCAGTCTCAACCTTTATTTCATTTTTCTTCAACCTGTGCCCCCAAGAGGAAGCCCTCCATCATGCTACCATCTCTCCACTTTAAGTAAGAAGAGGAATCGGGGTACTGGTGAAACCAGTGATGTGTCAGAGATTATGAGGCCAAGTGGAGCAGCCTACAGGTAAGAGCCCAGAGAACCCTAGCCTGGGTCCACTAAAGCCACGCTGCTGTCAACCACCACCGGTTGGGCATGCAGTACCCATAGCCTTCTCGCTCAAACCTCTACTGCAATAGCTTTGCCAACTACCAAGATCACCAGCCCAGGACACTTCTGCAGAACGTGCCTCAGGCCCAAGTACCCAGCTGCAGCCCCGGGCTTTTCTACTTTCAGAGGCCTTTTTCACCGACAGCTCCGTGAAACCTATCTCCCCCCAGGCCTATTTCCAGGGCCCCTTCCCTCCGCAGGGGCCCTAAGAACCTCGCTTCCCCACGCCACCCCTCGGGGCCACCCAGACCCTTGGAAGCCCCCGGCCTCCGCCCCGCCCGGCGTTGGGGACGCCTCCGACTGCCTCACCTCATCGTCGGATTCCTCGTCACTGCTCTCCTCCTCGGGCATGCAGCCTCGGCTCGGGCCCCAGCCCCGGCCCCGGCCCCGGCCCCTGCCCCTGTGAACGCGCGGGCCGGCCCATAGGCGGCGGAGCCGGCGCAGGCCCCGGCGGAGCCCCAGCAAACGGAGCAGGGCCGTGTCCTCCCCGGGCTCGACTCCGCCCGGCCCCGCCGCGCCGCCGCCGCGCCGCAGAGCTACTCGCACTCTCTCGGCCCCGCTGCCCCGTCCGCCGCGGCCCCCGCCCCCGCCGGAGCCCCGCGGCCGGCCCGGGAAGCGGCCCCGCGCGGAGCCAGGCCCGGGGCAACTGCCGCCGCCCGCCGCCGCCGCCATCTTGGCACCGTGAGAGGGGCCGGGGAGGCGGGGGGAGGGGCGGCCCGTGCGCAGGACCGGGGGGAGGGGAGGGAGAGGTGGGGCGGGGCGGCTGCGGCTCACGACAGTAACCAGCGCCGCCCCGGGGCCAGCGGGAGCCGGGGGCTGGGCCGGCCACGCGCGGGGCACCACGGGAGCGGGAGTCCGAGGCCAGGCGGCCCTCACCCTTAGACCGCGCCTGAAGAGCATAGACCCCGTGTTGCGGCCCGAGAGGGGTGAGGCGCAGGGACTTTCGGGAAATGTAGTCCAGGCGCCTCGCTCCTTCCGCCGGGAGCTAGGGCCGCGAGAGCTGAGACTGTAGGGTCTTAACCGGACTCAGAAAATTATCTCCGAGGCTGCCGGGAAGTGTGGTTCTTGCCCCAAACTCCTCCCATTGTTCTTGTCGAGACCAGGGCACATATGAACTACCACTCCCAGGGTGCAGTGGGCTTCAGACCATGGGTGTCCCAGAGACACTGGGAAATGAAGTTCGCGGCTGCAGGAGGCGTGGGGTAGGTAGGAAAGGGGCAGCGGCAAAGGATTAGTCTCAGTTGGAGGCGCCCCTCGGCTGCAGTTCTGCGCAGCATGGAGGGGAGATGCTCGAGAGGCCGCAGCTCTGCGGTCCTTGCGCACGGGAGGAGGAGGGTGGCTGAAAGCTCAAGGAGAGGAGGAGGGTGGAGCTCGCGTTCCTCGAGCCCCGGGCTGGGGGTCCCAGACTCAGATTCTGCGCACCATTGCTTGCTGTGGAAGGGGCGAATAACTTGGTTTCTCACAGCCTCTGCCAACAGGGCTTGCTGCTAAGTTAGCCTGGACTTCGCGGCCCTCACGGGTCCCTACCTCTGGGGGAGAAGAGGGAGACCCGGGAGATGGAGATGGCCCCCCGCGTTGAACGGTGGATGCACCGCCACCAGGGGCCGCCACAGGACAAGGGGCAAGACTGCCCTTCCTTCCCTCTCCCCTGCTCACAGACTAAAGTCTGGACTCGGCTTCTGAGAGGAGGGCACAGGAAACTCTTTATTTGATTATGGAATCGCCAGTTCCCGCATAATTTTCACTCGTGCAAACTTCACTGCCCACACCCCACACGGGCTCGCTGACCCAGGATTCTGGGGCCCGCGGTCATCTGGGAGAAGGCTTTCAGCGCCTTTCCTGCGATGCTTCTTGGAGCCGAATTTGCTAGGCTGCCATAGCTGCGGTGCTGGGTCAGAAACCTAGCCAGCCTGTCGGCCCGTCTTTCATTCTTTAATCGTATTGTTGGTTGAAGCCAAAGAAGCTATCAACACCCTCAGGTGGTGGAGGAAGGGGACCTACAGGGAGAGGTCGAGGCTCGGGACGGCCTCGAAGAGGAGGAGTACAGGAAGGTGGAGCGAATGGTCCATCCAGGTGGGAGCTGGCTGGGCGAGTGGCCGCGCATGTGCGCCTGCATGGAAGCCAGGCTGGGGCAGCCGGCTCGGCACAGAGGGCAGCGGTAGGGTGCGGCCCCATGCGTCCGCAGGTGCTTGGTCATGGCTGAGAAGTCCCGGGAGCGCTGGGGGCAGAGGCTACAGGAGAAGGGCTTCTCTCCTAGGGCAGTGGAGGGGGAGGCCGGTAAAGGAAAGAAGGGGGTGAAGTCTGGCATAGGGGTTGAAATGGGCAACTGGGCAAGGGAATTGTGTGGGAGCAAACCACACAGAGCCGACAGACCGGTGTTTGGAAGGGAGCAGATACTTTGCACTGGGCGGGGAGCCCATACCTGTGTGGACTCGGTAGTGCGTCTCCAACTGATGCTTGAGTGAGAACCTTTTTCCACAGACAGAACAAGAATAGGGCCGAGAGCGAGCAGGTGGGGGTGGGGGAGGTTGTTGGGGAGATGGGCCTGCTGTACTCACATGACCCACACAGGTTGCAAGTGCACCTGTGGGGACAGAGAAGGCAAAGGAGGTCAGGGCTTGGAATCCCAAATCTGACCACTGGTACTCCCAGACAAGACATCAGGAGCTACAGTGGGGCTGAGGCAAAAGCACCCTCACCCTACTCACCTGTGTGCCTCTGATCAGACTCTTCCATCTCCCCAAGACTGAGCTTTGTGGGGCCCTGGGGGAGGGAACCTGGAGGGAGCGGAGTGAAGGAGGTGCCCTACTCAGGCTGGACTCCTGGAGTCCCAGCCTTAGGAGAGAGAGACCATGTTACAGCATTTGTACAGGGCACTGATGGGCTTACCTGGGGCAGGACTGGAGTTGGCCAACTGGTTCTGATTCCAGAGACCTTTCTCAGGGTTCAGGGACAGTGGGATCCTGGGGATGGGGTGGGGAAGAGTTAGCCTTGGCAAAACCTGGGGTCCTGGCCAGACCCTTCCTGGAGAGGGAGGTGTCATGAGTCCTCCTCAGGGGCTGGGCTTTGAATTCCCCTGTGGTGGAAGCTTCTTGTCCTATCACCAGTTCAGGAAATGTACAGTAGAGATAAGAGATGTGGTGCCCTTCTACCCATCACTGCTGCCTATCCTGAGCCACTTCCTCCCAGCCAGGGAGGTCTTCCATTAGGCTCTTCACTCACCTCTGGTCCCGACGCCAGACCTCCTGCCAGGCTCCAGTGATGGGGGTGCTGTGGGAGAAGGGAGTGCCATATCTGGGTGGCAACAGCAGGATGCTCCATAGGGCAGGCTGGCCCGTCCCCAACCAAGGGGCCTCAGCCCACCAGGGCCTAGGAATGACGCTTGTTTGGAAGGAACCTGGTGGGGGAAGGGGGCCAGAGAACTCCCGCAGACTTTCCTCAGAGCCCTCTGGACTCTCTGTCACCCACATAATCACTTCTTGCTTCCCATCTGTTCCCCCATGGCCAAAAGGGGATTGCTTGAGTTTTTCTTTTGATCTCATCTGCTCCCCTGCACCCTCCTGCATTGCCTCTGCTATCTCAGGGCTCTCTCTTGGTGGACTTTGCTCATATAGTGTCTCCTGTTCTCTCCAACCAGCTTTAACAAATTGCTCTGGTCTCTGCTCTCCATGTCCCTCCAGTCCTCTCTCAGAATCCCTTGTGGGTTTCTCTGGCTCCTCCTGATGTTCCTTAAGCCCTGGACCCAGTTCTCTAGCCCTGTCCCGTCGAGCCCTCCTGCATGCCTCTTCCAGGGACTGCACCCCCAAGGCTCTGGCCGCTTCCTCAAGGGGTCCCAGTTCTCCAGGCTGCAGTTCTACACTCTCCCCATAAACAAAGTACAGAAGCTGGGCAAAGGTAGAAGGGCTGATGCCTTTCACCAGAGCCCAGCGGCCCCTGCGGCCTAGCTGCTGGCTCACACCTGCCAGCACCAGGCTGTGGGCAGGGAATTCTTGGCTTCCCACAGTGATCAAGGTATCACATAGTGCTGGCCGGAGCCTGGCTGCTAGTCGTACCAGCCGATCAGAGCCATAGGGGCTAGGCAGTCTTGTCGTCGGGAACAGGGGCATTTTGCCTTGCCTGGATACCAATCTCAGAGGACCTGAAAGAAAGGCCACAGTGTTGAGTCCATGGTGGAAAGGGGAGGGACGAACAGCATATTCTCAAGCCTGTGGAGGTGAGGGGAGAAAGAGTGAGTTGCTGGTTCAGAACTGTCTGTGCCCTGAATGGAACAAATTAACCCAAGAGAGGACCCAAGCTTATCCAGAATCATAACGGACCAGGGGGTAGGGGTGAAGGTGGGGGTGGCAGGAGAATGGGAATTAGACCATATTCAGGACTTAAAGAGTAAGGACAAGGCACTTAACGACCTTATAAAATAGTGGGTTCAAGGCTAGTATAGATGGGTCCTGCCAATTGGCAGTCTCCGACTTAAAAGAGAGCAGATGCTGATATTTCTGCTACTCTAAGTCCTTCTGCAGGGAAAGATACCTTGGAGCAGGCCAGGCTTTCTTCTTTCCAGACAAAGAGATCACTATAAGACCCAGTCAGACCTTGCAGTTAGGGATGGAGCAAGACACAGCTTCATGGAAGAGTTTTGAAAGCTAGTGCCGCCCCACCCCCACCCCCACCCCCACCCCTTCACATGGAGCTGAGTAGTCCTCTGAGAGGCAGAAAGGACAGTAAGACTGAGGTCATAGCTGCAGGAGGGCATGCCCTATGGCATCAATCAATTATCTCCCTATGGCTGAAACTTCTAGAACATGTCGTCAGAGAAGGACCTAGAAGAGACCCATCCAGTGGATTGAGAGTGTAGGTGCAGAAGCCACAGAAGAGAAGGTTTCCATCAAGGATGGAGAGAGATTTTGGAGAAAGTTTTGACCCCTGAGGAAGTGGGAGAAAGGAAAATGGGAACTATATAGGAAGAGGCTATTTTCTTTCCAGAATAGGATAAGGAAATGCTTTAATTTTGTTTTTCATAAGCCAAAAGCAAAGAATAGAAAGAGCCAACAAGGCAGCAATTTATCACACATCAAAACTACCACAGTGACTTTTAAGAAGAGAACTGGGAACCCAGATACTAAGAGACAGACCTAAGTGTCTCAGTGCCCAGTAGGCATATTCCTCAGTGTGGGCTCATCATGAGTAAGGACCCTTGTGGGGAGGATTACTACTTGGACACCTCAGGGAGAAGGCCACAAGTTGGTAGGAAGTGGACAGAAAAAGGGGTGTAATGGGAGGAAAGTCTCAGCTGGGGAGAAGCAACCACTCACCGGTTGTAGCTTCCTCCTGGACACCGCATGTTCTGAACTGCTGTTGGGGCTCTTGGGGCCCCCCTGGAGCTAGCCCCGCCCCTGACCTCACAGTCTTCCATTGGGTGTCCCAAGTATCAGTCTGCCACAGTCCCCCAAGGGGGTGTGGTTTTATACCCCTGGCTCTACTTCACCCCTCTAGGAGAGACCACCTCCTCTACTTCCAGATTCAAGACATTCTGCCTCCCTTCCTGTCTCCTTCATTTGTGAACTTCTAGAGTCAAAGAAGTTCATGTGAAGAAGGTGCCTGGCTGACTCTGTAGAGCATGCAACTCTTGATCTCGGGGTTGTAGGTTTGAACCCCATGCTAGGTGTAGCGATTACTTTAAAAAAAATAAAAATCAAGGGGTGCCTGGGTGGCTCAGTCAGTTAAGGGTCTGCCTTCTGCTCAGGTCGTGATCTTGGGGTCCTGGGATCAAGCCTCATGCTGCATCAGGCTCCTTGCTCAGCCGGGAGTCTGCTTTTCCCTCTCCCTCTGCCCCTCCCCTCCCACTCATGCACTCTCGTGCATTTTCTCTACTCTCCCTCTCTCTCAAATAAATAAAAATCTTTAAAAAAAAGAAAAGAAAAGAAAGCAAGTAAGCTAGCTCATCTCGCAACAAGAACCTTGGAATAATCAGACCCGCATTTGAGTCTCATCTCTGCCATTTACTAGTTGAGTCACGTTGGACAAGTCACCTCTCTGAGCCTCAGTTACCTCATCCATGAAATAGGGATAACCTTTGCTTACCTCATTTGGAGGTGAGGGTGAAGATGAAATGACATGATGAATGTGAAAGTGGTTTGTCAGTACATAGCATCATTCAAATAGGATTAGTTCTTCTGAGAAGTGTCAGAGCTCTAGCAGCTGGAAGCTGTTTCTACTGCCTCAGAAGTAAAAAGGACTGAAACATCTGGATTCCAAGGAGAGAGTGAAGGAGGGCTAAAAGCATGCCTTGTCGTTCCTCTCCCTGACTTAGTACTAGGAAGCCTTAACTGCTCTGTGGAAATGACCCCTGTCATCTGGGCCACCACTGGGGACTGAATGTACGAGTGACTCAGATTCTCCCATCAAGCTCTGAAGGGGGCAACCCCAGGAAGGGCTGCGGTGGTCTTCGAAGAGAAAACTCCCTTTTCTTGGGTTGATGACAAATGACATTTCTCTGAAATCAGAACTCCGGGGTTTCTTTCACTTCCTGTCAAAAGGGTCAAGCTCTCAGGAGATTTCCCCTGTTTTCACACTTTAGCGCTCGTTAACCTGGGGAAAGGATGAGGTCTGAAAGACTCAAATTTCTTTTTCCATTTTTTATTATTCCATTATCCCTCATCCTGTGGCAATTTTTTCATTCATTCAACAAGCGTAGAGAAATCACTTATGATATGTGCCTGGTATATCATATATGCTGAATAAATAACTGGAAGATAAACAAATCAGGCATTGGTAGGCTGCTCTGGTGACCTGACACGGTCTGGTTCACCCTAGGATTCTCCCTTAGATCCTGGTCCCCTCCTAGACCCAAATATTATGTGCCTAAACTCGCATTTCTCCCTTTGGCTCCAGGACCCCAAAGTATTCAGACAGCCTTCTACTTTCTCCCTCCAGACCTAACATGCCTTCCCCCTCCACCTCTCATTCTAGCTTGGGTATAGGCAGATGTTAATCCTTCCTAGATCAGACAGGGTGTGCCAATGGGTGGGGCTGGTGGAGGGGCAATAATAGGGTGGGGAGAGGGGAAGCTGAGTCAGAGTGAAAGGGAAAATGCAAATGGACAGGCTGTGTTCATGTGCTACTCTGAACGTTAAATATTTTCCATTTCTGAGCTTTCTAACTCCTCATACCACCACACCCGGGAACTCATTAGACACCCATATAAAAGACACTTGGCCTGGACATAAAAAAGCACCAATCCCTGGTATGTATGTATACAGAGAAAAACATCCTTTCTTCAACACAGTAATACAGTCTCTAAACATATGGAATAAGTGGGGAAAACCATGAGAGAAACCCCAAGTATAGAAGAAAAGGTACAGGGGTCTGGAAGATTACATCATCACCCAGTGGCCTCATCTCCCAGCCCTACTTCATGTGCCTGTGACTCAGCTCCCCCACTGGTATGATTTGCTCATTGGTGATCAAGAATGTTGGAGGCTGTGCTTAAAGGGCGGCATCCTCTGTAAGCCAAGTGTAGTTGACAGGGAATGTCAGCAGGCTTTCAGGAAACCTAATAGGGAGAAGAAGGGCAAGGGGATTCCCCATTCAGTGAACAAAAGCCCCCAAGATTGGGAAACCCCATTTTGCCTCCTACCTGGTGTCTACCCCACTTAAGGATATCCTTCTTAGAGGTATCCCCAGGGCCCTCTACACCTCAGGCCTTAGGCTGGTGACACTCTAGGCCCTTCTCCCTACATTCTTGACTACACAGTCCAAGCCATCTTGCATTGAGCAGTGACAGCAGAAGCACAAGCAAATAGCACTTTGACTTGGACGAGTAGGGACACTGATAACTCTATTCTTGAAAAGTCTCCCATCACAGTCTCAAAAACCTTGTCCATCTTCCACTTCCCAGGCTGACTCTGTAGGAATCACCTGCAGTTGTCCCCTGGGGTGGACCCAGGAAACCACTGGTTCTGAGGACACAAAACAGCAACCTGGGACAGGGTAGAGTGAGTAGGAGAGATTAGATAGGACATAACTGGAAGGAAGTATGTGGGAAAAAGAGGTATGATTTTTGCCTCTCAGTCCCAATACTCATATTACTAAATAAAGTTTAAAATCTACTATTTTTTAAATTCTAATTGATAGGCATGACCATAAGCTCCTTCATATGCCCCTGCAGGTACAACCCAGCTTGATATAAAAATATCAACACAGCAATACAAGTATGGATTCTCTTTAAATACAATTAAAACTAAACCATCAGAATAGGCCAATTAGAGGCATGATTATTTGTTTTATGAAAAATGTTCTCCCTTTATCTCACTTATTTTAAATACTGAGTATTCCAAAGCCGAGTTAAACAAGATTCAATTTAGAAAAATTATATGAACTTTCCACTTTTTCCAGGAACACATCTTTTTCTTCAAATTAAGGTAGTTAAATTCCCCCACAGCATTTTATGCAGATGAAGGCCAATTATCCAAATCTTACATAAACTTTCAAATGCCCACTCTTTCTAGTTAAGTACATCCAACACATACCAGAGAAGAGACACCACGGAGTAAATTAGTTTCTTTCTTCCCCTAAATCTATGTTTCATATAACTGAAGAACCAGTATAATCATAGCCAGGTGAGCTGCATCTAGGTCATAGAGACCCTATCCTAGCATATCTTTTGTGGATCAAGTGAAAAAGAACTAGACTAGAAGTAAAAAAATTTAGGTTCCACTGCATCTTCTCTGTGGGTGGCCTTTTTCTTCAGCCCTACTATGGGGCTAACTCTTCTGAGATCCTCAATTTGCTCACAGGGGCTGTTCTCAAGACCAGTACTGAATGCCAATATTGTTAAACCCATTCTGACTCCCTCTGGCTGTGTCACCCCCTCCCCCTTGGGCCACAGATCCCAAGGGCATCTAGGAAGTGCCCACCTAGAACATGTATCCCTCAGTTCTAGGCTGTGCTCTGGGAACTTGGAACCCTGGACTTCCTTGCCTAAATGGCCCACTTCCAGGACCTACACAGCCCTCAATCCCAGGTCTATACTCAGGAGGATGAACTGTGTGACTGATGTACCCACCCCAGACCCTGGTCGTGTGTGAGGGGCAGGTAGACTGAGCTCAGACATACAGACTAATATGCCTTGAAATATGGGCCAACACCAGGTATGGGGAAAATCTTCATTTCTAGTCTGGCCTAGGCCCCATAAATAATACAGGACCCTGCTTAATTCCAATGGTTCTTAATGTCATAGGTTAAGGGAATTACCATCCTTTTTAAAATTGTAAGCCACGGAATCAACACTTTACATCAGAAAATTATAGATACGCATACCATTGTGCATGTGAATTACAAGGAATTCATGGACTGAAGCCAGTCCTTGGGCAGGTTAAATATTCCTTGTTTATACTTGTGGCTGCTTTGCATGCCCCCGCCAACAACATGCACACAGTTTTCCTTATGAATTCCAGGAGCTCAAAAACCCTTGAAATCTATTCATAGACCACTCCCTTGCATCCCCCACCCAAGGTTTAAGAACTCTGGGTATACATGAAAGCATTCTGAAAGCTTTAATACCATGTAGAACTTGAACAGCTGAATGAAATTCGATATCAACACCCTGCCCCATAAGAATAAAAAATCTTCTGTAAAGACAACCTGGGTGATTTCCTAAGGAGCAGGATATCTCACACACATCTTCCTGTGCTGCAGTACAACATCCATCTTCCCTATGCATCTGGCCCTATTCTTACTGTCTGATATCTTCTGGGAATGAACAGGGTTTGGAAAAGAGTGGACCAAAAGGCCCTAACATGACCCAATCCTGGTTTTTTCTGGAGTCACATGGCAATAATATTTCATGTAGGGCAAACAACCTCTGAGATTCAGAAACTCCCTCCTCAAGAACCTCCAGAAGACCTTGGGCCTAACCTCCTGCCCAGGTTATCTAACCTGGACTGATACGGGAAAATCTGTACCTCAACCTGGAGTCCAGCAACCCCCCCCCCCAAACCTTGCAGCCACATGTTCTCAGCACAGCCTGGATGCAATGGCCATTGACAACTTCCCATTGGGCTTTTAACCTTGGCAACTCTCACTCTCAGCCCAGGCTGGATCCTAAGACCCCAGGAAATCTCTAAAGTACACACTAGTTTCATCTTTTGGCCAGTGACTCCCAATAAGCTCTGGAGAGTCACAGTCCTCTCCTTCCAGTCACCAGATCCAGACTCAGTCCAGAGCCCTCAGACAACCTTTCACGGTTCAAAGGCCATACGTCATGGCCAATGACGCCACGCAGAGCTCCAGGGGCCTCCAACTGCCCCACAATACACTTCCAAATCAAGTTAGCCTCAGGGACCATGGACCAGCTCAGGGCATGTTGGCCTGGCCTCTACCAGCCTCGGTCCAAAGGTGCCTAGGAAGCCCCATTGCCAGCCTTGCCAGGGCAAAGGGAGTCCCCAGGGACTCAAGCCCTCATAGCCCAGTTTGGCCTGGGCCAGTCCCAAGCCTGAAGAAGTCTAAGAAAAACCATGGCACTCACCGACTTGGATCCTGGTCCTCTTCCCACAGCCTCACATACACTGAGGGTGGCGCAAGCTCGAGTGGCCGTTAGAAAGTGGTGAGCCTTGCGAGGCCAAGAGCTCGAGGCCGCGGCGCGTGCACAGCTTGCCTGGCGCGCCTGGATTCCGAGGCGGACGCTGATTGGCTGCGGCGGTGGCCGCTTCCCGCTGAGCATGCTCAACGTTCTAAGAGGCACCTAGGACAGCTCCACTTGCTCTCTCCCACCTCGCGCCCCGCCCATTGGCTGCCGAGCTCCCAGCCACCCAGCTGGCTCTGTGGAGTGGCAGGGCCTTGGGGGCTGATCGGTCCGCGGACTTGGGGTTCAGGTCTCTAACGCTGAGATGTTACCCTCCAGCTCACCCCCCTCCCCTGCTGAGTGGCTGTAGACTTTGCCCTCCCTCCCGCCCTCTCTGTGAAAAGACTGGGCCCTGAACTTCCTTCGCCTCAATAGCCTTGGAAACTCCCCTCCGCAAGGGCTCAGGATACCACCGCTTTCTTGCTTCTGTCTTGCCACCCTAAAAGGGTTACCCTTTCACCTCTCTCTCAACCCCTGACAGTCTATGAAGTGTGTGTCTGTGGTTGGTTGGGAGGCCCTAAAGAGCCAGCCAGGCTTCGGGTGCCTGTGGGCAGCTTCCCTTTCCCGCCTCTTGCCCTACCCACCACTGATTAGTTACAGAACGCACCCTGCCTCACCCGGAAGTATGCGGGGAGAAGGAAAGCACAAGAGGCGGCAGTGCCTTGACCCGTGATTTGTCTAGATGCTCGCACTTCAAATGCTCATTGCCTGTCAGCTGAGCCAGGGTTTTAACTGCGTACTTCGTGTACTAGCCATCTCCCCCCTCATACACACACACCGCACTGTAGAGAGAATGGCCCGTTGCTCTGCCCCGCCATTAACTGGCCAGGGCTAAGAGCTCAGCCAGCTGGCGTTCTATCCCTGCAGGGTTTTGGTGCTGACAGGCGGCGAGCTCGCACCGCGCCAGTCTGGGAGCTGATACTGCCTCTCCAGTCCCACTAGCCCGGCTGCGGTTGCACTGCTGATTGGTTGGCCCCACTCTCTTCTAAGTGGCTTAGCTTTGGGTCCGCGCTCGGACACATCCAATGAAGAGTTAGGGCGCCTTAAGGAGGCGGGCATTGCCGACCGCTTCCACTTCTGATTGGTCTAGGGGATTGCTTCTTCTCTTTTGATTGAGCAGAGGGCCAGGAGGCGGGAGCCAAGTCCAACGGTTTCAGGCGGCAGTTGGACCTCTGTCCCTGTGCTTCAAGCTCAGCTCCGGGGCTTGGTGGGGTGTTGTCTGGCGCCCACCTCCGGGCAGCTAGCTGAGGAGCTGGGGACGAAGGACTGGCGCAGGGGGACCCTCCTGAGGAGGGCCTGGGACAGTAGCTGCAGCCGAAAGTCGGACGGAGACCGACTAAGGCTAGTGGCCGGCTGGTGGGAGTAAACCCCTCAAAAAGCTGGAGAAGACAGGTGCTGTAGCAATAGTAACAGCTCCCGCTCACCGAACCCTTTTGGGGTGCCGCGTTGTGTGCGTCATCTTGTTGACTCCTCAATAACTCTGTGAGGGAGCTGATTACTCTGCTGGTTAACCTCTGAGGCTCATTTGGCTCACGTCCCACGGCTAGAATGGGCATTGCTGGGACTCTGACCTTGTTCTGGTGAGAGTCCAGCATTTGAGCTACACTATGATTACATAGGGTTGATCATGTAGACGTGGGGTGGGGTCTGATGTGATCACGTGGCCCTGGTTTACCTCATCTACAAATTAGGGTTTTTTTAATTTTTGTTTTGGACTTGAATTTGATCCTGAAGCCTTCACTCCATGCATATTTTCAAGTCCTCAAACTTTTGGGCAAATGCATTTGCATTCTAGGAAAGGATATTTTAAAAATCGTCCTCATAATATCTTTGCCACTTACACTGAACCAAGCCAGTTTTAAGTGCTTTACATGTATCATCTAGTGGAATTCTTATAACAAGCTCTATCAGACATTTACTGCTATTATTCTCACTTCACAGATAAATGAATTGAGGTTGGGAGAAGAAATAGTTTTCCCTAAGATCTCACCAGGAGTAATTTTCAGAGCTGGAATTTGAACTAGGCCTGTTGCAGTCTGACTCCAGAGCCTAAACTCCTAATTCTTGGTATATACTGCCTCCCATCCTAACAGCTACAGGGTCCAGAGTGTGGGCACATGTGGTCCTGGAAAATCCTCACAGACACCCCAGAAATAGGAATAGTGACAACACCCATTGGAGCAGACAACCAAGGCTCATAGAGCTGAAGACACTCATCTCAGCTCACATAGCTGGTCTGTGGCTAAGCAAGGAGTAGAATGAATATCACATAACCTTCTGAAGCTGAACTCACATTCTTAATGACTCTTAACACTAGTCTCTTCCCATTTGACAGATGAAGAAACTGAGGTCCTGAGGAGAAATCAGAGCTAGAATTCAGACCCAGGTCTATCAGACCCAAGAGAATACCGCCCCTGAACCACATTGCCTCTCCTCTAGGAAGTAACTATCTGGTACATCCTGGGTTGGATCAGGTGAGGAGTCCTCTCACCCAGCCATCCTTGTCTACAAACAATGAGTTAATCTGGTCCCAACTTTGGCTCTAACGGTGGTTTGGCGTGTATTTCACAGCCCCAGAACTCTGGGGCAGGGGGGCTTCTCACTGAGAGGCTCTAATCATAAATGTTACAATTTGTTGAGCCATTTTTATGAGCCACACAAAGTGGAAAGCATTCTGCATGCCTCATCTCACTGAATCCCTATAGTAATTCTAGAACATAGGGATTGTTACTGTCCCCATTTTACAGGGGAGGAAACTGAGACCAAGGGAGGGATGTAACATTCCTACGTTTACCAAACTAGTGATAGGTGAAGCCTAGATGGGAACCCAGAGAACCTGACTGTAGAGCCCTCAAATCTAGCTACCTAGCATGTGCAGGCATAAGAAGGTGGAGTGAGGGACTCTGGGTTCTGGCAAGATTGACTAGGAAGAGTTATCAGCTTGGTTCTGGGGTTTGGACTATAAGATTAAGAGAGTCAAATGAGGGGAGTAGAGAAATAACTATTGCTTGTTGAGCAATGCCCGCATGCCAGACCCCGTGTTAACTAAGCTGCAATATATGTTGAGAAGCAGGGAGCTTTGTGGTTAAGAAACTTGACACTGGATCCAAATGCCTGGATTCCTATCCTGGCCCTGTTTCTTTCTAGTTGTGAGACCTTTAACAAGTTACTTAACCTCTCTTGGCCTCAATTTCTTCATCTGTAAAATGGGGATAATGATAGTAAACACCTTTCAGGACTGTTGAGAGGATTCAATGAACTAATAGAACAGTGGTGTCTCTTTTTGTCTCCAGTGCCCTGAAACTGAGCTGCTTTCTTGCAATCACCATCACCCATCCTTGACTTTGGCATAAACACTGAAAATTAAGGCCCTTCTTTGCAATGGAAAATTCTGGGGGAATTGTGTTTCCAGAAGAGTTAGCGAGTGCAAAGGCCCTGAGACAGGAGTGTACTTAGTATGTTTGAGATACAGCAAGAAGTCTGGCTAGAGCTAGGCAGTTCAACTGCACAGGTGTTAGACCTAAAAATGACCCTGTACTTTATGCTTGTTAGAGCATAAAAGACATTTCCCCAAGCTTTGATCTCCGGAGAAATGCAAGGCCATGATTACTTTTGAGGTTTCAGGATTCAAGGTTGCTCAGGAATTTAAAGATGAAACTTAGAACTCAAGCCTTCTTGCTCTCCATCCAGGGCTTGTGTGTGGGGATCAGGAGACTTGCATTCACTCAAATATTTACTAAACCAACAGCGTATACCATCTGTGCTGAGCCCTGGAGAAGACTCAGCCTCTTTGAAATCTTTAGATTCAAAGATGTAACCTTCTAGAAAGGAATAATTAGACCTCAAAACATATCCTTCCAGAACCAAGTGAAAACTGTAGCAACTAAAGCCCAGAAGGGGCGCTTAAGCCAGGTGTGGGAGAGGGAGAAGGGCGAACAAAGACTTTCCAGAGAAGGTAGTAACACCTGAGTATATATTTTTGGAGTACCTCTTATGTGCTGGGCATGGTTCTTGGTACAAAGTGTATAATGGCAAACAAGAAGAGACCAAATGTACGTGTACTTGGGCTGCCGTAACACAATTTTCATAGATGGGGTGGTTTAAGCAGCAGAAATTGATTTCTCACAGTTATGGAGGCTGGAAGTCCAAGATCAAATGGCCAGCAGGGTTGGTTTCTCCTGAGGCCTCTCTCCTTGGCTTGCAGATGGCTGCCTTCTCACTGGGCCCTCACGTGGCATTTCCCCTGTGCATGCACACTCCTTGATCTTTTCCTCTTCTTATAAGGTGCCATAGGCTGAACGTTTGTGTCAATTCATATATTGAAACATAATCTCCACTGCGCTGAAATTTGGAGATGGGGCCTTCAGGGGCAGGGGGGCAGGGATGATTAGATCACGAGTGGAGCTTTTATGAATAGCATTAGCGCCCTTATAAAAAGGCCCCAGAGAACTCCCTTGCCCCTTTCACCATGTGATGTTACAGTAAGAAGACAGCTATCTATGAACCAGAAAGTATCTCACCAGATACCAAATCTGCCAGTGCCTTCATCTGGGATATCCCAGCCTCCAGAACCGCGAGCTCGAGAACAGTAGATTTCTGTTGCTTATAAGCTGCCTGGTCTACTATAGCAGCCTGAGCGGACTAAGACATGACACCAGTTCTATTGGAGGAGGGGCCTCCCTACTCTTATGACCTCATTAATTCCCTCCTAAAGGCCCTATATCCAAATACAGCCACGTGGTAGGTTTTGGAGGGGACACAATTCAGTCTGTCACACAGAATATCTACCATTGAACAGCTCCCAGTCTGGTAGGGTGATGCATATTATTTACTTCAGAGCGAGGGAACAGAGCAGAATGGTTAAGGTGTTAGCTCTGGAACAAGACTGACAGGTTTGGGTCCTGCATGTACCACTTCTCAACCGTGTGAACTGGAGCAAGTTTCTTCTCCTTTCTGTGCCTCAAGAGAATCGAATAAACAGACACCCATGAAGTTCTTAGAACAGCCCCGAGCGGAGAGCAAGGGCTGATTAAATGTTGGCTATTGTTATTAGTTGCAAGTAAACTTAAAACTATGCAACGTGCTCTGAAGAAAAATCATGAGATAGATACTTTAAGAAAGGAAAACAGAACTCTAACCTGGCCAGGGTTTTCCGGAAAGGCTTCCTGGAGGAAGTGATGCTTGCACTCAGATTTTACGAATAATTACTCACTAACCTGACTAGGAGAGGGGTGAGTCCTCCAGGCAATAGGAAAATAGGTTCCAGAGCTCTGGGGTGGGAGCAAGCATAGCCCTGAAGTCCATTGTTGTTGGAGTGTAGACAGCAAAGTGAGGGGGGGCTGGGGGCAGCAGGGGAGAGTGAGGCTGGATGTGGTAGGCAGGGCCTGGCCTAGTAGGCCGTGCTCAGAAGTGCTGGCATTTCCTAAGAACCATGCAAAGTCACAGGAAGAGGTATTTTTTTTTACAGAGAATAGTTTAACAAACCCTTCCTGGGAAACCTACGAGCACGCCATGTGAAGAAGCTTGGGCTGGCCTGTCGTAGGCACATGGCCCAGTGAGACCCATTACCCCAGCCACCTACACCAACTGCCAGCCAGCCATACATGTGAGGGGAACCACCCCAGACCAAACAGCCCCCAGTCACCCCACTAGCTGCCTGCAGCTGCAAGAGTCAGCCCAGGTGAGACCCGCAGAAGAACTGCCTGGCTGGGCTCAGCCCAAATGGTCCCAAAGAATCGGGAGCTAAAAAATCATCATTTTCAGTCACTGTGTTTGGGATGGTTAAAAAGGGTAACTGACATGGACCAGAGTAGGTTCTAGGCGACAAATATCACTTGCCTTGATTCTGGATCTTGAAGGTTGAAAAATTCCAGGGCGCCTGGGTGGCTCAGTCTGTTAAAGGTCTGCCTTTGGCTCAGGTCATGACCTCAGGGTCCTGGGAACAGAGACCCTCATTGGAGCTCCCTGCTTAGCGGGAAGCCTGCTTCTCCCTCTGCCCCTCCTCCTCCTGCTCGGGCTCACTCTCCCAAATAAAATCTTAAAAGAAAAGAAGAGAAAGAGAGAAAGAAAGAAAGAGGAAGAAAGAAAGAAAGAGAAAGAAAGAAAGAAAGAAAGAAAGAAAGAAAGAAAGAAAGAAAAAGAAAGAAAGTTGAAAAATTCCTTCCATTAACAGACTTGTTTCTTCAATTTTCTGAATGAATTTTTATGAGATGAACTTTAATGCCCAGGGATCTTTTGATCATCCCCCCCCCCCCAGTAGGACTGGAAGTAGCTCTTCAGAAAAAAAACAAAACAAAACAAAACAAAACAAAACAAACCAAAACAAAACAAAACATAACAAAACAAAACAAAACAAAACAAAACAAAACAAAACAAAACAAAAAAACCCCAAACAAAAGAACAAAAACCACTGGCCTGTTTTGCATCTTTCTATTTCCATTTGCGGAGCGTCTGAAAAGGCAGTCAATTAAGGGAGAAATGATTCTATTTCATATTTTCAATAAATCTCTTACTTGGGTTAAATGGTGTGTTCCTTGCTGGGCTCAAGAAGGTGCTGGAGGTGGCCAACTACAATGTGGAGAAGAGTAACAGCCACCTGCTGGTCACAGCCCAGGGGAAACAGAAACAAAGCACTGGGATCTGGAGAGAAGCCACTAACTTGCAGTGTCCCTCTAGCGCCCCCTACTGACAAGGCCTAACTTTGCGCCAGCTGATAAATACTGGAATTAAGACGCAATAAATGGATAATTGGCCCAGTGAGTGATGAGGTCCCCAAATACTAATAAAAATGACAGCCATGATAATGGCTACCATTGAATGCTTTTTGTGTCATTTATCTCTGAATCATCAGGAGTAGGGTTATGGGGAGAGAGAATAGTGGTCCTTTCTGCTCCCAGGATCTGTTCATCCTTCCCTAGACTCAGAGCCTGAGTCCACTCTGGGTAGCCAACTTTTCCCTCTGGCAGGCCAGGCCCATTGGGTGGTGCTGAGTCCATCTCTGCTCCAAAGCAGGCATGTGCCCCAGGGATGGTCAGTCCGAGCTCTCTCCAACCCCCGCACATGGTGATGGGACAGTGGGCAATGGGAAATAATCCAGAGGAGGGGCCTTGAACTTGCAGAGGGGGGCAAGACCACTTCTGGAGGTTCAGACATCCAGACAGGATGTGGATGTGGTGCTGAACCTGCTTGCCTCTCTTCCCTGCTGGTTTTTAAATTTTATTTTCACATTTTATTTTTCTCCCTAGCACTTATTTCCTCCAACATGTATATTTCCCTCTTTGGTTTTCTTGATCTCCTCTTCCAAAAAGTAAGCTTTTATAAAGGGAGAGATTGAGGTCTGATTTGTTCCCTGCTGCGTGCCCAGATCTAGACCAGTGCCTGGTGCGTGCCCATGTTAGGCAAGCAATAAATATTTGAATGTTTGAGTCATTATGTTACTGGCAAGACATTCACAATTTTACCATCTAGGACAGGGGCAGATGCAACTTGTCTCATCAACATAGCTTCCTGGGCCCCTAGTCCCTGGGGCTTAAGGGATCAGTGACATTGTCTGCGTAAGGTTGGGTCTCACCAGAGTGGCTCAGTGGGTTAAGCGCCTACCTTCAGCTCAGGTTGTGATCCCATGGTCCTGAGATGGAGCCCCATGTTGGGCTCCCTGCTCAGTGGGGAGCCTGCTTCTCCATCTGCCCCTTCTCCCACTCGTGCTCTCCCTCTCTCTCTCAAATAAATAAAAATCTTAAAAGAAAAAAAAAGATTGGTTCTCGCTGGATCTGGAAAATTTGGTTCTTACAATTCTACAGCGTCTTGAATACTCAGGACATTACATCACCATTCTGGAAGAATTTACACAACAATGTAAGTTTTTCCATTTAAGAGCGATTAACCCACATTGGACTCTTGGCACTCACCCCTAACTCAGGATAAGCAAGGCCCAAACTGGGGAGCCAGCAACTTCAGTGGCCAGATTTTCCCGAAGACTGTTACTGCCTTCAGATCCCCGCCCTTCTGGGAAGCCTGTTTCCTGCTGTCTGCTCTGTCTCTGAGGCAGGACTCTGAGCTCAATTCTGAGGGGACGACAACTAAAAATTCATTTCTATACAATGAGTTAAACCATTTGGGCTAATACCAGTAAAAGATTTTTTGATAAATTCAGTGAGTTGGCCATTTGATAACATGAACATTTTGTGAGTTGGTTTCTAATGAGTTGCTCTGTGTCCTTATTTCACTCCAGTCCTCAGCCATGTGTAATTTCTTTCTACAATCCAAACTGAAGACATTTTGAAACTATGCCATCAGATAAAAAAATTCAAATAATGACATTGGCCAGGTAGGTACTCTGAAAAAATCATGATGTGAGTGTTAATATTTTTTAAATCTTTTAAAATATTCATCAGTTATCAAAGTGGATAAATCATTTCTGAATTAAGGAAAATCACTCCTTAATAATAAAAAATTTCAAATAATGACATTGGCCAGGTAGGTACTCTGAAAAAATCATGATGTGGGTGTGAATATTTTTAAACTATTTTTAAATATTCATCAGTTATCAAAGTGGATAAATCATTCCTGAATTAAGGAAAATCACTCCTAAATAAAGGACATTTCTCGTGCATACACAACCTTTTCTTTTTTTTCTCCTTTTTTGAGTTCTACAAATATAGAAACATACAGTTTTTTCATATAAACTTTCAAAAATTTTTTTTTATTTATTTGAGAGAGAGTGAGCATGAGGAGGGGAGGAGTAGGCTCCCCACTGAGCAGGGAACCCAATGTAGGGCTCGATTTCAGGACCCCAGGATCGTGACCGGAGCCAAAGACAGACACTTAACTGATTGCACCACCCAGGTGCCCCCAAACTTTTTATTTTGGAAGAATTTTAGATTTGCAGAAAACTTACAAAGACAGTACAGAGAATTCTTGAATACCCTTCACCCGGTTTCCCCCAATGTTAACCTATTACATAGCCTTGGTACAATAATCAAAACCAAGAAATTAGTGTCAGCACACAACCATTAACTAAACTCCAGACTTTATTTGGATCATGCTAGTTTTTCCACTAATATATTTTGTCTTCCAGGTTCCAATCTAGGATACCACGTTGCATTTAGCATACGTTCAATTTGAGCACGTTGCGTTTTTCTCAATGAACAATTTATCTTGGAGATGGTTTCATAACAGCAAATATAAACATGGCTTCCTTTAAACCCAGCTGCATGGTATTCCATGGTGTGCAAATGAATTATAGAACTCCTTCTCTTCTGACATGATTTAGGTTGTTTCCCAGGTATTGCTTTTTAGTTATTCTTGTACCTAGGTCTTTGTACACACTTGTGAGTGCATTTGCAGAATAGATTCCCAGAGGGAGAATCAGGTGGTCAAAGGGGTGAGAGTTTTACATTTTAGTGACTAAGCCAACCTGCCCTCATGTAAGGAGCGTAAACACCAGTGGATGTAGTCAGAGGTGTGCCTGCTTGATTGCCAGTACAGTTTATTCTTTCCATTCTATCATCTCAGATGGTGAAAGAGAGACTGCCCCTTGGGGCAGGAGAGGGAGATGAGCCTGGGCAGGTGGCAAGGAGACAGGCCATAAGGGCCCCTTGGTGCCAGGCAGAGGTGCTGGATGTTGTCCTGAGGGCACTGGAGAGCCATGGAGGGTTAGAGGCTGGATCAAGCCATGGACAGATGTGGTCATGTAGAGATGTGGTAGGAAGAGCCATCACATGGCTACCTCTCCCTTGGATGGTCCTGAGAGCCTCACCGGGCCCTCACCTCTCTGTTTCCCTCTCACCCACAGGAGCGGGCATCCAAGTGTAGGGGCTGGGGTAGACATACCTGTCCTGCTGGCTGAGGCTTGCCTTGGCCAGGCCACACTGCTGCCAGTCCGGCCGAGTGAGCCACATTCTGCAGGCATGCGACCAGGTGGAGCCAAGGAAAGCAGTGACAGATCTGGGACAGAGGTGGAAGCCTGCCTCCCTGCCTTCCCAGAGGCCAGCTCAACCCCCCAGTCCCCAGCATTTGGCAAGGCCTGACCTGTTTTAACGGCTCGAGTAAAATTTGAAAATGTTTAGCAGAATCATTCTTTCCTCAATGCACATCTCACATCCCACAGTGACATTTTGACTAACATTTATTTATTGGTTTTGGAGGACAGCAATAATCATCATAGAATATTTGGAAAATACCAAAATGCCCAAGGAATGAAATAAAAAAATCCCCTGCAAGTATATCCTCTTCCTTCATAACCAATGATAAACTTTGGGGGACTTTGTTTTACAATTTTAATGCTAACGTGCACATATTTATATTTTTTATCAGAAAAGCAATCATAGGGGCACCTGGGTAGCTCAGTTGGTTAAGCATCTGCTTTCGGCTTGGGTCATGATCCCAGGGTCCTGGGATCAAGTCCCACATCGGGCTCCCTTGCTCAGTGGGGAGCCTGCTTCTCCCTCTCCCTCTGCCCCTCCCCCTGCTTGTGCTCTCACTCTCTCTGTCAAATAAGTAAATCTAAAAAAAGAGAGAAAGCAAGCATACTTAGCATGCTCTTTTTGCGTTGAATAACTTCCCAAGTATTCTCCCATGACAAATATTCTTTTGCACTGTGATTTTTAAGGGAAAACCTAATTTTATGCATACCAATCTCCATTAATTCCACAAACACTCTTTAAAGACCCTCAGATATAAAGTACCATATTCACTCTAATGTACGCTGAGCCCTTGGGTTGAACATCCCTCAGCGAAAGCACGAAGCATTTTCAAGTGCGACTTTGCTGTTTAAAGTATGAGTATGGGAGTCACCCTGGTGAATCAGCCTCTGTACACTGGGCATGGTGGAGTCCGCACATTTGAAATCGGGACTCGCGCAGCCTCAGCGGATGGTGTATTTCTGCACTTGATTCTCATTACACAGGATTGAGAAAATTCCTGATTCACAATAAAAAGGTCTGTTAGTTCCTGAGCTTAGAATGACTGGAGCTCTCTGCCCCGAGGCCAGGACTGTTAGAACCCCCCTTTCACAGAGGGGCACACTAAGGCTCAGATCACGTAGTGAGGCTTGTGACAAGCTGTTGAGGCCGCTTTGCTTTCCTCAGAGAATCTGAGTCACAGACGAGGTCACTATGAACTTGCTCATGAGGACATGCCTGAATTTAAAAGCAGATGAGGCCGAATCCCCCCTTTCCTTGACACACGTTTACAGGGCAGTGAAATATGTGCACAGGATCAGGGAGATTTTCATTGCGGAGCCTGCAGGAAAGCCAGTTAGGCCAGTTAACCCGGAGCAGCTCTTGTGTGTTGAAGTATGGTGTGTAGGGGCGCCCGGCTGGCGCGGTCGGTCAAGAGTCTGACGCTTGATTTCGGCTCAAGTCATGATCTCAGGGTGGTGGGATCAAGCCCTGTGTCGGGCTCCTCCCTTACTCCCCACAAAGTGTGCTTGTCCCTCTCCCTCTGCTCCTCCCCTGCTCACTTGTGCTCTCTCTCTCAAATAAACAAATAAAACCGTTTAAAAAATAAAAATAAATAGATAAAAATGCTGTGTATCACATCTACATGGTGTTTTAAAATTCTGGCTTGCAAATAACGCTATACGTTGTTCAGTATCTTAGAAACCACTTTCCTTGGTTTTGAAAAATGATAATCTTTACACAAAGATTTTCAACATTATAAAGATATGCATGGAGTCCTTCGTGGGGAATATATATATATATATATATAATTTTTATAAAAATGGGGGCCTGGGTGGGGGGGCGCCTGGGTGGCTCAGTCGTTAAGCGTCTGCCTTCGGCTCAGGGCGTGATCCCGGCGTTATGGGATCAAGCCCCACATCAGGCTCCTCCGCTGGGAGCCTGCTTCTTCCTCCCCCACTCCCCCTGCTTGTGCTCCTTCTCTCGCTGGCTGTCTCTCTCTCTGTCAAATAAATAAATAAAATCTTTAAACAAAAATGAGATCAGTTATGTATCCTGTTCTGCTCCTTGCCTTGTTTACTTAACAACAGATCAAGATGATCTCTGACGCATCTATACCCTGGAATGCATTGCAACAGTTAAAAAAAAAAAAAAGAGGTGAATTCATAAACACTGACATGGAAAGTGACCATAACATATAGTTAAGTGAAGAAAGCAAGTTACAAAGCAATATTTTAAAGCATGATTCTATTAAGCACGTGTGCGTGCTAACGTAAATATCTATAGATGTGTCAGTATAAACTTCTGAAAAGCCGAAAAGGACTTTCATCATGTGTTAATAGCAATTATCTAGGGGGGTTGAACCAGATTTGGGGAGGGGTGGTGATTTACTGGGGGTGAAATATGGGACGCTTCCCTTTCTAAATTTTTATAATCTTTAAGCAGAAGGGTTACAAATGATCTTGGGGTTTTTTAAAAAAGTATTTTTTCCATTCTTTTAAACATTATTCTAAAAATATTGACCCATTTCTTTAAAAAGAAAAGACCAGCCCTGAAAATATATCTATGGGAATAAAAGTACTGTACGTGGTTTGCAAATTTTTCTACTCTGCATTTCTTGGAGATTTCTCCATTAAAACATTATTTTTTACTACGGTGTGGTGTTCTAGACTACAGACATGGCATGGTTAACTTAACCAGTTCCCTACAGAGGCCCATTTAGGTCACTGCAATGAACATCCTTATACATACTTTCCAATTATTCATGCCATTATGACATCTTTTTGTATTGGCTCACATAGCTCGATCTTCTTAAACAGCCCCAGGGAATCCAGTCCAAGGATAGAATATGAGTCGTACAACCCACTCCCTGCTGAGGGATGTTTCCAGTTCTTCACCCTAACAAAAAACCTCTTTGACCATTACAGATTTTGAAAAGCATATTTTAGGGGGCCCCTGGGTGGCTCGGTTGACTAATCATCTGCTTTCAGCTCAGGTCGTGATCCCAGGGTCCTGGGATCAAGCCCCGTGTCAGACTCCCTGCTCAGCGAGGAGCCTGCTTCTCCTTCTCCCAACTCGTGCTCTCTCTCGCTATCTCTGTCGTTATCTCTGTATCTCTCTCTCAAATAAATAAATAAATAAAGTCTTAAAAAAATAAAAGCTGATATCTGAATTCATCTGCAGACCAGTGGAGTAAATGAGGACCCTGGGAAATGTCATTTGGTGGGGAAGGAAGCCAGGCCCTCTTAGCAGGGCCGAATTACTATAAAATGAACAGAGTTTGGCTTGCTTGAGAGAGGACAACAGTGAGGATGAGATTCCTAGAGTGTTTGCTGTCATGCATCCATTAGAGAACTTGCTGGAAGCTACAGCCCCTAGGAGGAGGCTGTCTGCCACCTGTACCAGCACAACAGCCCTGCACTCTAATTTTCCCATGATAAATCCCCCCACTTCCCAACACCATCCTTAGCAGCAGTATTAATTTATGTACCCTCCCTTCCCCAACCAAAGGATGGGTCTAGACTCTAAACTAAGACGGTAAGACTGAATCCCCAACCTTGGCTCAAGCTGTTGGGAGAGAGGCCTCGCTTGCTGCTGCGTGGCTTGGCTATAAAGATGTAAGTCTGGTGTGGCCAGAGAAATCCTGCGTGAGAATGAAGCAGGTTTCCTGGAAACTTAGATTGAACTCCTGGATCTAGACATGTCTGAAGCCAGCAATGCTGATTCAGTAACATGAGCCAAGAAATTCCATATTATGCTTCAGTCAGTGCTGGTTGGGTTTCTGCCACTTCCATTGGAAGAGCTCTTGTTCATTTGTCTTTGCCCCAGAAGGAAACAAATTAATTCATTCAACCAGTATTTATTGGATATTGATGCTCCTCTCTCTGCTGGGGGATGCTGGGGACAATCAAGTGACCATGACAGAGCTTGTCCCTCCCCTCATGGCAATCCCTGTCTACCAGAGAATAAACAATCACAAACTATTTAGCAGAAACGGCAACACTTGCCATGAAGCCTCGAGGAGCTCAGGGAGCTACAGCAGAGGCTTTGGTGATAGGGGTGGTGGGATCCGGGAAGGGTCGATGCTGAAAGACGGGCCAGAAATCAGCGGAGTGAAATGAGCTCAAGGGCTAAGGGTCCCTGTACACATGTCTGAGGGTTTCAGGGCACCACCCAGGTCCCAGCAGGACTCAGGAAGGTGATAAAATGTCTTTGGAAGAGAGGAAGGAGGGAAGGTTGAGGGAGGTGGGAAGGGGAGAGGTGAGGCAGCCATCCAGCCCTCAGCCGGAGGAAACAGGAACAGGAGGGGGAGGAGGCCGAGGCGTGCACGTGGCCTTCCCTTCTTGCTCCTCACAACGTGGTGTAGAAATACATGGCTGTCAGCATCACAGGGAGCTGGATGAGGAGGTGGTCAGGTGAGGGGCGCTCCAGCCCCACACCCACATCCCCCCTCGCCCATAGGCTCCCCGCCTCTCACCGTCCACATCAAGATGGCAAACCCAAACCACGAGATACCCCATGTGTAGCTGTCGATGGCATGGCCGATGTGCTCGAAGCAGCCCTGGGCAGGAGGGAAAACATGGGGTTTGTCACTGCGTGGCCTTCGGAAGTTCCCTTCCTTCCTCAAGCCTTGGTTTTCTCAGCCGTGCAATGGGGATCGTGGCAGTGTCTACCTCCCAGAATGGTTTTGGAGAGCCAGGGGTGTGATGTCGAACCCAGGCCCCAGACAAGTAGGTACTACTCTGGCGGTGGCTGAGCAGTCTGAGGGCAATTTTGTGCAGAGCTGCTTTCCATGCTGCCCACAAGTTCCAAGCGTTTGAAATCTGCCTTTAGGATCAGTGCAGTTTTGATACGTCCCCATTTAGGAAGGAGGCCAGTGGGTCCTGCGCCTCACAACAGAGTCACCTTCAGGTAGACCCCTGCCTCGACTTGGAAGCAGCCAAGAACAAAGGTTCAGGGTGTACATCCTGGAGTCAGGCAGGACTGAGTTGGAGGCCAGCTCTGCCATTTGTTAGCTGTCTGAGCCTCGGTTTGCCCAACTGTGAAGTGACAATCTTGACAGCAGGGGCCTCTGAAAGTAGTCGTGGGGAGTCCATGAAATGACGCATGTGCGCGCTCTGCGCAGAGTGGGCCTTCAGAAACGGCTGTCTGGCTCTGAGAGCGAGGTGGCTGGCGCAGGCTCCCCTCTCCGTGACACCTGATCTGAGATGTGTAACTGAAGGGCCCCAGGCAGCCGAAAGCAGCCAGAGGGACCGTTGGAACTGGTTCCTCTCCTAGTCTAGCCTCTGGTTTCTCTCTCTGCCTCTGCACTCACCTTGCTCTGGGTTAAAGCAGCTGGTTGGGGCCTGACTGCCTGAAACCCCGTCCCAGCTCCATCCCTCACTAGCTAATGAACTCAGTTTCATCATCCTTAAAATGGGATCATTATAGTCTTGTGCCTCACGGGCTGTGGTGGGAATTCAATAAGATAAAGACTTAAAGCACTTAGAAGAATGCCGGGTACAACGTAAAGGCTCAGCGGACGTCGTTACTATGGCTCCTGTGTTATTGATATGATTCCTGTTGCTCTTACTCCCAGACAACCTGAGAAAAGTGGCAGGTGCCAGCTCAAGACCAGACAGACCCCGTGCCTCCCACTGACTTGCAGAGGGAGGAGGGACACATGGGGAGAGAGGTGAGAGAGCCAGAGAGAAGGAAGAGAAAGAAAGAAGCCAGAGAGGGGAGGAGGAGAAGAAAGTGGGAGGGAGGAAGAGATAGAAGGACCAGAGGGGGTCAGACAGACGCACAAACAGGGGAGCGGCAGGACAGGGACACACCTTGGTGAACAGGTAGTCCGTGTGGCCCAGGCGGCAGCCTTCCTCATGGAGGGGGATAAAGTTGCCAGTCCGCCGACAGCACAGCGGGGGCCAGGGGAACACCACCTCCGGGGTGGCTGCCCGGAAGGCTGAGGTGAAGTTCACCCAATCCATGGGACCGGATGTGCCACAGCACTCTTGCTGGAGGGAAAGGCAAGAGTCAGACGGGCCCTGGCTCCGAGAGGACAACCACTCGCCTGAGGTCACAGAGTGAGGAAGGGCAAGGTTGGTTGCAGCCAGTCCGACTTCCCCATGTCCCAGGCCTCGAAGTGGCGGGGGAGGGAGGGGGGCAGGCAGTGTGTGCGTGTGAACAAAGAGCAGAAGATATTTGTCCCTGCACCAAGAGGCTGATGGGGGGTTTGAGTCAAACCCACACTTGTGACTCATTTTAAAATTCTTTTGAATTAGCTGGCAACAAAATCTGAGGTAAATGACACCAAAAAAAAAGGATTTCTGGCTTCTTCTGGCCCCTGTGGGTGTTTAATTAGTGACCCTGAATGACGAAAACATAGGCTCTTTACATCTGAGTTCCAGTCTTGGCTAGCAGTATGACCTGAACCAAATTGGGACTTCACTTTCCCTTGGGTCCTCAATATTCTTCTCTTGTGCCATATCATGTTGGCTTTAATTAAGAATATGGCTTCTGGGGCTCCTGGGTGGTGCAGTCAGTTGGGTGTCTGACTCCTGGTTTTGGCTCGGGGCGTGACGGGTCATGATCGCAGGGTCATGGGATTGGGCCCCGCGTTGGGCTCTGCACTTGGCACGGAGTCTGCTTGAGACTCTCTCTTCCTCCCCCTCTGCCCTTCCCCACCCCCACACAGGTGCATGTTCTCTCTCTCTCACTCAAATAAATAAGTGAATCTTAAAAAAAAAAAAAAGAATGTGGCTTCTTCTAGAAGCTGGTGGCTTGGGTTTGAATCCTTCTGATTCTGTGACCTATCAGCTGTGTGACCTTGTGTAAGCCACTCAACCTCTTACCTTGGTTTCTTCATGGCTAAAAAGCTGATCTCCCTTATGGGGTGGTTGTGAGAATTAAATCAGCTTTAAAAGTGCTTTGAACAGTACTAAACAAAAGTTAGTGCTCATTAAATGTTCGTTATTCTGATTATCCTCATTATTAAGAAGGTATCTGTAATGGTCAAGATCACGGGCTCAGGATCCAAGCTATCAGATTTTGATCCCAGCTTACCAACCATGTGACACTGGGCAAGTGACGTTTCCTTTTCTGGGCCTGTCTACTCATCTGGAAAGTGGCCACGACCAGCCCCGCCCCCCAGAAGAACCACCGGAGTGGGTATCATCTACCAGTGGGCATAATGGGAGGCACCATCCACCTCTGTAGTCAGAGCCCCAGGTCCTCCAGCCCTCCCTACCCCCGCATGCCCTCACCCCGCCTCCCCGCCTTGTCTACCTCGATCATGACGCGGTCCCAGAGGCGAGTCAGTTCCCGGCCCTGGTCCGTGTCTGCGCCGTAGAAGGTCAGCATCTGCTTGGTAATCAGGGAGGGGTGGGACACCATCTGCGGAGGGCCAGGAAGGACAGGGTCCAGTGGGGCTAGGCGGGGAGGGAGGTCAGCCTCCACTCCACCCCCAGACCCAGGCCCAGACCCTCGCCACTCTTGCCTCAAGTCATGCCCCTCCCCTGGCCTCTGCCCAGCTCACATAGTCACGGTGAGTGTAGGACGTGATGCAGGAGGCGCACTCAAAGACGTAGACGATGAGCATAAGCACCAGGTACTGCGGAGAGATGGAGGGAGAGACAGAGGGACCACCCGTTTGGGCAAAGCCTGCGAAGCCACACCCCCTCGAGGGATTTTAAAAGGATGCGTAGGACAATGTGAATGGTAGCATCTATGTGGCGGCCGTACAGGTGTTCCCTATTCAAGTCTTTCATCTTTTCTGTATGTTTGAAAATTTTTTATAATAAAGTGTTAGGAAAAAAATGAAATAAACAAAAATATGTAAAGTATCTCCTGAAATTAACTATTGGTCTGGACACAGTAAAATAAATGTCTACTATAGGGAAAAAATAAAGACATTCTTCAGACAACCAGAGACATTTGAACACAGACTAGGTATCGCAAGATGGACATGAAGGAACTTGGGTGAATTTTGTAGGGCATACAGGTGGCACGGTTGTTGTGCATAAAAAGAAAAAAAGCTCTTTCCTCACCCCTCACCCTCTCCCTTAAAGCAACAGGGGGTGGAATGTGGATATGCCAACACTTGTGCCAAGAGATGATGCTGCATAACGCGCCCGACTGCTCTCAACAACGTCCTTATCACTCAGAGAAATGTGCACTCAAGTATTTACAGGTAAATGACTTGGTGTCTGGAATGCACTTCAAAATGCCCCAGAAAGAAGCATGTGGGCAGGCAGAGGGTGGAGCCGAGGGGACCAAGTGGTCCAGGCTGTGGTCGATATTGCTGAAACCAGGTGAGGGGTATGCAGGGTTCATGCCATGCACTCCACTCTATGTTTGAAATTTCCCATAATAATTTTTAAAAATTCCGTATCTTAGTTAATGACAAACTAATAGGGGAGGCAAACACAAACTTTTTTTTTTTAAACTAGTTGGCTGAGTTTTAGGGTTTTGGTTAAATTGTTAATGTCAGAGAATTACATGCAGAAAAGAAAGAAGAAGAGAGGGAAAAGAGCCTTTCTAAGGCTCCATCTTACAATAAAGCCAAAGTCCTTACCAAGACTGGCAAGACTCACCTGATGGGCCCACTTTCCCTTTCTCGCCCTCATTCTCCATGCCCACTGCCCATGGTACCGCCTTCCCTGCGCCCTCATTGCCTCTCCCTCACCCCCACCCCCTCTTGGCTCTGGCTGCACTGGACTCCTGGCCCCCTCTTGCTGTTCCCTACCCCGGGAACACTCTTCCTGCAGACACAGGACTCACTCCCTCACCTCCCCAGGCCTTCCGTTTCTCTGGCTGCAGGCCTCCCCTCCCCCTTCCCCAGCTCCAGATTTCCCTTCCCTCCTCACTGTCCACTGTCGCTCCCATTGGGACATCCTCCCCCAAGGGCAAGGGCTTTTCTGTTTTCTCTCTAGATAGCCCCAGTGCCTAGGGCAGGACTTGGCCCACGGTTCTTCCTCCGTCAACATCTGTTGATTTAATAAGCAGCTGCTCCTGGGAATCTAAGAGGCCCTCAACCGTAGAGGAAGCACAATGTTGGCTCTGTGTTGGGGGGGCAGAATTAGAATGCCTGCCTTCCCTATCACCTGGGCTGTTGGCCTCTTTGAGCCCCAGTTTTCCTGTCTGGTAAATGGGTAGAGAAGCACTAACTCCTGAGAGCTGCTGGGTGTTGACACTGAGAGAGCTCATTTTCTAAACTGTTTAGCCTTGTGCCAGGCACACGAGAGGTCCTTGGGAAGTGTGGGTTCTTGTGGTGGTGGCTATTACTGGCAGAAATGAAGAGCAAGGCTCAAGCTGAGCTGCTCATGTTTAAATCCTGGCTCTGTCACCCACTTGCTGTGCAACCTCAGATAAGTGTCTTCACTTCTCTGAGCCTCAGTTTGAACTCTGTCAAATGGACTCACCATGATGACCGTATCTCCTGGTGGGTTGTGAGGAGTAAATGCACCAATCTATGGAAAGCATTTAGAATGTAACGAGCACTCCTGAAATGGCAGCTGTGCTATTATTACTGTTGTTGTTTTGACAGAGCTCATGTGCACAGAACTCGGGGGACCAACTAGCTGAGCTTCGCATCTCAGTCCTGCTACTCAAGAGCTGTCCTCCTGGGCAGAGCTCCCTTCCCTTCCTCTCTGTGCCCCAGTTTTCTCTGTAGATTGAGGGTAACAGCTGAGCCCACGTTAGTGGGTTATGGGAAGATTAAATCAAATGATTGCCACGAGGCCCGAGCGTGGCACATGCTGGACACACCTCGCGGCTACGGTGGCGGTGGTTACGTGACTCTGTGGTGACGATCTCCATGCCCGCACGGCCCCATGCCCTCCCCATGGGGCCTCACCGTGAGGATCATGGACCGGTGGCGGCAGAGCGCTGCGCCCACCCCAAAGCTGGCCACCACGAAGAAGGAGAAGCCGCAGAAGATGGCGATCCAGGCGCCAGCGAAGACGTCGTCCTTGCCCGAGACGCCCATCAGTGGGTACACGCGGTACTGGTCGGCTGTCACCCACACCGTCTCAGCAAACAGGGCCAGGCCTGACAGCTGGACAGGGCAGCCGGTTAGACAGGGAACGACAGCCGGGGCCGCGGGACTGTCCCTGAACAAGTTCCCCTTCTGAGCCTCCACCACCCTCGGTAAGGGGGGCACATAAGTCTGGCCAGGACATAGCCTTCCATGAGCGGGGGTGGGGCTGGGCAGAGGGTGGGGCTGCCCGGCTAGATCCCTGGCCCCCACCCTCACCCCAGCTGCCCGTTGCTTCAAGGACACAAGGAGATGCCACATGCGAAGCCCAGAGTGCATGACTGCAACAGAGGCGAGACTCGGTCACCCCGGCCTCCCTCCAACAGTGTTGGTATTCCTGAGCGGGGTTATCTGGCCAGGCCAGAGCAACTACAAATGCATCAATCCTTTGATCCAGCGATTCTGCTTGCAGAAGTCAATCCTGCCCGTGCGGGAAAATCGTAAGCCCACAAGGTTATTCCCTGCACCTCCGTGTCAAAGGCACCAGCATGCCACGCGAGGCCGTGCTCCACGGTGGTGGGAAGGGCTGGGGGAGGGGGCTTGCTGCGGACTCCCGTGGAGTGGCTTACAGGCTATGTGAGCAGGAGAAACGGGGAAGCACCGAACAGGATGTGGAATGAGCTAGATTTTGGACAGAAAGGGAAGAAAATAGGTATATACGTTCCTCTTTGTATGTGCTTAAAGAAATGTTGGAGAAACTAAAAATCTAGGTACCTATAGGGATGAGAGATGGGGCGCGAGGAGAGGGGAAGGCTTCTCAGTGGATACCTTTGACCCCAGTCAAGCTAACACTCAGCGAGCACGTAGTGTGTGCGCGCCCCGCGTTAGTTCTAGTAACAGCTTTGTGTGTGATGATCCTTGTTAGCGGCTGCCGGGCTCTGTTGTTGCCTTGGCCGATCCAGACAGTAACCACACGGCCAGACTCTGGGCACAAGAATCCAAACCTCATCCTCTGGGCATTCCTATTTTCTCTCCAGCTACAGATGAAGAAACTAAGGCCCAGAGAGTTTCCGTTGCTGGCCCCAGGTCCCACAGTAGAGAGAGGCAGCAGTGGGGTTTGAACCCAGGCTGTCTGGCTCCAGAGCCATGTACAGGTATCACATTTTTGAAAATTAACTACTAAATGAAAAGGCATCGCTATGGTTAGTGCTCATCACTATGGGCCTCCTGGGCCCCAAGCTGGCACTTTATGTCTATAATCACGTTAAGGAGGATAGCATTTGTCAAGCACTTTTTCTGAGCTGAGGGCCACACGTGGATTAAGCCACACAACAACCCTCACTAGAGGACATAATCTGTATAGACGGGGAAGGAGCGCAGAGTAGAGTGGCTGGCTCACGCATACAAAGCTGGGAAGCAGCGGAGCTGGGATAGGAATCCAGGCTGCTCTGATTCGACAGCCTGCAGCATTGGCCGTGTAGGCGGGGGTTGGGGAGTGGAGGGGGGTCCTGGGCCCTCAGTACCCCCCCCCAGGCCTGGGCTGTCCCCTCCTCCCCACCCACCCACTGGGCTCCCAGCACTGGGGGAGGTCTCACCAGAATAATGAAGTTGCCCACCACCAGCAGGCCCACCACAACCGGAGACCCCTTCTCCGCCTCTGTTGCTGCGGAAGCCATAGTCCTGTCTGGCACACATGAGCCCAAATGAGGTGAGATAGGGGCCGGGAAGGGGGGGCAGCCCCAGCCGGACCCACCACCCTCCCTCCACACCCCAGCCACTAGGGGATGCTCCTGGCTCTCTGCTGAGCCCAGATTGGTCCTGAATGAATCCTCCCACATCCCTGATGGTGGGCCATCTTAAAGAAGAGGGGACCAAGGCTCAGACAGGGCAGTCCCTGGCCAGAGCTCAATGCTGGCCTCCCTGCACCTCAGAGCTTCCCAGTTTCCCCTGCTCATCCAGACCCCAGAGCCCCCTCCTCACCTTCTCTCTCCGAAGCCTCTGTGGCCAGCTCCTCCCACAGTGGCTCCCTATATATGCCCAGGCCTCTCACTGGGCCAGTCTCCAGGAAGGGGGAAGGGTGTCTGGAGGAGGGGACAGAGGTCAGCAGGCCAACCAGCATGGAAGAACAGTTTTATGAGCACCTCCCCCCACCCCAAGTGATTTATAGACCTGAAATTCAAGACTGTGCTCATGTCGGGCTGCATGAGCAGGGTGACGTGCCCAAGGCCTCTGGCCCCCAGGTTGCTGTGGTGGTGGAGGGGCTGGGGTTGGGAGGGTGAATCCACCACTTGATGTCTCTCCTTAGCACATGGGCCTTCCTGGGAGCAGGGCAGAGATCCAAGTCGGATCCACATGTGAATCCTGAATCCCAGAACTGCCTCCTGTTCTGGTGCTCCACCTCTCTGAGGCTGGGAGGGCAGGGGAGGCCCAGACAGGGACCCCAGCAGGCTAGGACAGAGCTGGACCAAGACAAGGAGGTGGGGAGGAGATGAAGGGGCAGGAGGGAGGGCAGCTCAGAAGGCTGATTATATGGGCCGCTTTTCTTCCGATGGTGCCCCCTAGTGTCACAAGGCTGATTCCTCAGGTGAAAATGGCCTGGGGCACCAAGTCCTCCCCCAGAACTTCTCAAGAACCAAGGCACTGACTGTGTTTTCTCTCTGAACTGTAGCTCCCTCAGTGTGTGTGATATGGGCAAACAAATGGAACTTAAAATTTCAGTGTTAAGACACTAGCTTGGTAATAAAACACGTGAGATGTGTTCTCATTAAAATTAAAATGAGTACTTTGGTTTTTAGTCAATTCACTTTACATTTAAAATAGTTTTTCTCTGTTGATTTACATTTATATTAAGGATTAATAAGAAAATTTAAATAATAATGTGCATGATCTGTCAAGTACATTTTATGAGCTTTAGCTAAAATAACTTGGTAATAATAGGGCCATGCTGACAATATGAAATATTTTTATTCTCAAATAGTTGTAACTGTTAGTAGTTGGAACTTAGGTCTCAGCCTTTTGGCTAAGATCAAGTGTAAAATGTCTGGTAAAAGCAAAAAGTTATCATCAATGGAGCATTACTGTCGCCAGTCATAAAAGGGATCCATTTTGTTCCAGTGTGATGTCAAAGCCTTCTTTTTGAAAAATTTTTTATAGATTTTACTTATTTGAGAGAAACAAAGAGAGAGAGGGAGAGCACTGAGGGAGAAGGAGAAGCAGACTCCCTGTTGGGCAGAGAGCCCGATGTGAGACTCAAACCCAGGACCCTGAGATCATGACCTAAGCTGAAGGAAGACACTTAACTGACTGAGCCACCCAGGCACGCTGTTTTAGTGTGATGGCAAACTTGAATTTTCACGATTCCTTCTTCTCACTATATAAGCCAGTCTTCAAACGATACATTTTGAAGTGCTAATTACTTCCTTTAAAAAATCACAATGCTGGGGCGCCTGGGTGGCTCAGTCAGTTAGACATCCAACTCTTGATTTTGGCTCAGGTCATGATCTTGGGGTCGTGGGAATGAGCCCCTCACCCACTTGCGTGTGCACTCTCTCTCTCTAAAAACAATTAAAAATCACAACGCCAAGATCTCCTAAAGAGGACTTTTGCCTATCGTACGACTATCCTATGATCCAGTCATTTGTCCCTGGGAATCCCCCCATTTTTGTCTACCAAATGCTCTGAATGTATTCATCTTAGTCCCGAGCTGGAAACCACCCAAATGCTCCTTATCAGTAGGATGGGTAAGTTTATTATGGTACATGCATACAAGGGATACTATTCAGCACTAAAAGGCAATGAGCTATTGGTGCTTGCAACTACAGGGATGAATTTCAGAAGCATTACACTAAATGAAAAAAGCCACACCCGAAAGACTGTAAATGTAGGATTCTAGATATGAAGTTCGAAAACAGGCAAAACCAATCTAGGGGGTAAGAGTCAGGGAAGTGGTTGCCCTTGGGGGCATTGTGACTAGAAGGGACAGGGAGGGGATTCCTCTTTCTTGGTTTGGACACTGCTTACGTGGGGTGATCAGATTGTGAAAATTTGTCCAGCCGTACAGTCACCATAACTGTACTTTTCTGTGTAATGTATATATTCTCAATTGCAATGTGTTCTAAAGAGGGTAAAACCTTTTCAAAGAAACATACTCGATGTGTCAAAGGGGTGTTTTCTAAATGGTGCACAAAAGCTGATTTTAGGCTGTCTATGGACTTGAAAGGAAATGGTATGAACCCACATAACTGATTTCTAATGGGAAAATGATCTAGTTCTAACCCTCTAATCTCAATGGTGCCATCGAGAAAGACTCAGCAGTCTGATGCTGTGTCCTGAACACGTCTCTCACCTTGCTTAGAGCAGGTCTCAACAGGCCCCGGTGTCTGATCAGAATTGAATAATATATTTTCATTGTGTTTATTTTTAAGGCAAGACGTTTTGTTTCCCGTGGTCAGTGATGACAGGAAAGTCTTCTAAAATTTTTGATATAAAATATTTCAAGTATACAAGACAATGTAGAGAATACCTGTAACAAACACCAACATCCTCCCTAGCAGCTTTGTCAGATCTATGTATTTTTCTATATTCACCGAAGATTGTTTTTTTTTTTTAAGATTTTATTTATTTAAGGGAGAGAGAGAGTGTGTGTGTGTGAGCAAGAGAGAGCACAAGCCAGGGGAAAGGCAGAGGGAGAAGTAGACTCCCCACTGAGCAGGGAGCCCGACATGGGGCTTGATCCCAGGACCCCAGGACCATGACCTGAGCCGAAGGCAGACGCTTAACCATCTGAGCCACCCAAGCGCCCCAGATTGTTTTTTTTTAAAGTGGCATATATTGCAGATGGCATTTGGAGCCACCTCATCTCACCCCCTAGATAACTTCATTACTACATTTGGGGCTCATCACCCTCCACAACCCTTGCACTGTCTTCTTTTTCAGATCCCAGATGTCATGGGTTGAGTTAATTCCATACCCTCAGCTCATTATTCCCCACAAGATACCTCTTGTTTTAAATTTAACTTATTCCCTTATATCCCCATCTCTCAGTCGCTTTCGGTGCCCTCTACTGGCAAACACTAATATGTCCGCATGTATCTTTTTAGTTGGGTGTGCTCTTGTAAAATGGAGACCATTGTTTTCTGTGCGTGTATTCTCTTTTTTGTTATTAAGATTCACCAATGAATTTAGAATTATTCACCAATGAATTTAGAATTATTCACCAATGAATTTAAAGAATTATTAAAAAAGATATTGCAGGTGCTATTTATGTTCTTATTTTTCTTTTCTTACATTTTCCAATTTTTCTGTGATGGTGTGCATCAATATTGTAATAACATAAATTAAGTGAAAATAATAAGAACAATAAAATCAATGAATCCAGAACTTTGGGGATTTGGAGATTTTTAAAAATTATTATTTCTAAGTAATTATTAGTCAATTGTATGCCTTACTTGGAAACGGTTTAATAAATTTTTAAAAAATTAACATGCCATTCCTTACCTTGCTTTTTTAGCCCACAGTGTCTCGGACATCTTTCCATGCTGATAAAAATAAGTTTACCTTTTTTTGTTTGTTTAACATACTTTAATAAACTATTTTTAAAAAAAGATTTATTTATTTATTCTTGTGGGGGAGCGGAGAGGGAGAGAATCTCAAGCAGAAGTGGGGCTTGATCTCACGACCCTGAGATCAGGACCTGAGAGGAAACCAAGAGTGGAACGGTTAACCGGTTAACCGACTGCGCCACCCAGGCACCCCACATGCGTATTTGATGATTTACATAGCCGTGATTGTGTTCATTCTTTTCTTGCTTGGCACAGATTTTAGGATCCACCCATGCTAATCTGGACACACTGAGTCTGCAGCTTCTCATGGTTGCTCGGAGTACCCTTGGTATGCCCCCTTCACAGTTTACTGTCTCCTCCCCAGTGAGGACACTCAGTCTCCTTCCGACCCCTTCCCTCACCATTACTACTGTAAATAGTGCTGTTGGGAGAGTATCCCGCATGCACGACCCTCAGGCACTTATAGGTCTCTTTCCAGGCAGAATTGCTGGGTCATGAATATGCCAGGTTGCATTCCACAATGCTTGTTCCATGACCAAGAGTTCATGAGGGTTCCTGTACGCTTCCATTACCACTCGCACTGGGCATTATCCAGCTTCTAGACTAGTCAGAGTAATTCTGTGTAAAGTGATGCCTACCATTACTTCAATTCTCACTTACTACTAATGATTTTGAGCATCTTTTCAAATGTGTGTGAGCCTTTTGGGTTCCACTCTCATGCACGCTTTCATATTTTTAATATAATACGCATATATTCATCAATATATAGAATAGCTCGATTTTCAGGTAAATTCTATATAAAGTGTATCTTATATATCCTCGTGCAATTTACTTTTTTCACCTCAACACTATGCTTTTGAAATTTATTCATCACCTATATGGCTCTAGCTCATCTGTTTTTTGCAAGAATACTTCATAGGTTAAGTTTCCTTTCCAAATTCTTTTTTGGCAAAGACCCTGGGGAACAATGGCAGCACAGAGTACGCAGACCTAGCGACAGTCTGAAGCCCCAAGTTTGGGCATTAAGGTAATGAGCAAATTTAAATCTCAGGTGCTCCTTGGCTCAGCTGAGGAGTGGAGGGCCTGAAAAGCATGGGTGGGCATGGGAGAGCTTCCAAGAAAGGGTGACTTTATTTATTTATTTATTTATTTATTTATTTATTTATTTTTAAAGATGATCCCAGAACTCCAGGATCACGCCCTGAGCCGAAGGCAGACGCTTAACGACTGAGCCACCCAGGCGCCCCAGAAAGGGCGACTTTAGAGCTGGGTGGGGCCAGCGTGAAGTGTGGGATGAGGAGGAGAGAGGACAGACAGAAGGCATGGGGACACTAGGACGCATTGTGAGGTGGTGAAGCAAGGAGGAAGGCGCTAAAGTGGAGTAGTCAAAAGGGCTTCCTCGTTTTTTCTCAAATTCATTGAGCACCAAATACGTGATGGGGCCGAAACTAGGCCTCAAAGCCACAGTGCACATGATGAGTTTCTCAGGCCCAGCCCTGCGTGGGGCCATGCTGGAAAAACAGCGGTGATCAGGACAGCTCAGTTCCTGCCCTCACAGGCTCACAGGAGAACGGGAAGACAGACATTCAGTAGAGAAAGACAGCCCAGCATGGTCAGGGAGATGCCGAAGGGACCTGGGCACTGAGAGAGGAAGCCGCAGGCCAGAGTTCAGGGCCACAGCGGGGAAAACAAAGGGACATGTGTGAGCCCCAAGGAGGCATCTGACCCAGCCTGGGGTGTAGAGGAAGGCTTCCTGAAGGAAGGGGTGTTGGATAAAGGAGACTGAGGCCAGCTGGTAAAAGGCAGGAAAGAACATTCTTGACAGAAGGAGCACGGTATATACATACAATGGAATATAATTCAGCCTTAGAAAAGGAGATCCTGTGATATATGACAACATGGAGAAAACTTGAAGACTTGATGCTAAGTGAAAATAAGCCAGTCTCAGAAGGATAAATAGGTCACAATTCCACATTTATGGGGTATCTACAATAGTCAAACCCATTAGAGCCGAGAGCAGAATGGTGGCTGCCCGTGCTGGGGGGAAGAGGAAATGGGGAGTACAAAGTTTCAGTTATGCAGGACGCAGAAGTTCTAGAGATCTGCCGTACATGTGTCTGTAGTGAACAATACTGTACGATGGGCTAAAAGTCTGTTAAGAGAGTAGATCTCCTGTTAGGTGCTCCTATCACAATAATAAAAAAAGATATTTAGAAGGAATACTTTCTCATTATGTCCACACTCTAGAAAGGACACCAATGTGCTGATAGCAGCTAGTATTTAGAGAGCATTTCCAACACACCAGGCACTGTTCTGAGTACCCCGCATGTCTCCTAGTCTACGCACCTAACATGCAGCATCTCATTCAATCTGTACAACTGTCCTATGAAGGCGTCATTAACTTCATTTTATAGCTGAGAAAACTGAGACACGGAGAGGTCAAGTGACTTGCTCAGAGTCTCACAGCTGGAGGTAGAGTCTGAACTTGAACCCAGGCAGTCTGGCTGCAGTGCCTGGCCCTTTAACCACTACACCGTACTGCTTCTCTGTGTGTATATTGCCTTTGCTGGATTATTTTCCTTTTTTTGGTTTTTAATCAGAAGAATATATTCATGTATTAATTGTACAATTTGGAAAGCTTCAGAATACCAAATTGACAAGGCACAATCTTTAAGTACTATTACTAATGGAGAAAAGCAAGGCTCGGAAGATCAGGAACAGCAGGCTACGATGGTGGAGAGCCAGGTCTCCTTGCAAATGTATAAACTATCTTCAGAAGACGTAAGAAACCAGTAATGGCAGTCCCTTCTCATGGCTGGAAGAGCTGAGGAAGAAATATATTTTTCCTGCATAGTTTTTGCACCTTTGAAAAGGCTGAAAGTGATGTATCCAATGGTGAAATAGTTCTTCTATCCTCTTTTCCCCAACGAACATTGATTTGGAAAACAACCCATGACAAGAGCACCTCTGTGGGAATCTGGGAGTCCAGCAGAGAAGTTTCCTCACACCACTGGCGCAAAACCCCCAAGACTGAATGCATTGAAGAGAAATTCTACACAACTAGGAGTCAGGAAGCAGCTGGAAGAATGGCAGCTAGGGTCTCAGAAAGCACCAAAGGCACTTGGATCCTAATTGCATTGCGGACATCGGGGAGAGTGCCCATTGCCTTGCCTGTGGATCCCCTCAACTGATCCATGGGCATCCCAGTGCCCTGCACGCCTCACCCACACACCCAGGCCCATTTTGTGGCTAGCTCCCTTTGGATACCTCTGAGGGCTGTGAGAGTGAGTTTTTGAAGGTGGCTAGTAAGCATGCGCAGAAAGTCAGCTGACTCAGTGGGCCTGGAAGAAGGCACGCAAACTCGAGCAAGCAGCACAACCCAAGGGAAAGCAAATGGGAGGCAGTCAGCACTTGGTCTGGCTTTGCAGGATCAAGAGGAGGCATATCATCTTAAAAAACATCTCCCCCCACAAGGGAACAAGAAGTGTGGAGCAGGTGTATCCACAGAAAAGGTCTGAGAAAGCCTCAGAACCCCTAACAAAGCTGATGGAAGGTATTTCTCACCTGAAGGCAGTCAGTAAGCCTGGGTAAGGTGACTGCTTCTACAAATGAGAACACAATGCGGACTTCAAGGAATGTGAAAAATCAAGGGAACAGAATACTACCGAAGGCACACAATAATTTCCAGTAACTGACCCCAAAGAAAGGATATCTGTGATTTGCTTGATAAAGAATTCAAGGGCCCCTGGGTGGCTCAGTTGGTTAAGCATCTGCCTTTAGAAGCTCAGGTCATGATCTCAGGGTCCTGGGACTGAGCCGCACGTTGGGCTCCCTGCTCAGCGGGGAGTCTGCTTCTCCCTCTCCCTCTGCTCCTCCCTGCCTCGCTCATTCTCTCTCTCTCTCTCAAACAAAACAGTTGCTTAAAGGAAGCTCAGTGAGCTACAAGAAAACACAGAAGGACAATTCAATAAATCAGGGAAAAATATACACAAACAAAACCAGAAATTTAACAGAGAGGTCATTAAAAAGTACCAAAAAAAAATTTTGGAGCTGAAGAATACAAAGAATGAAATGAAAAAATGCAACACAGATCATCAACAGACTGGATCAAGTGGAATAAAGAATGAAAAAGAGTGGGGCGCCTGGGTGGCACAGCGGTTAAGCGTCTGCCTTTGGCTCAGGGCGTGATCCCAGCGTTTCGGGATCAAGCCCCACATCAGGCTCCTCTGCTAGGAGCCTGCTTCTTCCTCTCCCACTCCCCCTGCTTGTGTTCCCTCTCTCGCTGGCTCTCTCTATCTCTGTCAAATAAATAAATAAAATCTTAAAAAAAAAAAAAAGAATGAAAAAGAGTGAAAAAAGCCTGAGTGAATGATGGGATACCATAAAGATAAACTACGCATTAGTAGAGTCCCTGAGAAGGGAGAGAGGGAGAAAGGGGGATAAGCTATATTTACATTAGACAAAATAGCCTTTAGGTAAAAAACTAATGAGATGAAGAAGGTCATTATATAACGATAAAGGGGCCAATTCACCAATAAAATATAAAATTTGTAAATATACATGCACCCAATATTGCAGCACCTAAATATATTAAGCATGTACTAACAGATCTGAAAGGAGAAATGGACAATACAATAATAGTAGGGGACTTCAGTACCCCACCTTCAACAATGGATAGACTGTCCCGATAGAAAATCAATAAGGAAGCACTGGACATGAACTATATACTTTAGACCAAACGGAACTAGAAGACATATACAGAACATACCATCCAATAGCAGCAGAATACATATTCTTCTCAGGTGCACAAAGAACATTCTCCAGGATAGATTCTTTGTTAGACCACAAAACAAGTCTCAGAAAATTTAAGACTGAAATCATAACAAGCATCTTTTCTGATCACAATGGTATAAAAGTAGAAATTGATTACCAAAAAAAACCCTGGAAAATTACCAAAAAAACCCTGGAAAATCACAAATATGTGGATATTAAACAACATGTTCCTGAACAACCAATGGGTCAAAGAAGAAATCACAAGAAAAATTAAAAAAATAACTTTAGACAAAAGAAAATGGAAACACAACATACCAAAACTTATGGGAGGCAGCAGAAACATCTAAGAGGGAATTTTATAGAGATAAATGCCTACATTAAGAAAAAAGAGGGGCGCCTGGGTGGCTCAGTCGTTAAGTGTCAGCCTTCGGCTCAGGGCGTGATCCCGGTGTTATGGGATCGAGCCCCACATCAGGCTCCTCCGCTGGAAGCCTGCTTCTTCCTCTCCCACTCCCCCTGACTGTGTTCCCTCTCTCACTGGCTGTCTCTGTCAAATAAATAAATAAAATCTTTTTAAAAAAAGAAAAAAGAAAAATCTTGGGGCATCTGCGTGGCTCAGTTGGTTAAGCATCTGCCTTTGGCTCAGGTCATGATCCCAGGATCCTGGGATTAAGTTCCGCATTGGGCTCCTTGCTCAGTGGGGAGCCTGCTTCTTCCTCTGCCTGCCTGCTACTCCCCCTGCTTGTGTGCTTGTTCTTGCTCTCTCAAATAAATTTAAAAAATCTTAAAAAAACCCCAGAACTACAGAGGATGGCAGAAGCAGCTGACACCATGAGAAAGCAATCAGGCAGATCCGGAATAGGGGACACTCTACAAGACAACTGGCCTGGCCTCTTAAAAAATCCCATCTTATAAAAACAGGTGGGGTGGAGTAGGACTACTGTAGAATTAAAAAAAAAACTAGCAACCTAAAAAACCGATGCGGGGGCGCCTGGGTGGCTCAGTTGTTAAACATCTGCCTTCGGCTCAGGGCGTGATCCCAGGGTCCTGGGATCAAGCCCCCCATTTGGCTCCCTGCTCCCCTGGGAGCCTGCTTCTTCCTCTCCCATTCCCCCTGCTTGTGTTCCCTCTCTTACTGGCTGTCTCTCTGTCAAATAAATAAATAAAATCTTTAAAAAATAAATAAATAAAAATTAAAATAAAATAAAAAACCAAAGCAAAACTTGAACCTTGATTGGATCCTGGTACAAAACGTGGCCAACAGTACAGAAGACTTTTTGGGTACAATTTGGGAAATCTGAATATCAGAGATTAGGAAATTAATGTTAGTTTTTCTTAGAAGTGGTAGTGGTATGAAGGGACATGTCCTTTTTCAGAGATACGGACTTCAGTATGTAGAAGTGTAATGTCAAGATGTTTGGAGACTACAGTTGACTCTCGAACAAGACATGTTTGAATTCCACAGGTCCACTTACCCACAGATGTTTTCCAGTACACACATGTGCAGTATACTGTAAACGTATTTTCTCTTATGATTTTCTTAATAACATTTTTTCTCTAGCTTATTATAAGAATAGTATATAATACATATAACATAGAAAATAATCAAGTGTTCATCAACTGTTTGTGTTCTCAGTAAGGCTTCCACTCAGCAGTAAGCTACTAGCAGTTAAGTTTGTGGGGAGCCAAGTTACATGCAGATTTTTAAAAATATGTGGATGGCTGGTGCCCCTAACCCTTGCCTTGCTCGAGGGCCAACTGTACTTTTAAATGGTTTAGTAAAAAAAACCCGTGTACACGCAAAGTAAATATGACACAATATTAACAATTGTTAAACCGAGGGATGCCTGGGTGGCTCAGTCGTTAAGCGTCTGCCTTCGGCTCAGGGCGGGATCCCAGGGTCCTGGGTTCGAGCCCCGCATTGGGCTCCCTGCTCTGCTGGGAGCCTGCTTCTTTCTCTCCCACTCCCCCTGCTTGTATTCCCTCTCTCATTGGCTGTCTCTCTCTCTCTCTCTCTCTCTCTGTCAAATAAATAAATAGAATCTTAAAACAAAAACAAAAAACAATTGTTAAACTGAGGTAGTGGGTGTTAACAGCAATTATACTTTTTCTGTGTGCTTGCAATTTTCCGTAATAAAATGTTGAAAGAGGGAATGTGCTATTTTTAAAAATCCCTGCCCTCATAGAAATTACCTTCTGGTGTGTGTTGGGGCAATGATCAAGGACAAATTAAGTAAAATACAGGGAATATTAGTGGTTAAGTGTGAAGGGCTGCAAATGTGTGTATGGGAGCTGAGATGCTAGGTCGAGTGATCAGGGAAGGTCTCAGTTGTACTTGAGGGAGACCTACAGAGATAGCCACGTGGGTGTCTGGTGGAAAGGCATTCCAAGCAGGGTGAACAGCAAATGCAAAGCCCTCAAGGTTGGAGCCAGCCTGGTGTATGTTGACGCTTCATTTGCTCACATAGTTCCTGTCGCCCTGAAAGGCCAGCATGGCAGGAACTGTGGGAGCAAACAAGAAGTGGTAGATCAGACAGGAAACAGAGTCCTATCAAATCTTTACCAAATCAAATACATAGAAAGTACGTATTTGTAAATACTTGTAGATATCCAGGCAGTCTCTGCGGTGGAATGCATGGGGAAGTGCTGATGATGGCAGCCTCTGGGCAGAATTGGGCATCTGGGATCAGAATAAGTCCCACATCTTTTCACTGGACTCCGTGGTGTATTTGAAATTTTCACCACATTGAAGTTCTTTCTTCTATCCAACACATGACATAAGCTTCTACAGTTCCTCAAAGCCCCTGGGCATGCATGAGGTCCTCTGCTTAGAGCCCCTCGTCCTCGTAGGCAGATGTTTCACAAGATCCCTCCCTAAGGCCATGTTCATTCAGTACAAGAACCATCTCTCTGCTCACCCCAATGTGCTTTGGATAAGTCTGTCTCTCAACCGTTTGAGTGGTCTTGAGGAAACACCAATCCAGCCGTAACCTGGTGCTCTAGCTAGCTATGCTGGGCAGTCTGGTGGATGGTATTCTGGACCACCATAGTGTGGCGATTTCTCTTCGGGCAGCAAGGATGAATGTTCTTAATTTGGCCTGCTTAAATGACTTCCAATCATCACCACGAGAAGAGGAGGCCCAGAACAGAGGGAGAAATTACACACTGTGCAGAAAACTGCTTATTAGGGGCGCCTGGGTGGTTCACTTGGTTAAGCGTCTGCCTTCGGCTCAGGTCATGATCCCAGGGTCCTGGGATGGAGCCCCATGTTGGGCTCTCTGAGGAGCCTGCTTCTCCTTCTCCTCCTGCCTGCTGCTCCATCTACTTGTGCTCTGTCAAATAAATCTTTAAAAAAAAAAAAAAAGATACTTAAAAAAACTCCTGCTCATTAGACGATATTAAAAATTTATCATTAATTTCTTAAGACGTAATAATGGTAGTATAATTATGTGTAAAATAAACCTGCAACTCTAAGAGAATACATATACTTACTTATTTCTGGATAACATATGATCCCCAGATTGGCTTTAAAATCACCTAGACGGGGAGGGGAATAATTAGAGATGAAAGTGATTGGTCATTTGTTGGTAACTGTTCAAGCTAGGCGATGGGTACACAGGAGTTTTTATTAGGCTATTTTCACGTGGTTCAAAAATTATGTAAGAAAAGTTTTTTTCAAACTGTATGGATAATAAAGGGGAATATACAGATAAATTTTAGCACACCCAGGGGCTTGAGGCTATTTTGTATAATCACTCACTCTATTGTCTGGTATAGAGAAGGTGGTCAGTTTAATAACATAAAACAAAACAGAAAAAAACAATCACCCTGAAGGCCCTCTTACTGGTCAAGGTATTAATTCCCACCACAGCTTCTTGCCCGACTGTCTGGCTCTTTTACACAGACGCAGTCTTAACACTTTTCCAATGAATATTTATTATTAGTTAAGCCATGATTCAGAATCCCAGGGTAGGGATCCCCATGCACCCAGGTTCCCCTTCACCACCCTGGGAGAAGGATGGAGGACAGAGGAGAGGTGGGCGGAGCCAGTTCAGATCTTCCCAGGAAATGTGCCTTCTGCCCGGCGGTCGTCCCAGGCTGATACCTGTGGAAAGACAGCCAGCGTTACTCCCTTCCTCCGTGGGGAAGCCAGATGGGTGAACGCTTGTCTTCCTCATTCTGCCCACCTGTTCGGTCAGTCAACAAGGAAGCCCCGTACTGCCACTGTTCCAGGAGTGGGAGAATCAGCAGTGACCCAGAAAGACAAAAATCACCGTCCAAAATGAACTGAGCTACTGAGGGGGTAGGGGATTGGCGGGGGTGGGTGGATGAGAAACATCCCACATTTGCTGCGGGGCTGTCCTTGGGGAGATGCAGGACTGTACAGAGATTCAAGAGTGTGGCTGTCCCTGTTTCAGGAACCCCAGAGTCAACACTCAATGATGTTTGGCAGAATAGAGGAAAGAAGACATACTAGGCAGCAGTGAGGGGGGAATAAAAAAAAAAGAGGCTGATCTATGCTCTGGCACGAATGGATCTCCAAGATACATACTCAAGTGCAACAAGATGCAAAACTGCATGGAGAGTATGACGATCCTACCGTTGACCACAGAGGTATGCACGCATATGAGCAACGACAGAAAGGCCCACATCCAACCGTTAACACTCCCCAAAGTAAAAACTAACATTCTGCAACTTGCGGTAGACCTTCCTACAGGCAGCCAGAAGCATATCCATTTAGACACAGAGACTCACATTTATATGCCATACATTAGAGGCAGTGGACAAAAGCATGGATACAGAAGAATGACTCTGAACCCCTGCCCCATCACTTCCTAGCTGTGTGACCTCAGGCAAATTCCTCAACCCTTCAGGGCCTGAGTTTTTAATGATGTAAAATGAGGATAGTGACAACAGTCTCCATCTCATACCGTTTTTTAGCATGTTTGCCCTCACAGAATATAAAGTGCTTACAAAGCAGCTGGCCCACGGTTAAGTGCCTATTTATACACACACACACATACACACCCCCTGTATCACGAATTCTACTTTGAAAAACATACATACAAACTGGGCGATACCATGTAGATTGTCCTACAACTTACCTTTTCCACAACTCTTAGAGCTCTTTCTTTTTTTTTTTTTTTTTTAAAGATTTTATTTATTTATTCGACAGAGAGACAGCCAGCGAGAAAGGGAACACAAGCAGGGGGAGTAGGAGAGGAAGAAGCAGGCTCCCAGCAGAGGAGCCTGATGTGGGGCTCGATCCCAGAACGCCAGGATCACGCCCTGAGCCGAAGGCAGACGCTTAACAACTGCGCTACCCAGGCGCCCCTCTTAGAGCTCTTTCTGTATTCTGTCACATAAATCAAGATAAACGTACCATCGTTTATCTAACTCGGGCTGTTTCTGAATGCTCCTCATTACAAACAGCTCTGCGGTGGACATCCTTGTAGACGAGCATCTTTGTAGGATGTCTACATGTAAAACTGCCACATCTGGAGAGGTTTTTCCCCATTTTGTAAGCTTCTGCCAAAATGACCTCATTTATAGAACCACGAACATTTAGCACTGTCAACCTGTATAATTCTCGCACCAGACCGCAAGGTAAAAATGAGCATCTCTCTGTTGTTTTAAGCGGTGTTGTCCTGACTGAGTGGGGATAGACACTTTTTCATGTCTGGATTCCCCTGGATTCCCTTGCACTGGACTTGTACTGTCTATAGTCCACCGTTTTCTATGTGTGAATTTCTCATTCACTGGGTTTACCTCTCTGTCTCTCTTTTAAAGAATCAGGCTGGTCTGATCCAAATTTCTCTTTGCCCAATGATCCTACTTCATGGAATGGAAACTCAGGAAACCATTAAATAGAGGGGAAAACATTTCTTGCCACGGAATCGTACACTGAAGTGCCATTTTATAAAGTGAAAAAAGAGGCGCCTGCGTGGCTAAGTTGGTTAAGCATCCAACTCTTTTTTTTTTTTTTTAAGATTTTATTTATTAGGGGCGCCTGGGTGGCACAGTGGTTAAGCGTCTGCCTTTGGCTCAGGGCGTGATCCCGGCGTTATGGGATCGAGCCCCACATCAGGCTCCTCTGCTATGAGCCTGCTTCTTCCTATCCCACTCCCCCTGCTTGTGTTCCCTCTCTCGCTGGCTGTCTCTCGCTCTGTCAAATAAATAAATAAAATCTTTTAAAAAAAAATTAAAAAAAAAAAAAAGATTTTATTTATTTATTTGACAGAGAGAAAAACAGCCAGCGAGAGAGGGAACACAGTCAGGGGGAGTGGGAGAGGAAGAAGCAGGCCCCAGTGGAGGAGCCTGATGTGGGGCTCGATCCCAGAACACCGGGATCACGCCCTGAGCCGAAGGCAGACGCTTAACGACTGAGCCACCCAGGCACCCCAAGCGTCCAACTCTTGGTTTTGGCTCAGGTCATGATCCCAGGGTCCTGGGGTCAAGCCCCACATCAGGCTCCCATTCTGGGAGCTCAGCAGGGAGTCTGCTTCTCCCTCAGCCCCTCCCCCTGCTCATGATCCCTCTCAAATAAGTAAATAAGTAAGTAAATAAATAAAATCTTAAAAAAAAAAAACAAACCCAAAAACAAAAAACAGAAACAACCATTTATTCTTACTTCACCAAGTTTTTGAAATAAAGAAACCAGGGTAGCCGTATAAAGGGGGCTTTGCAGAATACATTTATAAGCCCTAACAAAGGGGACACTGCCAGCACCTGAGGGTAGGAACCACACAATCTGATGCTCTCAAGGCGAGGGCAGGCCCAGGTCCCGAGAATGGGGTGTAGGGCACCACCGGGCCTAGAAGCATGCTTCCTGGCACCCTGTCCAGCATGCACCCGATGCAGGCTCTGAGGGTGGAGGTGGGATGCTACATACTTGTAACATCAGGTTACTCAATCCCCCAGGGACAAGGGGAAATCCTGGAAGGGCACGGGGCACTCGAGGACACTTGACAATGTGGCCGGAGAGGGGGAAGGAAAACCAGGCAAGCTGAAGCAGACTGCATTAAGGCAATTTGTTCTCAAGAAATAAGCCCCAAAGGCATACATCAAGGATGCTTCAAATATACTGAAAAAATGAGAACATCACCTCCATCAAAAGGGAATCAGTTAAATAAAAGCATATGTAAGTTGCTAAAACAAGTAAGGCAGACCTATATGCATTATTATAAGAAAGGCTCCAAGACACACTGTAAATCAAATGTGCATAATAAAAAGGCACAGAACTGCACAAGATGGTGAGCCCCACAGGGACGGGGAGCCAGCACTGTGTATGTATTTGTGGAGTCCATGGGCGAGATGGATGTAGCAAGGACGAGGAGAGGGCCCTGGTCGCTCTGGCCAAGAGCCCTGACTGTTTGAGAGTACTGGCGAAAAGAGGGAAGGGAGACAATTCCAGAAAGAAGACAAGGCTCAGTCCCATGGACGGCGCAATGCCCTGTCCTCCCTCTGCTTCTCCCAGATGAGCCGCCACTGAGCTACCATACTTCTCTCTGCTAAGACCCCACCCCAGCGTTCCAAGGGCCCCAGGAGGTGGCACGTACCCAGGATATGGGGCAGAGGGACTTGTACACACGCCGGTACCATTCACACACGGAGACATCACCCCCTTTAGCAGTCATTGCCTTCTCACAACGGTGGAAGTCTGTGGAGAGAGCAGTTCAGGGTCAGCCCAGGCAAGGACTGGAACACATTATTCATCAAAACTGTCAGAAATCATCTTTACTTCACAACAGTTATATATACATACACCCACAAAACAAGTGTCACAAGGAATGTCTATTCCTACAGAAGTACTGATAAGGGCTAGATAGGGCTCGCTAAGTTGATTTTACTAGACAAGTACTGTTTGACTTGAAAATTCTGGGGTCTGGAATGAGGGGGCAACGTGAGGGGCACATGTGGGGATTATGGAAGTCCAAAACCAGGGCAAGGGAAGGGGAAGATGATCTTGGGGCTAAGATGCTGGCATCCTACAGAGGAAGACAGGAGGGAGATAATTTGGTTTTTTAAAGTAGGCAATTACTTAAAAGAAAAAAAAGAAAAGAAAATTACTCCAGGTATTCCACACCTGGGCACATTCCCTACATAGCAGCATTCACACGGATGTCAAATTACATTTAAGAGGGGCGCCTGGGTGGCTCAGTCGTTAATTGTCTGCCTTCGGCTCAGGGCGTGATCCCAGCGTTCTGGGATCGAGCCCCGCCATCAGGCTCCTCCCCTGGGAGCCTGCTTCTCCCTCTCCCACTTCCCCTGCCTGTGTTCCCTCTCACTGTCTCTCTCTCTCTGTGTCAAATAAATAAATAAAATCTTTTTTAAAAAATTACATTTAAGAGAACGTTTATAGCACCGTCATTCGTAAAAGCCTGAAACTGGACAGCACGCAAGTGTCTGGAAATAAATTATGGAAAACTGTACGCAATCAAAATGAGCAAACTACATGCCACGGCAAGGAAGAATCTTCAAAACTGCTGGATGAAGAAGCCCAAACAAAAGAGAATATCTCCAATATTTGTCAAGTTCATCAAGAGGCAAACCTAAGAGCAGTGATAAAACCAAAATGTGACTGCCTTAAGTTGGCAGTGCAGCAGCTCTAGTTGAGGGAGTAGGATGCTGTGTGTAAGACAGGGCGTGCAGTAGGCAAGCAAGCTCAGACTGCTGACAGGATCTCATTTTCTCTCCAGGTTATAGTTACACGGGGGATTCACTTAACTATTATTCATTTAACTGTACATTATGTTTTATGTATTTCCTATATGTATGTTAATATCCGTCTCATACACACACAAATAAATCTTTAAAAAAAAAAATCATTGTAGGAACCAAAGTTTGTGACCCTGGCCCAGATCTTGGATTTAAACAGAGCTGTGATGAGGGGCATGGGCCCTGCAAGGTAGGATGTCCAGGCAAAAAAGAGGCCTGGGATGTATAGATCCCTGAGGAGCAGGCAACAGGTAAGCAAGCACCTTGAAGTGTGGGACCAGGAAAAGGTTCTGCATCCCTTCCCATCCCCGTGCCCTGCTTACCCAGGTAGTTCTGCCAGCAGTTCCTAGTCTGGTTCTGGTTGGGGAAGCGGCTGTCAAAAGGGGCGGTCTGGTAGTTCTTGATTTTGGTCTTGATTTCTTCTGCCATGGTGCTGACTCTTGGAGACAAAGAGAGTGGATGTTGGCAAAAGTTCTAGGGGGTGTAGGCAGGGGGATGTCGCCCACCCAGGCACGGGAGAATGGAATAGGTGAACAAGCCACCACTTTCTCCCTCTCAACATATACACACAGAGGTGAAGGGTGGGGCAAATCCATACATCTAAGTGTGGCAGTTACAGCAGGGCTTGGTGGAGGGCGGTAACTACTTAGCAAAATCAGGCCTTATTCATCCCAAAATAACACTAACTAACATTCACTGAGTGCTTAGTTTAGGCCAAGCACTGTTCTACACTTTACTTCTGCAGCCACCCTAAAAGGTAGGAACTATTACTATCACTGTTTCACAGACAAGGCACAGGGTGTCTAAGTGACTTCCCAAGGTCATACAAGTGCAGGAGCTGCACCCAATCATTGACAGAACCTACCCTCCAGAGGTTCTTCATCTCTTTGGTGCCATGAACTCAAGGGTCTAATGACCCTCTCTCAGAGTATTTTTAAATGCATTAAAAAACTGCAGAGCATCACAAAGAACACCAGTTGTATGTAGCTGAAGTAATCGTAAGTGGAAATGTATTCTGTGACATCTGCAACCATAATTTGATATAAGATGACCTGTGATTTTGATTGTGGACAAAGTCATGTATGATGCAAATATTACTAAAGCTGTTGCCTCCATTCCTAACTGAAGGAAATGCTACATTTCAATTACAGATTAGGAAAAATACAGATGTAATTTTTCCCCCATTCAAGTCCTAGCACACCTTGCATTCTACCGATTTTGCAGACCCAGGGTTAAAAACCCGTTATAAAGTCTTTTAAGAGGTGACACGCAGTTTTTGCCAGGTAATGTGAAACTGCCTCTATCCCAGAGAATTCGAAGAGTAATGGGGTTACAAAGAAGTGAGCAGGCCAGTGTTAAAGTCAAGGGACCCAAGGTAGTGGTGCGGAGTCTCGGGGAAAAGGGTAGAGGGGCGTGGGGAGGAGGACGTAGAATACCAGCGCTGGGACCTGTTCAGAGCAGTTGTTTTGGGGGCCGGGCGGGGGGGCTGGGAGGAAGGGAGGTTCAGGGATGACTCTGAGGCCTCTCCAACGTCCAAGCGGGAGGGAGGACCTGAAACCAGGGAGCCAGGCTGCGGCCCGGGAAAGCCAGGGGGGCCACGCCTGCGGCCTGAGATTGAGGACACTACAGTCCAAACTACGGGATCCAAACCCTGGACACTGGCTAAGTAGCTTAATATCGCTGAGTTTCAGTTGCTCCACTGTCAAAAAGGGATCATTACAGGCCCTACCTCATAGCGCTGGAGGGAAGACGAAATGAATTAATAAAGTCACTTGAAACGTTACCTGGCATTAAAGAAGAGCTACATACTCGTTAGCTAGAGGACTACTAACAGAACAGAACCCCAGGGACCAGGGAAGCCGGACGCCGCTGCCCAGAAACTCACTTCGTTCTCGGAGAAACTAGGTCCGGCTCCTCAGATCCCCAGGATAGGTCCCAGCTTCCCAAGCCCTCGACACTCACCTAAACACACCACAGCAGCAACTCGCAGCTCAATGTGACCCTCAGCAAAGACGCCAGAATCGGACCGGAAGCGGAATTAAGACCGGCCGGAAGTGGGGGAGGTGGAGTAAATGGGAGTCTTCCGCATGGCTAGAGCGCCCTCGGGGAGGCCGTCAGCGAAAACCACTAAGGCCTCGCCCATCCGGGAGAACTCCTAACTCCTATTGGGCTGAATACCTGTTCATCATCTCTTGGTACTCTTGGTCCAATCGTGAGCTTGCGTGGCACTTCGAAGGTCCGAGCTGGGGCTTGACACTTCTGGTTACAGGTTCTCATCACCTTACTGTTTTTACCGACGGAAAGGAGTTTTGGTTCCTTGGGGCTAGCTGTGGAGTCGGCCTGAGAGAAATATCCCAGCAGAAGTATCCTTATTCATGCAAGAATTTCTTATTGAACGCTTACCCTGTGCCAGGTACTTCTGTAAGCCTTGGGGAAGCATCACTGAACAAAACACAAGAATCCTTACTCTCTTTGTGATTATTACTGGATCAGTTGTTAGGGGTTTGAAATCAAGCCAGTCTTTCTCCCAGGGTCATTATCACATTATGAGGAATACCCAGACTCCACCTCCTGTTCATTACCTTCTTCTTCTTCTTCTTCTTGCTCATTACTTTCTTTCCCCAAGCCTCAGAAGGCACAAATTAACACAGATTTGAGTTCCTGAAGACTCAAACCAAAGTCTTGCATCACAGAGAGGAGGGGTTAAGAATAAAAGCTTGGGTCTGGGAGAAATCTGTCCATCTTGGAAAGTGACACATCTGTGCTTCTAGTCAGAGAGGTATCCCTGACTCTTTCATACCCCACAGCTGATCTATCAAGAAATCCTCTTGGCTCTGCCTTAGCAATATATTCAGAATTTTCTCCCACATCTGGTTCTAGCCATGGGCACCTCCAGCCTCGGCTATTGCAGTAGCCCACTCCCTGGCCTCCTGGCTTCCCTACTGCCCTCCACAATCATCCACTCAGCCAGAGGGACCCTGTTAACACCTCAGTCAGATCATTTCCCTTTGGCCCAGAACCCTCCCCTTGGGTCTTGTCCGACTCTCTCAGTCAAAAGCCAAAGTCCTTACAAATGACCTACACAGTTTGGTCCCTCTTATACCCCCATTTCTGTCCTTCTTCTCTTTACTCCCACTGTTCTAGCCACACTGGTCTCCTCCTGCTTAAACATGTGGGCTGACATCCCTTTAAGGGCCTTTGCACTTGCTGTCCCCTGGGTCTGCAGTGCTCTTCCTGAAGCTGTTTCCTTCCCTCACCTCCTTCAGGTTACCTTCTTGGTTAGTCCTCCCCAGACAAGATATTTAAAATGGGCATCTTGGGGCACCTGGGTGGCTTAGTCGTTAAGTGTCTTTCTTCGGCTCAGGTCCTGGGATCGAGACCTGCATCTGGCTCCCCGCTCAGCAGGAAGCCTGCTTCTTCTTCTTCTTTTTTTTTTTATTATTATAATATTTTAAAATTATGTTAGTCACCATACAGTACATCCCTGGTTTTTTATGTAAAGTTCCATGATTCATTAGTTGCCTATAACACCCAGTGCACCATGCAATACGTGCCCTCCTTACTACCCATCACCAGCCTATCCCATTCCCCCACCCCCCTCCCCTCTGAAGCCCTCAGTTTGTTTCTCAGAGTCCATAAGGATGCCTGCTTCTCCCTCTCCCACTTCCCCTGCTGTGTTCCCTCTCTCGCTGTGTCTTTCTCTGTCCAATAAATAAATAAAATCTTTAAAATAAAATAAAATAGGCATCTTGTCAGTCCATGGAAGGACCATTCGTTAGGGGCTCAGTGGTTCCCAGAATGGGGTAGGCTCTCCTTGGGGTCTAGATAGGAGTTCTATCACCCTCAGCTTGGAGTGGGAAGACAGTAGGTGATTTGGGGGATCAAACCCTAGCCCCAATTCCTTAATGGTCCCAGGCACTGAAAGGACACACATAAACTGTTTTTTTTTTTTTTTTTTTTTGGACTCTTGAGTCCTCTCTTCAGGAGGGATACAGTAGGTAAACTCGAAAGTTAATGATTGGGTCTGATTCCTTTACAAGTCCCAGCACAGGCAGGCACAATGTAGGCCCTATAGGTAGTGAGATGATTCCTTTGAAAGTTACATCACACAGTGAGCACACAAGTAGGTCCCCTAAGACTCTGGGTGTAACTTGGGATCACGCGGGCGGGGAGGGGGGTGGAAGGTGAGTGTGGTGGTGCACACTTAGGGTCCCTAGCGGGTTTAGTCAGTATCCGTGGGAAGGATGCAGGCGGCACTCACGACTAGTTTGATGGGATATTTTTATTGGGTCGCTCCTCCCGGTCCACCCCCCGCGCAGTCCGGATAGGCCAGGCCAGGCACGCGGCCCCCGAAACGGTACGTGTACTTGCGCCCACCGCTCTTGCGCACGATGTCGCGGCGGTAGTAGTATCGTAGGCCTCGGCTCAGTTTCTCGTAGTTCATGCCGGGTTTCCTCTTGCGCTCACCCCACAGCCGCGCCACCTAGGACAGAGGCCGGGCTTAGTCTGAAAGCAGGAGGGAGCGGGGCTTGGCAACGGACGGGCGGGGCGGGGGGCGCGGTTTCAGGTACTTTCTGGACGCGAGTTAGTCCGGGTAACTTCTGGCGGGGTGGAGAGAAGTACGAGCTGGGGGCGGGGCCAAGTAAGGGGCAAACAGAGTGGCCCGGCCAAATTGAACGGGAGGAGGCCCGGGCGGGATGTGGCGCGTCTGGGAGGCTCCCCCACCTCTCTGGGGTCACACAGCTGGAACTCGCGGCTGTTGCCAGTCCAGCGGATGCAGTTGCTACGCTCCCCGTCTCGGAGCAGCTCCAGGAGGAACTGCCACAGCTGAATGGGACCTGTGGAGTGCAGGCAGATGAACACACTCGGCTTCCTAGACCCAGACCATGTCCCTTCGACGACCCAGCTGTCCGGGCTCCCTCGCTTCGAAGGTGCAAGGGTCCGGGTGTTCCCAACTCGGGACCCAGAAGTCCAGATCCCTCCACCTTGGGGCCCAAAGAGTCCAGATCCCTCCATATAAGGAACCCAAGAATCGTCCACAGGGACCCAGGCAGCCGGGGCCCCCGTCTCGGAAACTTAGAGCTCTGAGTTTGGATACCACACCTTGGTGACCCAGGCATCCGGACCCTCACCTTTTTCCTCTCAGTTAATCCAGGAGCCTAGGTTCTGGTCTCTTGCTCCCTATTAGACTACCACCGTTTTAGTTCTCTCCTCCCCTACGACCCACCGTCACCGCCTCTCTCTGGCTCTCAGGTGACTAAGCCTCGCACCTTCGCTGCCAGTTTCCCGGGTCCCGCCCCTACGCGCCTAGGCCCCGCCTCACTAGATTCTGGTCCTGCTGACCTCTCACCTCGGTGGTTATTTTTGGGGTAACAAGCCAAGGTTACGCCGTCCGACGGCTGGCTCGGTTCGGAGGACGTGGTGAGATCTGAAGTCTGGTACCCCTTTGAAGAGGTGGTGCAGTCCGTATGCAGCCCCGAGACCCAGGAGGTGGTACAGTCTGAGCCCGCAGGCCCACCCCACGAAATGGTAGAGTCCGCGCTCTGCTCCCCTCCGAGGCCCTGGCCCCAGTAGGCGGGGCCGTCGAGGCCCATAGAACAGTCCCAGTTAGTGGAGCTGGCGGCGGCCTGGGAGCAAGACCGCGGGTTGGTCTCTCCCCCCGAGATGATACAGTTCTGGCCCGCTGCCCCCGCAGCACCAACGAAGGGGGCGGGACCCAGGCCGGGAGGGGCGGGGCCTAGGGCCTGGGAGACGCCGCTCCAAGGGTCCGAGCCGGTGCACTCCAAGTCTGTCCAGTCTCCCGACCACGGAAGAGCCTGAGGGGCGGGCTCTGTGAGGAGTAACAGACCCCAAGTGAGGGGAGCCCAGGTGTCCGGGTCCCCGGCCCCCTCAGGGGTTCTTGGAATCTAAGCTCTCAGCCCTGACGCCCTGCGCTCCCGGATCTAGGCCGTGCCATCTGGAGGACCCAGGCGTTCCCGTACTAGCCCCGTTCCCCTCAAAGATCAAGTTTAAACCTCTAGCTACGGTGGAGGACCCCAGTCCCCTCATTACCCCGCCTCTGCGCACACACTCACCCGGCCCCCATGGAGCTTCTGGGTGCGGTAACGCGGAGTCCCAGTCCGGCTGTGGGAGCCCTGCGAGGGGTAAGAACAAGCAGAGTTTCGGGAAGGGTGTGAGCAATGACTAGAGACGCCCCCTCGACCACCCACCCAGCAGTCTTTATTTGTCCGGGCCTGAGTTATTACCCCCAGCCCCTACTCACTCACACCTAGAACTCAGGACCCTTGCCTCGTCCTCTTTCAACCTCAGCACTTCCAGCCCGAAGCCCTCTCCCCATTCAGCCTTAGGCGTCCAGGCACGCCCCCTTTCTCCCTCAGACCCCGGAGCCCAGCCTCTCACCTTCCTCAGCTCCCAGGAGTGCCAGCCCACAGCCACCTTTCCAGCGTGGCTCCCCTGTCCGCGTGTCCCCTGGGAGCGCCAGTTCGGGGAAATAGAAGCCGAGTTCAGCTCCTTCTGCAGGCAGTGAGGCGGTTAGGGCCCGGTCGGGGTCAGCGGCGGCCCCCACCTGTGCACCCTCCCCAGACGTGGACTCAGTCCCCGCAGCCTACCCAGCCCTGACAGCCTGTTCCCTGGAGGCACTTCCTGTGGAGACGCTTCATCCCAGTTCCAGAAGTCCATGGATGCGCCTTGTCAATGTTCTGGGCAGGGAGAAAAAAGGGGGCAAGGGGTGAGCTGGTGACACTTAGGGACCCTGGAGTCTGGGCCCCAGCCCTTGCTTCTCTCAGACCCAGGAGTCCAGGCCTTTTGCTCCCTCCTTCCCCAGGACCCTGGAATCTTGGCCTCCAGTGTCCCTTTTCTCAGACTAGGAGTAAGGGACTTCAGCCCTCTCCTCCCTCAACCCAGAAGTCCAGGCCCCCAGACATCCAGTTCATGGCTCACCTCTGGCGGGTTTCTCTGTCCCCGGCCAGGGGTCTCAGCCCCATTTCATACTATGTACCCCCTCCCCTGGGGGCCTGGGCAGGGGGGAATTTTCCAAGACGTCAGAGCCGGGGGTCGCAGCAGGGTCGAGTTGCAGGGCCCGGGGCGGGGCCAAGCGCCCCCCGCCCCCGCCCCCCCCCCCCCAGGGATGGCCGCCTGCCTCCTGATAGCTACAGCTGTCCTGCTGCAGGGGTGGCTTGGACTTGGACAGGAGCTTGGGGAACGGTCGTCTCTGAGAGACCCAGGGTGCGGAGGCGTGTTTACGGGGTGATGGGGGTGGAGCAGCGGGTTTGGTGGACAGGTTTTCCATCTTGGGTACTTGATCCTGCGACATGGGGGGTAGGGGGGAGGGTCTGGGGTCAGCTGGGCCGCGCCTGGCTTATCTGCAACAGGAAGGGGGATTTCCGGCCAGACCCCAGGTCCGCCAACGTCACAATCTGTAGGGGGACTGCGGGGCGGGGTGGGGGAGGCCGACCCAGGATCCCCAACCAGGCCGAGTTCTCCCCTTCGAAGGCTTTGAGGACGTTCTGGGGCTGCTCTTGAGTAGTGTCAATCATGATAACATCAACAATGTGACCAATAACCACAGTAATTCTAATAGCTAACATTTATTGAGGGCTCATTGCATGCCACCAACTGGGCCTTGGGCCTTCATTTAATCCTTTTATGAGGTAAGTACTAGTCTTCATTTTATGAAAGGGGAAATTGAAGCCGACTTCCCTTCACTTCTCTTCATCTCCAGAATCCTATGCTATAATAGTTTGAGACAAATGGAGGAAATTTGAGTATGAACCGAATATGAGATATAGAATTATTCATTTCCTTAGATGTGATTATGGTATTATGGTATAAAAGGTCTCTATAAGGAAATGAACACAGATATTTAGGGGTGAAGTATTACTTGCTTCAAATGATTCAGAAAAGAAACAAACGAACCACCTGTATACATGTAACATATATATATACATGCAATAGTTGGGACATAATTATAAATATAAAAAATAAATTTGCTGTTTATCTGAAACTTCAAATTTAACTAGGTGTCCTATATTTTTTTAAAGATTTATTTATTTATTTGACAGAGAGAGAGAGAATGCAAGCAGGGGGAGGGGCAGAGGAAGAGGGAGAGTGAGAGAAGCAGAATCCCCGCTGAGTGCAGAGCCCAACTGGGGGCTCGATCTCACAACCCTGAGACCATGACCTGAGCTGAAATCAAGAGTCGGATACTTAACTGACTGAACCACCCAGGCGCCCCTGTCCTGTATTTTTATTTCCTAAATCTGGTGACCCTAAACCCAGGTAGCTTGGCTTCAGAGCCCGTGGTTGTACCCATCCTGCTGTATGTATTAATAAGTATTTACCATTAAAAAGAACATCTTTGATATGGGCATTTTCCAGTATTCACCCTGCTTGACCATTAACCACTTGCCATTTTGGGGGTGGGAGGACGGGAGCGTGGGTATTGCTCTTCTGTTCATGTTACATTAGGAAATTGGGCCTTCGGAGGGTGAGCCACTTAACGGGTCACAGAATGGGCAGGTGGGGGGTGCTGGGATTGGCCTCAGCATTGGGGGAAGAAAGAGCCCCCAGGTATCTAACCCAGGGGCCTGCAGGGAGGGTATCCTAACCTGCTGATCTCCACTAGGCCCCAGGCCTCCTCTCCCTGAAGCTGGCCTTTCTCCTGCGTGTGTCCGACTGTCCATGGCTCTCCGCCCTAGTTAGTGTCCCTGGCTCTGGGTCTCTGTTGCACCAGGCCTGACTCCAGTGAGGCCTTGTCACCATCTCTCCTGCTAAGTTTCAGTCCCTCCCCATCTCTCTCCCTACCTCCTTATCTCTCTGTCTCCATCTTTCTCTCTGGGTTTTCTCATGTCCCTTCCCATTGTACTGCCTTCACCTGCAGGTCTCACCTCTCCATCTTTGTCTCCCTCCCCATCTCTCCATCTCCGCTTGCTACATCCTTTCATCTCATCCATCTGCCTCTCAACCCCACCGTCGGGCTTTCTCTCCCTTTCCTCAGGAGGACTTAAACGCACTCATTTAAAAGCTTCCTTTCGGAGACAAACCATAAGAGACTCTTAATCATAGGAAACAAACTGAAGGGTTGCTGGAGGGGAGGAAGCAGGGAGGACAGGGTAACTGGGTGATGGACATTAAGGAGGGCACGTGATGTAATGAGAACTGGGTATTTTATAAGACTGATGAATCACTGACCTCCACCTCTGATACCAGTAATAGATTACATGTTAATTAATTGAATTTAAATAGTGAAAAATAAAAGCTTCCTTTCTGCAATCATTCCTTCTTCCTATCTCCTCCCTTGTTCCTTGTTCCGTGACTGAAGTGAGCAGAAGGGGGTCAGGAGCAGGAAGGGCTAGTGATGTGGGGGTAGGGATTGAGGGTCCTGGGGCTGGCTTGTCTAGCCCAGGTGGCAGGGGGCTGAAGGGCACTTCCTGTGAGGGAGGGAGGCCCTCACCCTTCTAACCAGACTGGAAAATGTGACGTCAGAGAGGGAGCAGTAAGGGAGGAAGGCCAGAACAGAGGAAATTTGACACCTCCCCTGGGGGGGGGGGCGACCAGCTTCCCAGAGAGGTCTTGGCATTGTTTCCTTCCTCCTCCCATGCCCCCTCTCAACCCAGGGTTCTGCTGGCTCTGCCCCTGGGAGACCCTCATCCCCTCCCCACGCTTGAACCACGCAGTCTCCCTCCTTCACTTGGTCCCTGCCCCTGCCTCCTTCAGACCTCCAGTCCACAGCATGGCCATGTCAGGGCTCTTTCTAAACTGCAAATCTGATGCCAATCCATTTGAACTTGGTTCCAGCTTCTCAGGGCCTGCTGCTGCCTTCAGGGCGAAGTCTAAGCTCTTAGTCTAGTGTTCAAGATCCTCCTTGGACACTTCCTCAGACAGGCAGTGTCAAGCTTGGGTCTGGGAAGAGAGAGGCAGAAGAGACCCACAGATGCAGAGAGAGAATAGAGACTCAGAGATAGATGCTCAGAGACAAGAAACAGAGGGGCACTCACAGAGACACTCACAGGGAAACAGACACAGAGAAGCTGTGTACTCGAGGGGGTCCACACAGACATAAGGCAAGAGGAGTCGGCTGGGATTTGGCAGAGTGAAGAAGCCGGAAAACAGTCTCAGAGATGCAGAGGGTGAGAACTGCAGAGACTGGGAGAGAATGACAGCAAGAGCATGAGACAGACTCAGATGTGGCCAGTTCCTTCAGGAAGCCCTCCCCAACTCCCAGGTCAGCACCCTGGGCTCCGCCATCCCAACCCTAACCACTCCATGTGGCAACGGGCCAATCTGCCGCCACTGGACCCTGAGCTCTGAGGGAACAGAGTCCAGGACTATTTCAGTCACTGTCCCCAGAACTGGCTAGGCCTTTGGTGAGTTTGCTCAATGGACGAAAGCCTGGAAGGCTGTGACCTCCAGAAGGGCAGGGCCCAGAAGAACCCCTACCTTGTACTGAGAACACAGGCTGGAGTCAGAAGACAACCGGGCTGAGTCTCGGCTTGCTCGCTATAAGCCGCTGCTTTCTCCTCTGTGGAATGGGCTGCACTCAGCATACACTTGCAAGAGGCTTAAGGAAGATGTGATGGGTGCACAGTAGGGACGGAAAAATGCCCATCTGCATGTTTGTCTAGGTAAACTTTTAAAGCTCCCCACGATTCACTATTCCCAGATCCGGGGATGCCAAGCCCTACTCCCCAAAGAGTGCTTCCAAGCTCAGCCAGGGACGGAAATAACGTAAATTTATTGAAACTGGTTTGGGGGAGGGTGGGTGGGTGGATAGTGGGGGATCTTCCAAAGAGAACTGGGAGAAGAGCCAGTGCCCGGCCAGGAGGGAGCGGGTGCCCAGCCACAGACCCTATCTCAGGCCCAGTTTCTTCTTCTCCTTCTGCTTCTTGCGCACCACATCCAGGTTCCGGTCCTTCCACATACTCTTGCGCAGCTTGATGGGGCGTGAGCCCACATACTTCCCTGTGGGAATGGAGGGTTCAAGGTCAGGCTTGGGGTCAGGCTCAGGCCAGATGCTGGTCATACCCACAGTCCCTGAGAGAGGCCTCACCCACCATTCATCTCACGCATGGCGCGCACGTAGTCGCTGGGGTCCTTAAAGCTGACGAAGCCATAGCCCTTGGTCTTGCCTGTGCGCTTGTCTCGGATCACCTTAGCCTTAAGGAAGGATGGGAAGCGGCTGAAGGCGCGTGCCAAGATGTCATCATTCACTTCATTGCCCAAATCCCCACAGAAGATCCGGAAGTCATCTGGGGTTGGGAAAGAAGAGGTCAGAAGATGCAGATGCCTGGCCCTATGTCTGCCTTATTTAAACAGCCCCCCCTTCTCTGGAGGCATCCCCCAAACCCTCTTCCTTCTGTATCCCCAGCAGTCTTGGCCTGGGGCCCTCTCCATAATAACAGCCAACATCTGTATGGTATGTACCCTGCATTAGACTCTCTGCTAAGTACTCGAGAAGTTTTAACACATCTGGAACTCCCAACGGCCCTTTTACACCAAGGCACAGAGAAGTCATGTTACCTACCCAAAATTACTCAACCAGGTAGTGGCAGAGCTAGGACAGGAACTTAGGCACCTGGCTCCAGGGACCCCACTTTTAACTACCTGCACTGCCTTTCCCCACCCTAGGACCATCTCATCTATTCCCATGATGAAGGCTCCAACTCTGTCCTCACCCTGGCCTCTCCTCTGAGCCCCCAGCATCCCTTGGTCTCCTGGACATCTCCCCATGGATATCCCCTAGGCCCTGACACCCATTTGCTTCCTCTGCAAAGCCCGCTCTAATTCTCTAAAACACGAACACACTGTTTGATCCTTCTCCAAGGCTGACCTCCACTGCCATTCCCGAGCATATCCCCTGGGCTGGGCCTGAGCCAGACCGAACATACTCAAGCCCAAAGCATCCCTTCCCTGACAAGGCACATACTATTATTATTATTCCCTTGTTGGAGTGAGGAAAGAAGAATAGAAAGGTTAAGTGACTTGCCCAAGGTCACAGAACTGGGGTCTACAGCCTGCACTGACCACATCTAGGCTGACACTGCCATGCCCTGGCCTGGGGCAGGTAGACGAGTCCCAAAAGAAGAGGCAGAAGTCAAGGACTCAGAATCGCTTCCTCAGCTAGCACTGTGGCTGCCCCACAGCTTCTCTGGTGATTAAGGATACTCTCTGGGAACAAGTTAGGCCGCCCTAAGAGGAAATAGTCTGATAAACTCAGAGAGAGGGGTCTTCTACAAAACAACTGGGCTGGACACTTCAAAAAACTGTTATACGCAAGACAAAATGGTAGGAGGGAGACCATTCTCATGAGAAGATAATCTAGAGACTGAAAACTGAATGCATCCTGATTCACGGGAAAAGATGGCTGTAACAGATGGTTTAGGGACAACTGGGGACATTTAAACATAAAGGGAATATGAGATACTATAGAATGACCATTCATTTTTTTAGGAACGTTAATGATATTATGATATAAAAGAGACTGTCACTTTTCTTAGGTGATGAATGCGGAGGTATTTAGGAGTGAAGTGATAACTTCATTTATAACTCGCTCCAAATGACTGAGCAAAATCCAGAAAGACATACATACACATAGAAGGATAAAGTGAATATAGCAAAATGTCAATTGCTGAATCTAGGGGGTGGATATACATGACTGTTCACTGTGCAATTCAGTGTTAAAAATTTTTTTTAAAGATATTTATCTATTTGACAGAGAGAGAGAGAGAGAGAGAGGGAACACAAGCAGGGGGAGCCGCAGGCAGAGGGAGAGGGAGAAGCAGGCTCCTAACTGAGCAGAGAGCCCGATGTGGGGCTTGATCCCAGGACTGTGGGATCATGACCTGAGCCAAAAGCAGACACTTAACTGACTGAGCCACCCAGGCACCCCCAGTGTTTAAAATTTTTCATAAGAAGTTGGCAGGAAAAAAAAATGCTCTTTTACCTTTAGCAAGCCAGGCCTCTCATGAATAAAACAGAGTTCAGAAAGTCCTAGGTACCAATTGCCTCTACCAAATTCTGTTCAGTGGCTAGGTGAGGCCTGCCCCTCAGAGCCACGGTCTAGGCCTCCCTGAGGTAAGCACGCAGCAGGGCCTGCCCTACAGAGAGGCGGCAGTTGTGGAGTGACCTGGTTTACCTTCCCTGTGTCTGCCCCAAGGAGGAGACCTCGGTGTGTCCTTGAATGAGCAATGCCTGGCCCTGCCCTTGGGCCCCCTTACCTGCATCCCACTCCAGCAGGCTGGGGTCCTCCCAGCTGCTCCCAGCTGCTGTGCGAATGCAGCGTTTCAATTTCTCTGGCTTTCCTTTCTTCTTGTCCTCACCCAAGGGCTCTGGGACCTGTACAGGAAAGGGGATGGGGTGCAAAGGGCTTGGTGTTGGGAGTCTTCTGGACCCATGCATCCCCTTCAGGCTCCCCCACCTGCCTTTGCCCCTCACTCTCCTGCTTCCATAATTAAAGAACTGGATGTACTTCTGAATGTGAGGTACTTGTGTCTGCCTCCTCCTTCCCCATGTCCTCCCAGCCCCTCCAATTTTCTGGGTCCCCCTACCTCCATCAGTAGAGGACTACATGTGGTTTCTGGGTGTGGAAGGCCATGGGATCCTGTCTGTACTCCCCGCCCTTTCTACCTGCCTCCCATCCCCAACTGCTATGCTCCCTGCTTACCTCAAGAGCCATGAGGCCAGGGGGTGGCTCAGGCCGTGGGGGCCGGGGTCGTGGACGCAGGGACAGGAGCTCAGGAATGCGTAGTGGGGGAAGTAGGCCTCGTACAACTTCCAGCGGGAGGGGCAGGGGCTCAGGCTCAGGCAAAGGCATGGCCAGGGCCAATGGCAGGCTGGGCCCGATGACCGCAGGGCCGGTGGGGGCACCTCCTGCCCCAACAGCCACTGCTGCGCTAGCCTCCTCCAGCCCGGCTGCCGCGGCCACCACTGCCTCTTCCTTCTCTTTCAGGCCCAAGCCCAGGCCCAGCCCCAGCTCTCGAGGTGTCGCTGGCTCCTCCTGTGGGCAAGGCGAGACAATGAAGAGCGCCCTTTCAGAGGCTCAGATCTTACTCCCATCCTGTACAACAAAGGAAGGGCCTGAGCCGGAGAGCAGACAAGAGACACCTAGACAGAGAAAGGAGGCTCTAGTCAGAGACAGACACAGGGACAAAGACACCAGGGCAGAAAAACAGACGGGGAAAATCAAAAGAAAAATAGAGATATAGGGACAGAAACAACCCACAGCATGTGTTTCTCTACTTTCCTCACAAAAAGAAAGAAAAACAGATTTAGCCACGAAAAGCAATAGTGAGAGACTGAGACAGAGTCAGAGAGTGAGAAGGCAGACTTAAGACATGGCCCATCAAGCCAGGATTGAGCATCTCCCCAACCTTCACACCTCTGACCATGAGCTCCCTGTCCACACTTACCAGGGGAGGTCTCAGAGCAGCCATGGAGCTCAGAGGGGGCCCTGGGGCCCGAGCCATTGGTGGGAGCATCATAGGTGGTCCGGGGGGGCCAGGCAGAGGGGGGCCCACAAGAGCCTGGTGAGGGGGCCGCAGGGCCATAGGGCGGGGACCACCTGCTGCAGAAGAAAGAGCAGAATCTGTCAGGGTGTTAGTGGGGGAGTTGGAGGGCTGAGGGGGGAAGTTATGTGGCAGGGATGATGACCCTGGCCCCCTCACCTGCTCTCTGTAGCACGTGGGGGACGAAGGCCGGACGCAGGATAGGGGCCCTCTGGGGGGCCACAGCTGTGGGAGAGAGAGATGGGGGTGTGTGTCATGGGGGACCGGGGCACTTGAGGTGAGGTGTGTGTGTGTAGGTACTCTCAGCATCCAAGAAATCCTGGAGAAGAGTCTGGGGAACCTTCTGGGAGATGCAGGAGTCTTTCCATTTGTTCATTCACAAAAATTTACCACTGGGCATCTCCTCTGGGCCTGTCCCTGTTCTGGACAATACTAGGGACACACTGAAAGACCAAAGGCTCTCAGGGAGCTCCTGGTCCAAAGCAGAAGGGAATAGACCCATCACCAGAGAGTGACATCCCAGAGTGATCAGGGCCAGGATGGGGTAAAGCCCAGGCAGGGTGAGTGGAACTAGGAGGAGGAAGCCTGGGGAGTGGTGGGAGCCCAGAGGAGCCCTTTGACCTAGCCAGCGTGGCTAGAGGCTTCCTGGAGAAAGGGACCTGTGAGCTGAAACCTAAAGGATAATAAAGACCCAACTGCCTTTGGTCAGGCAAAGGGTGACTGTAAAGACTACTGGCAAGGAGAACATTTACAAATACAATTTTTTCCCTTTTCAGTTTAGTATAATTGTAATAGCAGAAGTTGAAATTTGGAAAGCATCATAAGAGACTGGTCAAAAAGTCAGTAGGCGTCCAAGCATAGCCTTGTTGGCTGGACCATAGATGTCCTCCTGAGGGCAGCAGGGAGCCACAGCAGGGTTGGAAGCTGGGCAGGGTGACTAGGTCAGATGAGCATTTTGATCGAAACCATACTGGAGAATAAGAAATGTTGAGATTTCTCAGATATCAGATAAAAAAAGTATAACAGGAATTAAGTAACACAATCAATAAGTTTGATCTAATGGAGATCGTACCAGAACTTTATGGAACATGTATTCTTTTCATACATATAAGGAAGTAGTGTCACAAAAACTGACTGTGTATATAAAGGTCACCTTGACAACAAAAGTAAGAATGACCTGTGGAGAGGACAGATTCTAGTTAACTTGATTCTAATTTAGTTAATAGGCTTTAGAAGGTTATATTTGGGTGACAGTGAGCAGGGGAGAGAAGGGAGATCAACAAGAACGTTGTGGGCATTCTAGCAATGCTTCGGGCTCCTAGGGAGCATATGGGGATCTCTCTGTAAGGGGCTAGGTGATGTCGGGTCTTGACTGCCAGGTGAAGAGCTTGGCGCTTATTTATCCCATCAACAGATAGCACATAATGCTTACAATGTGACAGGCACCGAGACTTTTGTCCCTCATGGAGCTTGTATTTTAGAGGAAACAAAAGGTGATAACCATAATGAGTAAATCGTATAGCTTGTTACAAGGTATTAAGTGCTATGGAGAAACACAGCAAAGAGTAGGGATTAGGAGAAATGGCAAGGGGGTTGCTTTGCAATGATCAAGTGAAGCCTTACGAAGGCCAAACTGACAAGTATAGGATCAGGTTTGTGCTTTAGAAAGATGGTAATGTCAGAGCAGGGATGAAATGAAGAGGGTGAGTTAGCATAATGATGTCGGCAAGATGCTGCAGTAGTCAAAACAAGAGTGCTTGGTTAAATGTGGGGTTCTTGGCCCCAGACCTACCTGCTCGACGCAGGAACATAGCTTCTCGAGCCTCTGGACTGTCCAGGTGACTCCGATCACCAGGGCCAAAGCCAACTGTTGGAATGGAAAGAAACAAGGATGGTGGGAGGAGTGTCCCAGGCATCCCTTTTTATTACCGTACCTGATCCCTTGGCTCCCTCTCCTCCACCACTCCTTACTTACCTGGACCCACAAAAGGAGGGCCACCCACCATGGGAGGAACCACTGTGGCTGCAGCAGCTGCCCGGGCCTCCAGAGTCTGTTGGACCTGTTGGGGAGGAAATTGGGGTGAGGGGCCTGATTCAGTGCCCCCAAGCTGCCCTGGCTGGCTTACCCTTAGAGGCCAAGGGTTTCATTCTTTGCATTCCTGTGTGGTGCTGACGATCTGTCAACCTTAAGTCTAAGTTAAAATGTCACTTTTCGCGAAGGCTTTTGGGATCACACTTGTGAAAGCTGTCCTTAGCCCCTCCCAGTAGCAACTTTTCTTCTTATCCTGTTTCATCTTCCTCAATGCATTTGGCACTATTTGAAATTATGTCCAGCCTCTCCTGCTCATCTCCCATGCCACCACCCTGGTCCAAGCCATCATTGTCTCTTGCCTAGATGATTATGGTAGCCTCTTCTTCAGTCTCCTTAACTCTGCCCTAGCCCTCTATAGTCTGTTCTCCAAACACAGCCATAGTTAGTTAATATCTAAGTTAGACCATAATACCCATCTGCTCAAAATCCTTCAACAGCATGCCATCTCAGAATAAAAACCAAGGTCTTTATGGTGGCCCACAAGGCACTACCAGGTCCGGTGTCTATCACCTCTCTGTCCTCATCCTCTCTCACTCTCCCCCTTGCTCACTCTGCTCCAGCCACGCTGTTCTCTCTGCTGTTCCTTGTACATGTCAGGTATGCACCTCTGTTATGGCCCTTGCAATGGCAGTTCTCTCTGCTGGGAATGCTCTTCCCCTACGTATCCCCATGGTTCCCTCTATCATGTCCTTTATATCTTTGACTCTCACTTCCTCAGAAAGGCTTTCCCTGACCACGCTGATAAACCTCTGCCTTTCTTACTCTACTTTGACCTGTCTTTCCCCAGTAAAATATAAACCCCAAAAAGGTAGCAATTGTTTTTCTGTCTTGTTTTCTGCTACATGCTTAATGCCTGGAATAGTGCCTGATGCAGAGAAGGCACCCAATAATCACTGACAGAATGAACAAGTTTCAGTTACTTGTTTTCTTTTTAGTAATCTCTATCCACTAGTCATATATAGCTTGCTACTGAGCAGGTGAACATGACTAATGAGACTGAGGAACTATTTAACTTAAACGTAAATTTTAAATAGATACAGAATATTTTTGTCATCACAGAAAGTTCTACTGGACAACATGCTCTAGAATATAAGCTCCCAAAGGGCAGAGATATTGTTTACTTAGTTGTTACTGTGTTCTCAGTGCCTGGCACATAAAACATTTGTCATGCTAATCAATAAATCGACATGTCAATAGCTCTCTGTATACAAACACTGTGTTCAAGGCACTGTGCTCTCTGATTTGTATGCCTTAGCTCAGCCGTACCTGCTGGTAAGTGTTGGTTGCGATAATTGGGCGGATCACTGGAGCTGCTGGGACCTGCATCGCTTCCACCGTGGGGACCGTGGGCACCGTAGGCACAGCAGTTGGGATGCCGGTTACCGGAGCCCCCAGAACTTCCTGCTCAAACCTGAGGAGGCAAAACCGACACCACAGCTCAGGACTTCGCATTAATTCTAAAACGTTGGGTATACCGCGATAGCGCCTTCACCCCTGCCAACCTCTTCTTACTCCCGCCCCCACAATCCCAAAAGTCCCATTTGCCCATGACAGAGCCATGTAGGGCTAATTTCGGCCTGGAGACTCCAGCGCTCGGTGGCTCTGACTCTGGGACGGCTTTTACCGCGGGCCTTACAGGGCCATCTCCGCCTCCATCTCCTTCAAGCGTTCCTCCCCGCTCTTGCCCGGCATGCCGCCGCCAGGGCCCGGGACCACAGGTCCTCCTGCACCCGGGAGTCCCGGGGCTGGCCCCGCCCCGGCCATCGCTGCTGCCGTCGCTGTCGCCACTACTACCGCCTCGGCCCAGCGGCCTCCGCCTGTTCCGCTGTCTACTCTCTGGTCTTGTCGGGGTTGGCGCCCGTGAATGACGTCTCAGCCAAAGCGACGGGCGCTGGTTCATGACATCATACGGAGCTAGGCCAATGAGAATCTGGCCACACCTGGAGGGCCCACCCCAAGGAGGAATATAGACCAATCAGAGTGTCGAAAAAAGGAACCAATGAAGAGCCTGGGTCTAAGTAAGTGCAGTTAAGTGAGGCGGCCACGCCTTCATTGGAGGAACAAGGGCTAATGAGAGCGCTGTAAAGTCGTTGGCCCCGTCCCTAAAGAGGAAACTGGACCTTTGAGAGCTCAGAAAAGTTCGGAGGCTCCGCCTGTGCCACTGAGGCTCCTTCCGGAAGTTTTAAAACACGGCGTCCACATCAGCCCAGGGTCGGGGGAAGCTAGAGATTGCTGGGTTCCGTGGCCTTCTAGTTGGGGGTAGAAACACACTACCGGACTGTGTCTTCCAGAAAGACAAGGGACATGATGTGGGAAGCTCAGGGGGCGCTTGACCCAGGCTTTCTGGGGAAGGTGACGTCTGAAGACTTGCTAGATGAAAATGGGGATGTTCTGGGTGGGAGGAATAGTTTGTGTAAAGGCCGAGAGAGTAGTAAAATGCGTCAGCTCAGAAAGTCACGTGTGTGTAGGTTTGGTCTCTGTGTCCTTTCTTGGGACACAACTCATCCTTTTTTTTTTTTTTTTTTTTTGTAGTCCTCAGTATGTTTTATTATGGATATTTAAAATATACACGCTAGGGGCGCCTGGGTGGCTCAGTCGGTTAAGCGTCTGCTTTCGGCTGAGGGTCCTGGGATCCAGCCCCGCATCGGGCTCCATGCTCAGCTGGGAGCCTGCTTCTCCCTCTCCCTCTGCCTGCTGCTCCCCCTACTTGTGCTCGCTTGCACTCTGTCAAATAAATAAAATCTTATAAAAAAAATACACAACATCAGAGAAGAATATAACAAACGTCCAGTTACCTCTCAGCAATTACTAATTTTGTACCCTTTTTGTTTCACCTATACTTATTATTTTGCTGGACCATATTAAAACAAATTCCAGACGTTAATAAATTAACCCATAAATGCTGCATGATGTATCTCTAACAAATAAGGACTAAAATTTAAGAGAAAAGAGCATTTTCATACCCGAGAAAATTAATTTCTGGTTCGTTCCCGGGTTCAGCACCACAAAAACAAAAAAACGAAAAGAATATTAATTTAATATTATCTAACATCCAGACTGTTAAATTTTCCCTGTCTCAAAATGTCTTTGTATAAAATCAGGCTATAAATAAGGCATGCACGTTGCATTTGGTTGCTGGGTGGGTCTTTTTTTTTTTTTTTTTTTT